>NC_041390.1:163698786-163826904 GCF_002162155.2 Triticum dicoccoides | reverse complement strand
CGGGCCAGTGCTCCTCTGAATGTTGGTCCAACCGAGCGATGTCCGGGGCTACCAGGGGCAACTCTGGGCTGGCCTACCCGATGTCTGGCTCATCTGAGTGTGCCCTGAGAACGAGATATGTGCAGCTCCTATCGGGATTTGTCGGCACATTCGGGCGGTGTTGCTGAACTTGTTTTAACCTGTCGAAGTGTCTTGAAGAACCGAGGTACCGAGTCTGATCGGAACATCTCGGGAGGAGGTCTATTCCTTCATTGACCGTGAGAGCTTACCATGGGCTAAGTTGGGACTCCCCTGCAGGGATTTGAACTTTCGAAAGCCGTGCCCGCGGTTATGGGCAGATGGGAATTTGTTAATGTCCGGTTGTAGATAACTTGAACCTTAACTTAATTAAAATGAATCAACTGTGTGAGTTACCGTGATGGTCTCTTCTCGGCGGAGTCCGGGAAGTGAACACGGTGTTGGAGTAATGCTTGCCGTAGGATGCCCTCTAGTTATTCGTTCGCGCTTTGCCTCCTCTTCTCGCTCTCTTTTGCGAACAGGATAGCCACCATATATGCTAGTCGCTTGCTGCAGCTCCACATATATTTACCTTGCCATACCTATTAAGCTTAAATAGTCTTGATCGCGAGGGTGCGAGATTGCGGAGTCCCTGTGGCTCACAGATTACTATTACACCAGATGCAGGGCCTGATGATTCCGCTCCAGGTGACGCGCTTGAGCTCAAGTGGGAGTTCGACGAGGACTCTCAACGTTACTACGTGTCTTTCCCTGATGATCAGTAGTGGTGCCCAGTTGGGGGTGATCGGGACCGTGTCGCATGTTGGGTTATGTTTTATTTTGGCGCCGTAGTCGGGCCATGAGTGTTTGAATGATGTAATGTTATTTATGTACTTGAATTGACGTGGCGAGTGTAAGCCAACTATATTATCTCCCCTTTAATATTTATATTACATGGGATGTTGTGAAGATTGCCTAACTTGCGACATATGCCTTCAATGCGATTATGCCTCTAAGTCGTGCCTCGACACGTGGGAGATATAGTCGCATCGAGGGTGTTACACCGGACTCCTCCAAGCTCCAGATGACCTTTCGGATGTTCTTCAACGATGCTGGTTACGATCTCCACGTCTCCGTCGAAGAGGCACTCTCCACTCCCCCTGTGGACCCCATGGATGGCTCAGACCCGGAGGCCGACCCGGACCGTGAGGGCAATGGCGGCCCCCCTTCTGGGCGCGAGTAGCGCCGTTGTCTCTGGAGCCATTCCCCGGCGTCGGAATGCTCGGACGAAGCCTTCGAGGATTACCGTGGCGCCTCGCCCCGGACTGGTGCGGCGGTCCCTCCGTCCCGCTCCAAGGCCATCACCCCAGTCCTCCCCACGGATGCTTCGGGTGAGGTGGAGGAGGACATCGCGGCGCGGCGATCGCTGCTATGCTTGATGACGCGGCTACCTTACCTCCTGGAGCCATCATTCCAATCTTCATGGAGGCGCAGATATCCTCCTCTGACGGTGGCGTCAGCGACACGAGCAGCGTGGGCATGGAGGTGATCCCGGCCTCTTCGCCCCGTCCCTCCTCTCCTGCCCTGCTTCAGGACCCTTCCAGCGCTGTCCTCATCGTGCCTCCGGCATTGCCCGAGCTGTCCGGTCCGGTGCCGGCCACGGGACCTTCGGCGCGGGCCGCCCCTCCCCGTCCTCCCGCGGCCAAGCGGCGCCCACGGTCAACATCCACTCCGGCGTCGTCGGCTCGGAAGAGTGCGCGGCTCGGGTCGGCGACCCCCCTAGTGGGGCCTTCTCCCACCGCCGTGGAGAAGGCTTCCCGCCGTGCTGCGACGCGGAACCTTGATGCAGGTCCGTCTTCCCATCCTACACCGGCTCTCTTCTGCAATGATGATGTGATGATTGAGGATACTTCCTTTTCAGTCCTTGCCGGGGTTCCGTTGGGTCACTTAGCGAAAGTCGCGGCAGATTCCGCCATAGTTTTCCGAGGGGAGAAATGTCCCCCCTTAGAACAGATTGCCTCCCTTCAGGCCAAGGAGGTCTTGGAGGGGCGGCTCGCGGCTTCTCGGGGTCGCGAGGCAGCTGCGGCCGATGAAGCAGCCCCCCGACTCCGCGCCCGACGCATAGATCATCGCCTCGGGACCTAGCCCCCGAGGAGGTCCGTGGCAGGACCCGTTCGCGGACAGCTCAGTTACGTCATGCCCTGAGTGCCAACTCCACAGTGGGGTCCCGGGAGGACCCTGTAGGCGAGTAATTATGCGTGCGTTATTCTGGAACCTACGGGGTTTCAGCCATGATGGCCGTCGTAGGCAACTGATTGATTACATGCGCGATGAGTCTGTGGATGTGGTTGTGATTCAGGAAACGATGCGGGTGGATTTTTCCTTGGCCGAGCTCGAGCGCTTGAGCCGTCACTTATTCGCCTGGCACTGGTTGCCATCTAGTGGCATGGCTGGACACTCCGGTGGGATCCTTCTGGGTGTGAAGGATGCCACCTTCGAGGTGGGATCCATGGGTCGTGGATCCCACTTTGTTAGTATGGAGCTGTGGGAGCGTGGTGTTAACTTCAAGTGGGAAGTTATTGTGGTCTATGGCCCTGCCGATCATAGTAGGTCGGCTGCCTTCCTGGCCGAACTCCACACCAAGATTGCCTCCATGACACTTCCGGTCATGGTTGGCGGAGATTTCAACCTCCTTCGCTCAGCGGAGGAGAAGAGCAACGCAAGGGTTGACCTCACGGAAATCCGTCGTTTCAACGACTGGGTTGCAGACTTAGGACTGCTAGAGTTAGAGAGGGTTGGGGCGAGATACACCTGGACCAATAGACAGGTTAACCCGACCCTTGGTGTGCTCGATCGGGTATTTGTCTCCCCCGACTGGGAGTTGCGGTTCCTCCTAGCCTCCCTCCAGGCCATTACACACATCGGGTCGGACCATGTACCCCTTCTCTTGTCCTCTCATGATGAGAGGCCTCGCCCCCCACCGCGGTTTCGTTTCAAAACTTTTTGGCTACGGCAACCGGGCTTCACAGCTGCCGTCCAGGCTCACTGGGCCTCGGCTTTATCCGAAACCCATAGGGCGATGTCGCGCCTTGATGAGTGGCATCACCTGTCCAAGCGCTCTAGGCAATTCATGAAGGGATGGGGTGCCAATATTGGGAGGGACCTTCGTGTCCAAAAGGCTACCCTTCTCAAAGAAATCCGCGCGTTGGACCTGCGCGCTGATACCTCAGGGATCTCTGCAGAGGAATGGGCATATAGATACAACCTGGAAGAGTCCCTCATGGAGATCTACTCCAAGGAGGAAGAATTTTGGCACCAACGCGGATCTATAAAGTGGGTGCTGTTTGGTGATGCCAACACAACTTACTTCCAGGCGATCGCCAATGGTCGTAGGAGACGTTGCTCCATCCTCCTTTTATGGGAGGGCGGCTAGCTTTTTCAGGATCCACCAGCGATTCGCGCTTTGGTGGACGACTTTTATAAGTCGTTATTTATGGGCCGTGCCAGGGGCGGTGTCGCCCTGGCCGACCATATCTGGTCACATGACCAGCTAGTTTCCCCGGCGGAAAATGCGACGTTAATGGCCCCATTTGATGCCGCGGAGGTGGAAGCGTTCGTCAAATCAATGAACCCGGCCTCGGCCCCAGGCCCCGACGGGCTTCCAGTCCATTTTTTCCAGGCCTTCTGGCCGATGGTTAAGGAGATCATTCTGGACCTATTCCAGGACTTCACCAGGGGGACATTGGACATGTCTCGTCTCAACTACGAGACCATCTCCCTGATTCCTAAAGTCCCCGGAGCTGCCGACATTAGGCAGTTCCGCCCCATCACCGTCCTTAATGTGATATTTCGGATTCTGGCCAAGGGGTATGCCACTAGGGCGGCCCTGATCGCTCCTTGGATTCACCACCCGAACCAATCGGCCTTCATGAAAGGTAGATATATTCTTGATGGGGTTCTTGTCCTCCATGAAATCATTCATGAGGTCAATACCAAACACCTTCGCGTGGTGTTCTTCAAGATTGACTTTCACAAAGCATATGATACCGTCCATTGGTCCTTTCTTCGGGAAGTATTGCTTAAACGGGGCTTCGACCCCCATTGGGTGGCTCAGGTGATGCAACTTGTGACAAGCGGTCGTATTGCCGTTAATATCAATGGGGAAATTGGACCCTATTTCACACTAGGACAAGGTGTTCGACAAGGGGACCCAATTTCCCCTTTCCTTTTCAACCTTGTGGTTGATGCGTTAGCCTCGATTCTTGATTTGGCAAGGCAAGCAGGGCACATCAGGGGGATTTACCCCCATCTTGTGGCCAATGGAGGCCTGACCCATCTCCAATATGCCGACGACACCATTATGATGGTGGAGGGTTTGGATGAGGATATCCGGAACCTCAAATTCCTCCTCCTCTGTTTTCAGGAGATGTCGGGCCTCACGATCAACTTTGCCAAAAGTGAGGTCATGGTGCTCGAATATTCACCGTCAGAAGCCCAGCGCATTGCCAACCGCTTGAATTGTCGGTTGGGGTCATTTCCAACTGCTTACCTTGGCTTGCCGGTCAGTGACAATCGTCTACTAGAGAAAGACTTCCGCCCTATAGTTGCCACTCCAACCACGGATGGAGCCTTGGCAAGGGAGATAGCTATCCAAGGCCGCTAGAGTGATTCTAATGAACTCCTCCCTTATTAGCCTCCTGATGTATCTCATGGGATTCTATAGTTTACATGAATCCCTCCATCAGGAGGTAACCAAAATCCTCTCCCGGTTCTTCCGGGCCGGCGAGAATAATAAAAAGAAATACCACATGGTGAAGTGGTCTGAGATCTGTAAGCCTAAGGACCAGGGTGGTCTTGGGGTCATCTCATCCAAGCGGATGAATATTGCCCTCCTCTCGAAATGGCTCTGGCGGATCCAGACTTAGGAGGGCGGCCTATGGCTGGAGATTATTCGCGCTAAGTACCTTCGTGGTCAACCATTGGTCTTTGCCTCTAGGTCAGGCGGGTCCTAGTTCTAGCAATCGGTGATCCGTCTGATGCCTGTGCTACGCATTGGGACCGTCGTCTCTGTAGGGTCCGGCGCTGGTACCCTCTTTTGGCTAGATCAATGGGCGGGGCCCCGCTCATTTGCGGTGCGCTTCCCTTCATTATTTTCGATCTGCACCCGCCCACTTTATCGGTGGCGGTTGCCTTAGCAGACTTGGGGGTTGTTACCTTCCGCCGTACCTTTGGGGCGGCGGAACGCGAACAACGGGACGAGCTAGTCGAATGTATTGCACTCCGCTCCCCCTCCCTCGAGCCGGATACGCTATCTTGGCATCTTGAGCCAAATGGCCGCTTCTCAACTAGGTCCCTTTATCAGGCAATTGTACCCACTCCGAGACCGGCGGAATTATCTGTTCTTTGGGAAATCAAACTTCCCCTGAAGATCCGCATCTTCCTTTGGCAGTGGGTTCGAGGCCGACTACCCTCGGGCACGGAGGTCCGCAAGCGTAGTGGCCCTGGGGATGGCCTCTGCCCCCTCTGCTTGGTCCCGGAAGATTGCAACCACATTTTCTTCCGTTGCCCTGCAGCACAATTCCTGTGGAGTTGCTTCCGGGGGGTCGTGGGTGACCATTGGTGCCACGGTAACCTCCCGGACTTGTTTGGGGAGGCCTTTAGCCTCCCTACCCCCCGGAAAGCCGCCACTTGGGTGGCTTTGGGGACCCTTGTTTGGACCCTGTGGTGTATCCACAATAAGCTTGTCATTGAACGTGTGATTCCCAACCGTGCGACTGACGCTATCTATAAAATGTGTGGCCTCTTACAGCTCTGGAGACCGCTTAGCAAGCGGTGTGATCGGGACACCCTTGACAACATCAGTGCAGGCCTTCGATCTTCGGCAGCAGCCCTTTCGCCAGCATCTCCTCCACCGCCACCCCCACCCGAGCCGGATTAGCTCTCTTTTTCTTTCTTCTTCTTTTTGGGGGCTTGTTTCGCTGTGTCCCCAGCATGGCTTGTTGACTTGTTTGGTACATGTACTCTTGTGTTGGATGCTTGGTCAATGGCTTTATAATATAAAGCGGGGGGAAACCCTTTTTCGGAGAAGGGTGGATGCGCTGCATGATAGTAGGCAGGCAGTGAACATCTGATTGTCCAATCCCAGTAGGTCACCTCACACTCTCTTTGCTTCCCACAAGTAAAGAAAACTTACACTCTTGCACTTTGACACTCTTAACCTTTCAATAAATGACTCTCAGTTTTTGTAAAGCAGAAGTGTGGCTAGCTCATGCGTACGTATCAGTTTTTTTGAAAAGAAAATCTAGTCTTTGATACTTCCTCCATTCCATAATGTAGTGCTTCCTCTCTTTCCGTGCTTCAACTTTAACCGTAAATTTAACTGCCAAGACCGATTGCAGCGGTAGCAAAAATTATATCAGTGAATTCGTATTCGAAAAAAGTTTTCAATTATATAATTTTTTTCCCGCCGCAGTTGGTCTTGTTGATTAAATTTATGGTCAAAGTTGGACCTCGGGAAGCGCGGGCACACTATATTTTGGAATGGAGGGAGTAGTATACTACTATTTCATTTAGGAAATCATACGAGCCCACGAGCCCGCAATTAATTGATCCTCCCTAAAGTTAATGTTTATTCCAGCAAAAGAAAAGAGTTTATCCTTACTCTTGAGCATTACATGCTTCCGACATATACTCCCAAATCCTAATCACTAACTAAATTGCATATACACTAAAACTAATACCGTAAGGTTAGTTTGTGGGCAAAAGGAACCAGTCAAGGACCATGGACCGGCATGTGCCACCGCTGTCTTGGCCAGCATCTCTGTGGGTAATGGCGCCACGGTGGTCTCTGATATTGTACACGCCGCAACAGAGATGATCGTCCTCGGCCTTTACCTCACATGTCGGATGAGTGTCGAGTTTAAACTCTCTTAGAGCATCTTCAACAGGCACGCCAAATTAGCACCGCGCCGTAAAATTCCCCATTTTAGCGCGCGCGCAACTGGAATAGTTGCTACAGCTGGCGCACGAAAACAGCGCGCGCGGCATACGTAGTTCAGCGCGCGGGCCGAAACGCAATCGCGCGCCGCTTATTTGCTGCACCCGCTCCCGCGCGCTGGACTTTCGCGCGCTCGCTCGCACCTCCCACCCACCATCGAGCTACGCCGCCGCCGCCGACCGCGCCAGCCGCCGACCGTTCCGGCGCTTCCCCGGCCTATCCCCGCCCCGCGCGCACTTTCTTCATATGTATTGCTCAAAAGCCATGAATTTTGTGCATGTTGATTGTAGTTTTTTATTTATAGCATAGTATTCAACATTGTAGATGAGTTCGTGTATGATTCTTTCGAAGAAGAATTTGATATGGAAGAGGAGGAGGATCTTGCAATGATCCTAGCTATGCATATTAATAAAAAACCGAAGCACGGTGGTTCAGTTATGGGTCGGGAGAAAATTTAGAGGGATAGGATCGATGCCCACAACAGATTGATCAGGCATTATTTTGCGGAGAATCACACATACCCCGAGTCGTATTTTCGTCGCCGATTTAGGATGAGCACATAATTGTTTAGGCGCATTGCGGAGAAACTAGTGAGCCATGACCGCTTTTTTCGGCAAAGGAGGAATGCCGCCGGAGAGCTCGGGCATAGCACCTTTCAGAAGGTGACAGCCGCTTTGCGTATGTTGGCATACGGTATACCGGCTGATCTTGTTGATGATCACTTGGCTATGGGTGAGAGTCAAGCCATCATGTGTGTCAAGCGCTTCGCAGTCGGAATTGTGCAAGTGTTTGGCGAGGAGTATTTGAGATCTCCCAACGCTGAAGACGTCGCAAGGCTTTTGGCGATAAACAAAGCTCGCGGCTTTCCTGGCATGCTTGGCTCAATAGATTGCATGCATTGGACTTGGAAAAATTGTCCAAAGGCATGGCATGGGCAATTCCACGGCCAAAAAAAGGGTTCCACTATAATCCTTGAAGCGGTGGCCGGTCAAGAGACTTGGATTTGGCATGCATTCTTTGGAATGC
Organism: Triticum dicoccoides; assembly: GCF_002162155.2. Lineage (NCBI taxonomy): Eukaryota > Viridiplantae > Streptophyta > Magnoliopsida > Poales > Poaceae > Triticum > Triticum dicoccoides. The sequence goes on along the minus strand of NC_041390.1, from coordinate 163,818,884 downwards.
CTGGATCTTTGAATGACATCAATGTTGTCAACCTGTCACCACTGATGAGTAAGATTGCAAATGGGGAGTTGCCACCGGTGCAGTTTATAGCAAATGGCCATACATACAACTATGGCTATTATCTAGCGGATGGCATCTATCCAAAGTGGCAAACCTTTGTCAAGCCGTTGAAAAAGCCAGAAGGTAAGAAAAATCTTGATTTCCACAATGCTTAGGCGGCTGCTAGAAAAGATGTGGAGAGAGCTTTTGGGATTTTGCAAGTCCAATTTGCTATTGTGAGAGGACCGACTAGATTTTGGGATCAGAAGATGCTTTGATACATAATGCACGCTTGTGTGATCATGCACAATATGATCATCGAGAATGAGCGTGACCAAGATGTAGACTACTCTCAGTATGAGCTCTTGGGATATCTCGTGCGAGTGCGACGAAGGACTGAAAGGGTGGCCCGTTTTGTTGCCTCCTATCATGCCATTCGACGTCCCGCAGCACATAATGATCTTCAGAAGGATTTCATTGAGGAGTGGTGGGCATGGAATGGACGACAAAAAGCATCATGATTTGTGCGTTCGTTATTGTATTGTTGAACTATTTGTTGTGTTTAATTGCACTATTTGTTGTATTGAACGATAAACTGTTTGTTTGAGTTGTAATAAACAAAATTGAACTATTTATTTTTGTTTGTTTTGATTTTTTGCTTCTGTTTTCGAATGCATATGTTGTTTGTGCGAGAGTCGTGCGTATTGCATTTTTGCGCGCTGCTGGAGCGGTGCGCGCGCTGCATTTTAGCGCGGCGGCTGGAGCCAGCGTTGCGCGCCGCGCCAAACCAGGCGATGAACGCGCGCTAAAGCTGTTTTTTGCGCGCGACGTGTTCGGCGCCTGTTGGAGATGCTCTTACAAAGGAGACGCAGTTTTCTTGAGATCCAGCTCCAACCGCACAGCCATCAACAAAAGCCGGGAGCGAGAAAGCGCATTCTAGGCTGACAAAAAGAGCATGCCCCTTCAACCTATCAACCTTCCTCCGCCGTCCATGGCCACACTCCAAGTCTATGTCCATTGCTTCGAAGACTTTGAGCCACCGAGTCCGGATTCGTTTACGAGAGACACGGTCCTCTTCGATCTCCCGTTCAACCATGAGCAGCCGGTCACCGGACACGACCAAGTAGTAATAGCGCTTGTAGAAGCCGGTCGAGGAGCAATCTGTTTCTGCTGTTGTGCCTGGTATACAGCATTGGACGGATGGTTGGTGTTGGTCGTGCTGCAGGCCCGACCGCAAGTCCAGGACATGGAGCTCCCGATGACGAGTGATGCCTTGCGCATCCGGCGAAGTCCAACTAGTGATCATGTAGAGCTTGCCTTTGAAGAGTGCCATGTCATTGGGAATCAACGGACGCAGCTTAATGGAGCCTGCTTGCGGCCGCGACCCGCGGGCATAGATGTTCAACCGGCAGTTGTTCCTGCTTGAAACGACGAAGATGTTGTCCGAAACCACAATCTTGTGGATGTTGTATGGGACGAGGTAGAGGGGAGTCGATCTTGTGATCTGAAACCAGAGCATGTCGTGGTCAACGTGTTGCAGGGTCGTCTCCCCGGTGAGAGGGTTCATGAGAGAGCAGCTGCCGTCGTCGTGCACGAGGAAGAGCATGCCGCCGGTGGAGACGCGGCTCGCGACGTTGGCTGGGATGGCGGGCAGGCGGTGGACCACGCCGTCGGGGAGGCTGAGGAAGGTGCCGTCACGGAAGGCGAGCCATGGAAGTAGCGGGGGCAGGTCACGCGCCGCAGAGCGCCACGGCCGGCACACGGCGCGGAGGCGGACGCGGTCGGCGTGGGACGGCATGCGCAGGAGTGCCAGCCACAGAAACTCTTGCAGGAGGTGCGGCCATGGGCTGCCGGCCTCTTCCGGTGGTGGCGCGCTCTTACTTGACCCAGCGACGGCCATCGAGATTGGTGCCGCTGCCATGGCCGCCTACTTGTTCTACCACGGGGATGCACGGCTGGACGTGGCCGTTCCATCGGTCAGCCTATTTATTTAAAGCATCTCCGACAGACGCCGAACGTGCCGCGCGCAAAAAACAGCTTATAGCGCGCGCCCATCGTCTGGTTTGACGCGGCACGCAGCGCTGGCTCTAACAGCCACGCTAAAATGCAGCGCGCGCCGCTCCAGCAACGCGCAAAAATGCAGCGCGTGGGACACTCGCACAAACAACATATACATTCGAAAACAGAAGCAAAAAGATCAAAACAAACAAAAATAAATAGTTCAATTTCGTTTATTACAACTCAAACAAACAGTTTATCATTGAATACAACAAATAGTGCAATTAAACACAACAAATAGTTCAACAATACAATAATGAACGCACAAATCATGATGCTTTTTGTCGTCCATTCCATGCCCACCACTCCTCAATGAGAACCTTCTGAAGATCATTATGCGCTGCGGGACGTCGAATGACATGATAGGAGGCAACAAAACGGGACACCCTTTCAGCCCTCCGCCGCACTCGCACGGGATATTCCAAGAGCTCATACTGAGAGTAGTCTACATCTTGGCCACGCTCATTCTCGATGATCATGTTGTGCATGATCACACAAGCATGCATTATGTACCAAAGATGGATGGGGGGGGTGGGAGGTGCGAGCGAGCGCGCGGGAGCGGGCGCAGCAAATAAGCGGCGCGCGATTGAGTTTCGGCCCGCGCACTGGACTACGTATGCCGCGCCCGCTGAAGCAACTATTCCGGTTGCGCGCGTGCTAAAACGGGGAATTTTGTGGCGCGGTGCTAGTTTGACGCGCCTGTTGGAGATGCTCTTAGACCCTATTCTTTTGGCAACTTATGGTGGTTTATGGTATAAATCGTTTCCTTCCTAACTTATTTTAATAACCGCCCTTGTTATTCTCAAAACAAAAAATGTTTTCAGCACGTACAAGTGTTGTTGTCGTTGTAGAATTTCTTACTGAAACAAGTTGGAAAGATAGCGTCATGTCATCACAGTAAATGTCCAAATCTCCGCGCTTTCGAGCTATACTCGGATTCAAACCATCGACGGATATACTCGTGATTGTTGCCCCGTCTCCCGCATCTCTTCTTTCTTGCTCGCCCCGTCTCCCCAACTCCTGATCCATCCGAATCTGATCGGCATCCTCATCCTCCCTTCCGCCGCCGGATCGTTGCTCTCGCGACTCCGCGGCCGCAACCATGGGCGGCACCATGGTGCTTCCGCCTGCTCTGCTCCCGCGCCGTAGCGCCGCCGCCGCCGATCTGCACGCCTGCTCCTCCCGCGTGCGCGTGAACCCCGCCTTGATGGCGAACCCCGCGGCTGCCAAGAGGCCAAAGCGTCCCGGATCCGTGCACGACGTGCAGCCGCCGGCGAAGCGCGTACGCGGTGCCTGCTCGGGGGGCGAGCTCCATGCCGTGGTCCCCGCCAACATCAAGAACAGCAAGCTTCCGTGTCCCAGCAGCGGCAAGGATCTGAAGAGTCCGACGTGCCTCCACCGTTCCGGGATCAAGAACCAGGTCGCGGAATCTCCGGCGAGCGCGACGCAATCGAAGCCACCGATCAGCATGCGCCAACTGATCGAGAATGCTCGCCTCGCCATGGATTGGGCTCACCCTACCTCCGAAGAAGAGGTCAGCCGTCGACACGACATCGAGCGCAGCCGAGCGGAGGCCCGGCGAAAGATGGAGCAGATGGCGGACACCGTGTAGTTCAACGACCCCTGGATCGATCCCTCCGACGTGACCAAGTCCCCTGAGGAGCTGCTCCAAGCAAGACAAGAAGCATGGCGTGCTCAAGCTCAACTCATTGCGATGGCTTGTCAACGGGACTTTGCTCAAGCGATGTAAATCCACGGACGTGTGGTCAAGCGATCGAAGCAGAGGAAGAAATCATAAGCAATGCAGCCTTGTTGGTGGTAGTCTTGCTTAGCTGAGCAAAGCAGAGGAACCAGAGTCGGCACCTAGCTGAGAAAAGCATAGGAAGCAAAGGAAGCTACAAGTTGTCAACTATGTAATCTACTACTGTAGTTGCAAGTGTGTAGAAGTATTTCACTGGCATGTTTTCCAGTAGTGCCAGTGAGATTCTTAATTTGGCTATTAATTAGTGCGCATTATGATCACAATCGATCAATTAATGCAAAGGGTTTTGTTTCATGTAAAAACATTGGATCTGATCAGTCTGATGTGTGCAAGCATCTGCCACTACCGGATCTCTTTCTATGTTTTCATCTGATGTATGCTCCATTGTTCTTTTGTGAATAATAACCATGAATAATTACAGGCACACGGTTCCACCAAGACTATTTCTTGTGTGAACTATTCCAAGTGACTGTATTTCAGGAGAGGAGCAGATATGTGTGCTCTATTCCCTTGAGAAAAATTTACACCTCAACACTGCAGAATTTATTTGTCGCATCCAGAAGGCGCCAAAAAGCACGTTTCCTGAATCCTGGTGCATACATGCATCGTTGTTACCAACAGCTCATGTGTACTTGCTGTCTGAAATTTTGCAACAGCTGCAAATTTTATTCAGTACAATTGCTGTATATGCAGACCAGTTTCACTTAATTAGCATATTCATTGACATGGATCTACTGAGTTAACATATTCAGTACAATTGCCGCAACTCATATGTACCTGCCAAATTTGGCAACTGCTGCAAATTTCGTTCCACACAAATGGTGCCAGTATCAAATCAAACCACATGTCACGTCGCAGAGAAAATACATACTTGGCGACAATGGTGTTTACTTCACTGAATATCTGAATTCACATATTCATTGACATAAATCCACTGGAATACAAGGGAATTACAATGCCTGATACATAATCTGAATTCATAATGACAACTTCAATCAATTGCAATGGGAAATGTTGGCAACATTCACTCGTGTTGCAGTTCTTCCTCTTCCTCTGCACCTTCAAATGTCATCCGCAGCTTCTCGGCTCCCTTCCTCCTGCAGAGAAATCAGGAGTGCCCATTTTGACACGCTGGGAAATGACATGACCAAGGAGGAGAATAATCAATACTTCAAAGTAGCAAGGAAGAGAAGAATCAATACTTGAACAAAAGAGAAAGGGCTTACCCATGGTTTTTATCCATTGCATTTTGCCATGATCAGTACTTCAAAACTTCCAGCAAGACATTCAGAATACTAGCCATCGCGGTTGGTCATGTGATGCTACTGATAATAGTTCTTACCCTATGACAGCCTGCACACTGCACGTCAAACTAGTTCTTACCCAAGTTCTTTAGAGGCTATAGAGTACCTTTCATGTACAACGTGGGAGGTGATGATAAATCCAGTCACGGTCAGAGCCTGGCACAACAACTTTATAGGAGAATTTCAGCTTGGGGCAAGATCGCCGGTTTTGTAGGTCAGCTCGGGAGACTGGAGGAGCTCCACTTGGAGTTTTGGACAATAATATCATTTCACCATGCTCAAGCAGTCAACAGACTACAGGTACTCAGTATGGCCAAAGGATGGCCAGTCCTTCAAATCTAGCATTCACTCGTTTGATGTTTTGGGTGCTCGCTTTCATCTAACATTCATTGTTCCTGCATGTGAGAAAGACAGGAAAAGTCATTTAGTCACACAAGTGCAGATCCAAATATCATTCTAGAAAAACAGTATGTTACATACTATTTTTTGAAAAGAGACATTACATAATGAACCAACCAATCCAAGCAAAAGAATAGAAGCATTAAAAGATCAACAGCTCAAGAGTTCATATAGGATAAAGTTGTAAAGTACACACATTCAGTAGATTTTTTTTTTTTGACGCGTACATTCAGTTGATATCACTAAGCTTTCAGATGAGAGACGGCCTTAAAGGTGTAGCCATGCTGGTTTGTTTTCCAGTTACTTATGCAATTAGAGATTAGACATGTTTATCATAGGGTTAATGAAAGATATAGCATTCATGGGCAGAGACAGTTTCTGAACTCCACAATTTCAATTGCCTCCCAGACCCGTTAACATCGCAGAAGCAAGCGCACTACTTATCCTATTGTGTTCATTTTTCTTTAGCATGAGTTTTGCTACTGGGACTCTTCGAAAGACCACTGACCTGATCATTTCATCAGTGGTACAGGATAAAATGTCCTGCTATATGTTTTTGAAATTAGGTGTGTACAGCCCCGTGTTCTCTTCAAATTATAATTCATGCTGTAGGCATCCTATAGCAGCTTCAGGGTGAGACGCTGCTGCTAAAGCAGGAAGGATAACCTCATCTCTTGACCCCCTGTCACTGGACTGCCTGCCTTAACTAAGCAATCTGTGTGCCTAATCTGGGCAGGCTGCGTCAGTGTCGTGCATGGACCCTCACCTCGGTTCAGTACGTGGACAAGGACAGCAACAACACATTATTGTCTGAACCTGATCATCGCTAGTGTATGTATTGCCATTTACCAATTCAGCAGAGCAGAGTAACACAGTTGGAGCGTGTCTGAAGAATTTAGCATGCAATGGAATGAGCCAAACCCTTTCTGACAGAGCTTCTTCTGTAGTGGTATCTACTAATGGTTCAGTGAGGGCCTCCCTCACCTTGTATATCCAACCAAGAAAGGAGGAGGGGAAGGGGATTTACCGGTCTTGGTCTCGTGGAGCTCGTGGAGGAGCAACGTTGCATCGAGGTGGTGGAGGTCGACGGTGGGACGAAGGCCAGCGGATGGGGAGGAAGTTGCAGGCGCCGCCGGTCCGGCAAGGCCGAGAAAGGCGCCGGCGAGCTTCAGCGAGGAGGGAGGCCGACGGCTAGATCCAGCGAAGAAAGAGACGGGGAGCTTCAGAGGGAAGGGAGGCTAGAGGCGGCGCCGGCGCGAGTGGATGGCGGAGTGCCAGCGTCCATGGATTTGAACCCACGGTTTTAATCCAATTTTTCTTTCTTTTTTCTTCTACTAAAATCAAAACGCCCCGATCCGGTCCATTTAATTCCCCAGTCCGCCCAGGCCAATTAGACCTCTTCCAATTGAAAGGAAAAGAATTCTATGAAATCAGGTTTCACGCGAGACCTATCCTGATGGATGACACGTGACATTCACAAATCACAAAGCATCACATACCCCCTACTTAAAATCAGGGAGGGGGGGAGATTAAATACTTTGTGATTTGTGAATGACACGTGTCATCCATCAGGACTGGTCTCACCTGTTAACCGTGAGACCTGGTCTCATATAATTTTTTTCGCAATACAAAGGTGCTTAGATGAGGTGCTAAGTCCATTAAATACCTTATGGCGTGTTTGATTACATTGCCTATTCAGCCTGGCCCGGCGAGTCTGGCTCACTTTGTGATTTGTGAATGCCATGTGTCATCCATCAGGACTGGTCTCACCTGCTAACCGTGAGACCTGGTCTCATATAATTTTTTTCGCAATACAAGGTGCTTAGATGAGGTGCTAAGTCCATTAAATACCTTATGGCGTGTTTGATTACATTGCCTATTCAGCCTGGCCCGGCGAGCCTGGCTCTATTGAGCCGGTTTGAGGGGATGCAGGCCAAAAAAACCCAGATGCACATAGTTTGGTTGCCTGCATGCCCCTAGTTGCATGAGACAACCATTTTCGACCCGGCGTTTGGTTGCCCGCATTGCATTAGGCGCACATATGACATGGTGTTTGGTTGCAACCTGCATAAGGTGTTGTCACCACGTCTAACTAGTGATGAGCTTACCTCACAGAATCTGAACATGTAGCGCCATCTACTTAAACAAATGACAGTTCATCCTAACTACTATCAAATGACAGTTCAAATTACTAAGAGCCATTGGCTAAATAGGGGGTAGTTCGTCGGTGCTATCAGATCTTCCTCTTCCTCTCTTCTTCTGCTTCTGCTTCTGCTTCTGCTGTTGCTGCTGCTTCTGGTACTGCTGTTGCTGCTTGTTGTTCTTCTTCCATCTTCTTCAAATCCTGCACTGACCTCTGTTAAGCCACATCACCTCTGCCCACTCCAACATTTTGTTCTTCCAAACGTCGTTGTCAAATGCCTCCACACCATGGCCAGAGCTAACAACATCGTCAGGCTCGACATCTTCCTCCTCAGGCACGTGTTCATCAAAGCCCCACCGGAGCATCCAATTATGCAGAATGCAACAAGCAAGAACTAGTTTAATCTGAGTGGAGTATGGGTGGAATGGCTTCTGATCCAGGATCTTAAACATATTCTTCAGAGCTCCAAATGCCCTCTCAAGAGTTACTCTAAGGCTGGAGTGTCTGAGATTAAACAGCTCCTGTGCAGTCCTAGGATAGTTCCTATGAGAGAACTCGTTGAGATGGTACCTTCTTTTCCTGAAGGGTGGAAGAATACCCGGCCAACATGCATAGCCAGCATCTCCAAGGTAGAACTTGCCGTCGGGGATGTTGATCCCATCAGGTCAACTCATGTTGTCAGTGAAAATGTTAGCATCATGCGCTGACCCCTCACAGCCAGCCAGCACATATGTGAACTTCAGATCAAAGTCAACAGCAGCAAGCACATTCTAGCTTGTGTAGTGCTTCCTCCCCCTGTATGCTGCAGACTATGACCTAGGAACTCTGGTAGTGACATGAGTACCATCTATTGCCCCAATGCAATCCTGAAAATGGCATTACAAGCCCGTGTTAGTGCTCAACTTGAACAATACAAGCATATCAAGTCATGAAAAGTGTATATTGTCAATGCTCACCTTGAAATATGGATACCATCTTGGGCTTCCACGAATCTTGGGTGGAGTCTGGCCAGATGGTCTCCTGATCATCTCTCCTCTAAGCTCCCTAACAACATAAAGCACCTGCTTGAAGTATCTAGAGATGGTCGCCATTGATCTCCTGAACGTGTTGTGAATGACCCTGAACCTCTGGTTATGGCCAACAACATGGAGGAACATGGCCACTTGCTCTTCGGCACTGGTGTTGATGCTATCTTGTAACAGCCCCCCTGCTCCTGAAGGTCTCGACAAGCCTAGCAAATGGTGCTATTTTCATTCTAAGCATCTATAGAGCCTCGACGTCATTGCAGTTGTAGATGTAGTTCATATTTCGGATCCTCTCCTGTTCCCGGGGAAACAATGGACCATAGCGGATCAAAGGTCTCCTAGCACGACGAACAACTCTCTGGTGCATGAACATGACCCATGCCTGAATCACACTAATCAGTGCTGCTGCCTGGATTATCAGCCTCATCCGTGCGTCCATAACCTAGTCGACATCGACGGTTCGTTCAGTGGAAAATCGATCCTACACCTAACTTAACGGCCTAACCACTGAGCTAACAAAGGGGGAGGGGTGCTGCTTACCGGCATTGGAGACGAGGACGGCGTAGGGGGAGCCATGGCACAGACTAGGTCGACCAAACGGTGGCCAACAGCAAGTGGGGCACCAGATCCGCCGCAAACGCCGCCACCTCTTCCGCTGTCGTCGCTGCCTATAGCGCAGATCTGAAATCGCAGCCGCCGCCGGTGGTGAGGCAGTAGGGAAGAAAGGGGGCAGTTGTCGGTTCTATATCCGGCGTATCTCGTAGTAGGGGTCCTAAGCTAGTCGTCTTGGAGCGATGGTAACATGGACACAGAATTTTACCCAGGTTTGGGCTCTCTTGAAGAGATAATACCCTACGTCCTGCTTTTGATTGTATTGATATGAGGATAGTACATAGTACAGGTATCTACCACGAGATTGTAGTAATGAATATGAGATTTTCTATTGACTAGCCTGGCCTCGGCTTATATATGCACCGTAGGCCTAGGGTTTAGGAGAGCCCTTGGCTTGAGCGCCAAGTCTTGTGGAGTTTTCCTTGTATGCGGCATGGGCTGCCTAAAGTGGCCCATTAGTGAATCGCCATGGGGGTCCTTGGCCTGACCCACCTGATCGGGAGATGACATGGTGAGTACCTCCTAGTCCAGGACACCGTCAGTAGCCCCCTGAACCGGTCTTCAAGTTAGGGACGCTCCTCGATTCTTCGATTCTTCCGAACTGTTCTTCATCTTTGGTCGTCGGTCTTGAAAACTGGTTCAACAAATCTTCTCATCTTCGATCTTGAGGATCGCCGAAGTGAATCCGAAGAGTTTACACGTCGGGTATCCGAGGAGCCCCTTTTAAATTTTCGGCCTTTATCAATGCCTTGTTATTGTTATGCCACACCTCGTATTTGAAGTTGTTCCCGGGCGGCAATGTCATATTGCGTCCGAGCTCCAACGTCGGGCTGCATCTGAGGTATCCTCTTGCAGCCGAACTCCAATGTCAGACTGTATCCAAGCTCCATTGTCGGACTATAGCCGAGCTCCAACACCGGACTGCAACTGAGGTGGCACAGAGTACCTCGTGTTTCAAAACGTTTGAAGGAGTTAATCCAAGCTTAACGCTGAAAAGTTCTCTATGGAGCCAGCCGCTCGCGGCCGAGCTTTATGCCGGAAACATCCTATATGGATTTAATCACTTGCATCCAAGCTTTATGCCGGATTGCTTTCGAGCTGTGAAATTTATTTGCTGATGAGATGTATACAACCAGTAGCCCTCAAGGTGTGTGTCGTCCTAAAACCCGAGATGCACATTAGAGGACATAGTGATTCACGAACGGGCCCTTGAGAGAGGGTTTTGAGAAATCCCCGTAATATATTAGCTTGATGCCGGATAGGTCCCATATGATGCCTATTGTTGTCCGAAGACGTGTTTGCCCATAGTTCGGTCAACCCAAACACTAAGCCCTTTGAATTTTATGCATTGAATAGGCAATGCAGTAGCCCCCGAGAAACTGGTCGGGTGGAAACACCAGATCAGGGGATTGTTGTGCACCTTTAATACTAGTAAATGATAAGCCCAAAGCCCAGTAGCCCCCGAGCCTTAATGCGGGCACGGGTGGCCGAATTAAGGATCAATATCCGGTGTAAAATCACAAATTATGTGTAATGATCTTGGGTTTCGTAGTAATTTCAAAAAAATTCCTACGCACATGCAAGATCATGGTGATGTATAGCAACGAGAGGGGAGAGTGTGATCTACGTACCCTTGTAGATCGACAACGGAAGCGTTAACTTGGTTGATGTAGTCGTACGTCTTCACGGCCCGACCGATCAAGCACCGAAACTACGGCACCTCCGAGTTCTAGCACACGTTCAGCTCGATGACGATCCCCGGACTCCGATTCAGCAAAGTGTCGGGGAAGAGTTCCGTCAGCACAACGGCGTGGTGACGATCTTGATGTACTACCGTCGCAGGGCTTCGCCTAAGCACTGCTACAATATTATCGAGGACTATGGTGGAAGGGGGCACCGCACATGGCTAAGAATATGATCACGTGGATCAACATGTGTCTTTTGGGGTGCCCCTTGTCTCCGTATATAAAGGCTCAAAGGAGGGGGGCCGGCCGGCCATCATAGGGCGCGCCAGGAGGAGTCCTACTGCCTCTGGGAGTAGGACTCCCCCCTTTCCTAGTTGGAATAGGATTCGTGAAGGGGGGAAAGAGAGAGAGAAGGGGGGCGCCGACCCCCTCTCTCCTTGTCCTATTCGGACTAAGGGGGGAGGGGCGCGCGGCCCATCCCTGGCCACCTCTCCTATCTCCCACTAAGGCCCATATACCTCCCGGGGGGTTCCGGTAACCTCCCGGTAATCCGGTAAAATCCCGATTTCACCCGGAACGCTTCCGATATCCAAATATAGGCTTCCAATATATCAATCTTTATGTCTCGACCATTTCGAGACTCCTCGTCATGTCCGTGATCACATTCGGGACTCCGAACAAACTTCGGTACATCAAAATGCATAAACTCATAATATAACTGTCATCGTAACCTTAAGCATGCGGACCCTACGGGTTCGAGAACAATGTAGACGTGACCGAGACACGTCTCCGGTCAATAACCAATAGCGGAACCTGGATGCTCATATTGGCTCCTACATATTCTACGAAGATCTTTTATCGGTCAGACCGCATAACAACATACGTTGTTCCCTTTGTCATCGGTATGTTACTTGCTCGAGATTCGATTGTCGGTATCCAATACCTAGTTCAATCTCGTTACCGGCAAGTCTCTTTACTCGTTCCGTAATACATCATCCCGCAACTAACTCATTAGTTGCAATGCTTGCAAGGCTTAAGTGATGTGCATTACCGAGAGGGCCCAGAGATACCTCTCCGACAATCGGAGTGACAAATCCTAATCTCGAAATACGCCAACCCAACATGTACCTCTGGAGACACCTGTAGAGCTCCTTTATAATCACCCAGTTACGTTGTGACGTTTGGTAGCACACAAAGTGTTCCTCCGGCAAACGGGAGTTGCATAATCTCATAGTCATAGGAACATGTATAAGTCATGAAGAAAGCAATAGCAACATACTAAACGATCGGGTGCTAAGCTAATGGAATGGGTCATGTCAATCAGATCATTCAACTAATGATGTGATCCCGTTAATCAAATGACAACTCTTTGTCCATGGTTAGGAAACATAACCATCTTTTATTAACGAGCTAGTCAAGTAGAGGCATACTAGTGACACTCTGTTTGTCTATGTATTCACCCATGTATTATGTTTCCGGGTAATACAATTCTAGCATGAATAATAAACATTTATCATGATATAAGGAAATAAATAATAACTTTATTATTGCCTCTAGGGCATATTTCCTTCAGTCTCCCACTTGCACTAGAGTCAATAATCTAGATTACACAGTAATGATTCTAACACCCATGGAGCCTTGGTGCTGATCATGTTTAGCTCGTGGAAGAGGCTTAGTCAACGGGTCTGCTACATTCAGATCCGTATGTATCTTGCAAATCTCCATGTCTCCCACCTGGACTAGATCCCGGATGGAATTGAAGCGTCTCTTGATGTGCTTGGTTCTCTTGTGAAATCTGGATTCCTTTGCCAAGGCAATTGCACCAGTATTGTCACAAAAGATTTTCATTGGACCAGAAGCACTAGGTATGACACCTAGATCGGATATGAACTCCTTCATCCAGACTCCTTCGTTTGCTGCTTCCGAAGCAGCTATGTACTCCGCTTCACATGTAGATCCCGCCACGACACTTTGTTTAGAACTGCAACAACAGACAGCTCCACCGTTTAATGTAAACACGTATCCGGTTTGCGATTTAGAATCATCCGGATCAGTGTCAAAGCTTGCATCAACGTAACCGTTTACGATGAGCTCTTTGTCACCTCCATATATGAGAAACATGTCCTTAGTCCTTTTTAGGTATTTCAGGATGTTCTTGACCGCTGTCCAGTGATCCACTCCTAGATTACTTTGGTACCTCCGTGCTAGACTTATAGCAAGGCACACATTAGGTCTGGTACACAGCATTGCATACATGATAGAGCCTATGGCTGAAGCATAGGGAACATCTTTCATTTTCTCTCTATCTTCTGCAGTGGTCGGGCATTGAGTCTGACTCAACTTCACACCTTGTAACACGGGCAAGAACCCTTTCTTTGCTTGATCCATTTTGAACTTCTTAAAAACTTTGTCAAGGTATGTGCTTTGTGAAAGTCCAATTGATCTATCTCTATAGATCTTAATGCTTAATATGTAAGCAGCTTCACCGAGGTCTTTCATTGAAAAACTCTTATTCAAGTATCCTTTTATGCTATCCAGAAATTCTATATCATTTCCAATCCGTAATATGTCATCCACATATAATATCAGAAATGCTACAGAGCTCCCACTCACTTTCTTGTAAATACAGGCTTCTCCGAAAGTCTGTATAAAACCAAATGCTTTGATCACACTATCAAAGCGTTTATTCCAACTCCGAGAGGCTTGCACCAGTCCATAAATGGATCGTTGGAGCTTGCATACTTTGTTAGCTCCCTTTGGATTGACAAAACCTTCTGGTTGCATCATATACAACTCTTCTTCCAGAAATCCATTCAGGAATGCAGTTTTGACATCCATCTGCCAAATTTCATAATCATAAAATGCGGCAATTGCTAACATGATTCGGACAGACTTAAGCATCGCTACGGGTGAGAAGGTCTCATCGTAGTCAATCCCTTGAACTTGTCGAAAACCTTTTGCGACAAGTCGAGCTTTGTAGACAGTAATATTACCGTTAGCGTCAGTCTTCTTCTTGAAGATCCATTTATTCTCAATCGCTTGCCGATCATTGGGCAAGTCAACCAAAGTCCATATTTTGTTCTCATACATGGATCCCATCTCAGATTTCATGGCTTCAAGCCATTTTGCGGAATCTGGGCTCACCATCGCTTCTTCATAGTTCGTAGGTTCATCATGATCTAGTAGCATGACTTCCAGAACAGGATTACCGTACCACTCTGGCGCGGATCTCACTCTGGTTGATCTACGAGGTTCAGTAGTATCTTGTTCTGAAGTTTCATGATCATTATCATTAGCTTCCTCACTAATTGGTGTAGGTGTCACAGAAACAGGTTTCTATGATGCACTACTTTCCAATAAGGGAGCAGGTACAGTTACCTCGTCAAGTTCTACTTTCCTCCCACTCACTTCTTTTGAGAGAAACTCCTTCTCCAGAAAGTTTCCGAACTTAGCAACAAAAGTCTTGCCTTCGGATCTGTGATAGAAGGTGTATCCAATAGTCTCCTTTGGATATCCTATGAAGACACATTTCTCCAATTTGGGTTCGAGCTTATCAGGTTGAAGCTTTTTCACATAAGCATCGCAGCCCCAAACTTTCAGAAACGACAACTTTGGTTTCTTGCCCATAGTTCATAAGGCGTCGTCTCAACGGATTTTGATGGTGCCCTATTTAACGTGAATGCGGCCGTCTCTAAAGCATAACCCCAAAACGATAGCGGTAAATCAGTAAGAGACATCATAGATCGCACCATATCTAGTAAAGTACGATTACGACGTTCGGACACACCATTACGCTATGGTGTTCCGGGTGGCATGAGTTGCGAAACTATTCCGCATTGTTTCAAATGTACACCAAACTCGTAACTCAAATATTCTCCTCCACGATCAGATCGTAGAAACTTTATTTTCTTGTTACGATGATTTTCAACTTCACTCTGAAATTCTTTGAACTTTTCAAACGTTTCAGACTTATGTTTCATTAAGTAGATATACCCATATCTGCCTAAGTCATCTGTGAAGGTGAGAAAATAACGATATCCGCCACGAGCCTCAACATTCATCGGACCACATACATCTGTATGTATGATTTCCAACAAATCTGTTGCTCTCTCCATAGTACCGGAGAACGGCGTTTTAGTCATCTTGCCCATGAGGCACGGTTCGCAAGTACCAAGTGATTCATAATCAAGAGGTTCCAAAAGCCATCAGTATGGAGTCTCTTCATGCGCTTTACACCGATATGACCTAAACGGCAGTGCCACAAATAAGTTGCACTATCATTATCAACTCTGCATATTTTGGCTTCAACATTATGAATATGTGTGTCACTACTATCGAGATTCAATAAGAATAGACCATTCTTCAAGGGTGCATGACCATAAAAGATATTACTCATATAAATAGAACAACCATTATTCTCTGATTTAAATGAATAACCGTCTCGCATCAAACAAGATCCAGATATAATGTTCATGCTTAACGCTGGCACCAAATAACAATTATTTAGGTCTAATATTAATCCCGAAGGTAGATGTAGAGGTGGCGCGCCGACCGCGATCACATCGACTTTGGAACAGTTTCCCACGCGCATCGTCACCTCGTCCTTAGCCAATCTTCGCTTAATCTATAGTCCTTGTTTCGAGTTGCAAATATTAGCAACAGAACCAGTATCAAATACCCAGGTGCTACTGCGAGCATTAGTAAGGTACACATCAATAACATGTATATCACATATACCTTTGTTCACCTTGCCATCCTTCTTATCCGCCAAATACTTGGGGCAGTTCCGCTTCCAGTGACCAGTCTGCTTGCAGTAGAAGCACTCAGTTTCAGGCTTAGGTCTAGACTTGGGTTTCTTCTCTCGAGCAGCAACTTGCTTGCTGTTCTTCTTGAAGTTCCCCTTCTTCTTCCCTTTGCCCTTTTTCTTGAAACTAGTGGTCTTGTTGACCATCAACACTTGATGGTCCTTCTTGATTTCTACCTCCACAGCTTTCAGCATTGCGAAGAGCTCGGGAATAGTCTTATTCATCCCTTGCATATTATAGTTCATCATGAAGCTCTTGTAGCTTGGTGGAAGTGATTGGAGAATTCTGTCAATGACGCTATCATCCGGAAGATTAACTCCCAGTTGAATCAAGTGATTACAATACCCAGACATCTTGAGTATATGCTCACTGACAGAACCGTTCTCCTCCATCTTGCAGCTATAGAACTTATTGGAGACTTCATATCTCTCAATCCGGGCATTTGCTTGAAATATTAACTTCAACTCCTGGAACATCTCATATGCCCCATGACGTTCAAAACGTCGTTGAAGTCCCGGTTCTAAGCCGTAAAGCATGGCACATTGAACTATCGAGTAGTCATCAGCTTTGCTCTGCCAGACGTTCATAACATCTGGTGTTGCTCCAGCAGCAGGCCTGGCACCCAGCGGTGCTTCCAGGACGTAATTCTTCTGTGCAGCAATGAGGATAATCCTCAAGTTATGGACCCAGTCCGTGTAATTGCTACCATCATCTTTCAACTTTGCTTTCTCAAGGACCGCATTAAAATTCAACGGAACAACAGCACGGGCCATCTATCTACAATCAAACATACATAAGCAAGATACTATCAGGTACTAAGTTCATGATAAATTTAGGTTCAATTAATCATATTACTTAAAGAACTCCCACTTAGATAGACATCCCTCTAATCCTCTAAGTGATTACGTGATCCAAGTCAACTAAACCATGTCCGATCATCACGTGAGATGGAGTAGTTTCATTGGTGAACATCACTATGTTGATCATATCTACTATATGATTCACGCTCGACCTTTCGGTCTCCGTGTTCCGAGGCCATATCTGTATATGCTTGGCTCGTCAAGTATAACCTGAGTATTCCGCGTGTGCAACTGTTTTGCACCCGTTGTATTTGAACGTAGAGCCTATCACACCCGATCATCACGTGGTGTCTCAGCACGGAGAACTTTCGCAACGGTGCATACTCAGGGAGAACACTTCTTGATAATTAGTGAGAGATCATCTTATAATGCTACCATCAATCAAAGCAAGATAAGATGCATAAAAGATAAACATCACATGCAATCAATATAAGTGATATGATATGGCCATCATCATCTTGTGCTTGTGATCTCCATCTCCGAAGCACCATCGTGATCACCATCGTCACCGGCGCGACACCTTGATATCCATCATAGCATCGTTGTTGTCTCGCCAATCTTATGCTTCCACGACTATCGCTACCGCTTAGTGATAAAGTAAAGCATTACAGCGCGATTGCATTGCATACAATAAAGCGACAACCATATGGCTCCTGCCAGTTGCCGATAACTCGGTTACAAAACATGATCATCTCATACAATAAAATTTAGCATCATGTCTTGACCATATCACATCACAACATGCCCTGCAAAAACAAGTTAGACGTCCTCTACTTTGTTGTTGCAAGTTTTACATGGCTGCTACGGGCTTAAGCAAGAACCAATCTTACCTACGCATCAAAACCACAACGATAGTTTGTCAAGTTGGTGCTATTTTAACCTTCGCAAGGACCGGGCGTAGCCACACTCGGTTCAACTAAAGTTGGAGAAACTGTCACCCGCTAGCTACCTTTGTGCAAAGCACGTTGGGAGAACCGGTCTCGCGTAAGCGTACGCGTAATGTCGGTCCGGGCCGCTTCGTCCAACAATACCGCCAAACCAAAGTATGACATGCTGGTAAGCAGTATGACTTATATCACCCACAACTCACTTGTGTTCTACTCGTGCATATAACATCAACACATAATACCTAGGCTCTGATACCATTGTTGGGTTTCGTAGTAATTTCAAAAACTTACCTACGCACACGCAAGATCATGGTGATGTATAGCAACGAGAGGGGAGAGTGTGATCTACGTACCCTTGTAGATCGACAACGGAAGCGTTAACTTGGTTGATGTAGTCGTACGTCTTCACGGCCCGACCGATCAAGCACCAAAACTACGACACCTCCGAGTTCTAGCACACGTTCAGCTCGATGATGATCCCCAGACTCCGATCCAGCAAAGTGTCGGGGAAGAGTTCCGTCAGTACAACAGCGTGGTGACGATCTTGATGTACTACCGTCGCAAGGCTTCGCCTAAGCACCACTACAATATTATCAAGGACTATGGTGGAAGGGGGCACCGCACACGGCTAAGAACATGATCGCGTGGATCAACTTCTGTCTCTAGGGGTGCCCCTTGTCTCCGTATATAAAGGCTCAAAGGAGGGGGGCTGGCCGGCCATCATAGGGCGCGCCAGGAGGAGTCCTACTCCCTCCGGGAGTAGGACTCCCCCCTTTCCTAGTTGGAATAGGATACGTGAAGGGGGGAAAGAGAGAGAGAAGGAAGGGGGGCGCCGACCCCCTCTCTCCTTGTCCTATTCGGACTAAGGGGGGGAGGGGCGCGCGACCCATCCCTGGCCACCTCTCCTATCTCCCACTAAGGCCCATATACCTCCTGGGGGGTTCCGGTAACCTCCCGGTAATCCGGTAAAATCCCGATTTCACCCGGAACACTTCCGATATCCAAATGTAGGCTTCCAATATATCAATCTTTATGTCTCGACCATTTCGAGACTCCTCGTCATGTCCGTGATCACATCCGGGACTCTGAACAAACTTCGGTACATCAAAATGCATAAACTCATAATATAACTGTCATCGTAACCTTAAGCGTGTGGACCCTACGGGTTCGAGAACAATGTAGACGTGACCGAGACACGTCTCCGGTCAATAACCAATAGCGGAACCTGGATGCTCATATTGGCTCCTAAATATTCTAAGAAGATCTTTTATCGGTCAGACCGCATAACAACATACGTTGTTCCCTTTGTCATCGGTATGTTACTTGCTCGAGATTCGATCGTCGGTATCCAATACCTAGTTCAATCTCATTACCGGCAAGTCTCTTTACTCGTTCTGTAATACATCATCCCGCAACTAACTCATTAGTTGCAATGCTTGCAAGGCTTAAGTGATGTGCATTACCGAGAGGGCCCAGAGATACCTCTCCGACAATCGGAGTGACAAATCCTAATCTCGAAATACGCCAACCCAACATGTACCTTTGGAGACACCTGTAGAGCTCCTTTATAATCACCCAGTTACGTTGTGACGTTTGGTAGCACACAAAGTGTTCCTCCGGCAAACGGGAGTTGCATAATCTCATAGTCATAGGAACATGTATAAGTCATGAAGAAAGCAATAGCAACATACTAAACGATCGGGTGCTAAGCTAATGGAATGGGTCATGTCAATCAGATCATTCAACTAATGATGTGATCCCGTTAATCAAATGAAAACTCTTTGTCCATGGTTAGGAAACATAACCATCTTTGATTAACGAGCTAGTCAAGTAGAGGCATACTAGTGACACTCTGTTTGTCTATGTATTCACACATGTATTATGTTTCCGGGTAATACAATTCTAGCATGAATAATAAACATTTATCATGATATAAGGAAATAAATAATAACTTTATTATTGCCTCTAGGGCATATTTCCTTCCAATGATTCTATGTATCCAAGTACTCTACATCATTAATGCTCGGATTCGCATAGTACAAAAACCTTGTTGACCAACCATCGGCTTCAACCTCTTCGGCCAGTAGCTGAGGAGTGTTTTCCTACTTTATAAAGCTGTTATAAGGGCAAAGATTTATGGAAAACAAGGCAGTCCGGCCATATGGTTTTATAAACAAAGGTATGCAGAGAGATATGTAACATCTTCCAAAGAAAATAATCCCGCTATCGTTTCCTTTCTTTGGGTTGTCATGAAGATCATGATCATGAAACCTCACCTCCGGTCCATGTGGGAGGAAAATATTGAGGATTTAGTTTGGGGAAAGTTCCTGAACTCTATGGTATTAATGAACCGAAATTTTCACTTCCATCATTGCCGACCAATTATATCATTTAAGATCGCTAGCTTTCGGCTTCACCCAGTCTGAGGTACTAACTCGGATGACCCGGTAGTAACAATCATAGAGGTGCTCCCTTTACTGCCTAGCCGAACAATCGGGAACGTAGGGGTAAGCACAGGAGCCAGGCAACCCAGCTTGGCAAAAATCTTAAGTCAAATTGATGCATATTTATGGCTTTATAATGATGATTATGGAAGGCAGCCCACGTATATTAAATACGAACGCCGATGATATGTTTATTTTGACTCTATTGCGACCGTTTATTAGTTGAAAGTGACCCATCGTTGGCTTCCACCCCCTTGTAGATGCTACTCAAGGTGTTTCCGCAATAACAAAACAACCCTTAGCCGACGTCTTGGTGACTGAAGGCGGTTGTGTTAGCAGAAACAAGGCAATCGGATATGCGGAATTTATAACTTTCACTTAATCATAGGAGCTTTAAACTGGGGAAGCTAGCTACGAGCCCCCGGTTAGTGTTCGACATCGACCGAAGTCTAGCCATTAACACTTCGGCCAATGTTATGAAAGGCCCATTGTTTAACATGGGGTAATCGGTATCGATCTATAATTTGACACCGTCATCGGATCGCTGACCAGTTTACGCCAATTGTGGCAGTCAATTTTTGGCTTTCTCTACTGAGGTGCTTAACCATTCGAGCTGAAAGCACAATCGAAGTGGTTCTCCCTTTGCACACCTATCCAAACAAAGCGGAACGTAGGAGGTGATGACCCACAAGTATAGGGGATCTATCGTAGTCCTTTCGATAAGTAAGAGTGTCGAACCCAACGAGGAGCAGAAGGAAATGATAAGCGGTTTCTAGCAAGGTATTCTCTGCAAGTACTGAAATAAGTGGTAACAGATAGTTTTGTGATAGGATAATTTGTAATGAGCAACAAGTAACAAAAGTAAATAAAGTGTAGAAAGGTGGCCCAATCCTTTTTGTAGCAAAGGACAAGCCTAGACAAACTCTTATATAGAGAAAAGCGCTCCCGAGGACACATGGGAATATCATCAAGCTAGTTTTCATCACGTTCATATGATTCACGTTCGGTACTTTGATAATTTGGTATGTGGGTGGACCGGTGCTTGGGTACTGTCCTTACTTGGACAAGCATCCCACTTATGATTAACCTCTATTGCAAGTGAGGGAGTCCTGGATTAGGGGGTGTTCGGGTAGCCGGACTATACCTTCAGCCGGACTCCAGGACTATGAAGATACAAGATTGAAGACTTCGTCCCGTGTCCGGATGGGACTTTCCTTGGCGTGGAAGGCAAGCTTGGCGATGTGGATATTCAAGATCTCCTACCATTGTAACCGACTTTGTGTAACCCTAACCCTCTCCGGTGTCTATATAAACCGGAGGGTTTTTAGTCCGTAGGACAACTTCATCATACAACAATCATACCATAGGCTAGCTTCTAGGGTTTAGCCTCCTTGATCTCGTGGTAGATCTACTCTTGTCCTACCCATATCATCAATATTAATCAAGCATGACGTAGGGTTTTACCTCCACCAAGAGGGCCCGAACCTGGGTAAAACATCGTGTTCCTTGCCTCCTGTTACCATCCAGCCTAGACGCATAGTTCGGGACCCCCTACCCGAGATCCGCCGGTTTTGACACCGACATTGGTGCTTTCATTGAGAGTTCCTCTGTGTCGTCGCTTTTAGGCCCGATGGCTACTTCGATCATCAACAACGATGCAGTCCAGGGTGAGACTTTTCTCCTCGGGCAGATCTTCGTCTTCGGCGGCTTCGCACTGCGGGCCAATTCGCTTGGCCACCTTGAGCAGATCGAAAGCTACGCCCCTGGCCATCAGGTCAGGTTTGGAAGCCTAAACTACACGGTTGACATCCGCGGGGACTTGATCTTCGACGGATTCGAGCCACAGCCAAGCGCGCCGCACTGTCTCGATGGGCATGATATAGCTCTGCCGCTGAACAGTGCCTTGGAGGCCGCACACGCATTGGTTCCGACCATTGATTCGGAGCCTACTGCGCCGATCGAGGACCAGCGGTTGGACGCTGCCTCAGGGGCTGCGATCTCATAGGCGATCGAGCCGAACTCCAGCCCCGCACTCCGCATGGCCCATGACTCCGAGGAGCCGGATTCCTTTCCAAACTCCGAGCCCCCCGCACCCCTGCCGATCGAATCCGATTGGGCGCCGATAATGGAGTTCACCGCCGCAGACATCTTTCAGCACTCGCCCTTCAGTGACATCCTGAATTCGCTAAAGTCTCTCTCTTTATCAGGAGAGCCCTGGCCGGACTACAGTCAGCAAGGATGGGATTCGGATGATGAAGAAATTCAAAACCCACCCACCTCCCACTTCATAGCCACCGTCGATGACTTAACCGACATGCTCGACTTCGACTCCGAAGACATCGATGGTATGGACGACGATGCAGGAGACAACCAAGAACCAACGCCTATAGGGCATCGGACAGCCACCTCATCTCACGATGTGTACATGGTGGATACCCCTAAAGGAAGCAACAACGAGGAAAACGGGGATGGAAAGAGGGATCGATCTCTCGAAAAACAATCAAAGCGTCGGCGTAAACGCCGACCCAAGCCCCGCCTCGATAAAGACCCAGCCATAGAGCAGGATGAGGCAGTAGACGACGAGCATGCCTTAGAGCAACCGTCCCAACAAGACAACCCGGATAGAGAAACCAAACATCCCTCCCCCGGCGAAAATGGCATTCCGGACGACCCTACGCTGGACAAGCCCACGAAGCAGAAGAACCTCCACAAACGGCTCATTGCAACCGCACGCAGCCTGAAAAAGCAGAAGCGGAAGCTAAAAACTGCGGAAGATGCACTCAGGATCAGATGGAGTAAAATAATCAATATCGCAGACAAATACGGCGACAGTTGCCGCACTAAAAGCTATCCGAAGAGAAAGCTACTGCCTGAATTCGATGAGGAGGCCTTAGAGCCCTCGCATTCCAAAAGTGAGAAAGCCACATGGTCGGATAGACGGCCCCATGGCCAGCATAAAGCAGCAGCAGCGCCGCACTTAAGCCGGCATGCGACCCACTTAAGGATTCGCATCATGGCCCAGCTAGGTCCATTTACGGGCCAAGAAAGCAAGCTCTCGTAAGCAATGCAATAAAGTCATTATCAGAATCCGGCACACCCAAATACAGGGGTGCCGCACACCCCCTATGTTTCACCGATGAGGTCCTGGATTATGAATTTCCAGCGGGATTCAAACCCGTAAACATAGAGGCATATGATGGAACAACAGACCCTGGAGTCTGGATCGAGGATTATATCCTCCACATACATATGGCTAGAGGAGATGACCTCCACCCCATAAATACTTACCCCTCAAGCTTAAAGGGCCAGCCCGGCATTGGCTTAAAAGCCTTCCTGAAAACACAATCGGAAGTTGGGAAGAGCTCAAGGACGCTTTCTGAGCAAATTTTCAAGGGACCTATGTACGCCCTCCGGATGCAGACGATCTTAGTCACATAACTCAACAGCCCGGAGAGTCAGCTCGGCAATTCTGGAATAGATTTCTTACTAAAAAGAATCAGATAGTCGACTGTCCAGACGCTGAAGCCTTAGCAGCTTTTAGGCATAATGTCCGAGACGAATGGCTCGCCAGACACCTCGGCCAAGAAAAACCAAGAACAATGGCCGCATTAACAAGCCTCATGACCCGCTTTTGCGCAGGAGAGGACAGCTGGTTGGCAAGATGCAGCACCAGTGACCCAAGTACATCCGAAACTAGGGATGGAAATGGAAAACCGCGACGCAATAAGGATGCTCACCGGACTAAGGAAAAAAGTCCGAAGAGCACGACAGTCAATGCCGGATTCAAAAGCTCACGACGGAATCCGAAAAAGCCGCTCCTCCAAGATAACAGGGACGACCTATCCAACCTAAACAAAATCTTGGATAAGATATGTCAAATACACAGTACTCCCGGAAAGCCTGCTAACCATACCCACAGAGATTGTTGGGTTTTCAAACAATCCAGTAGACTCAACGTCGAACACAAGGGGCTCGACACACCAAGCGAAGACGAGGACGAACCCCAAAAGCAGAGTACCAGGAAACAAAAGAATTTCCCACAAGAAGTAAAAACAATAAACTTACTCCACATAACAAAACGTGCAGCGCCCATAAAGGTACGCGCCCCACGGCCTATCCCAAAGGAATCCCGCCACTGGTTGTCAAAACCAATCATCTTCGATCATCTGGATTATTCTAGAAGTATCAGGAACCCAGGCTGGACTGCCCTGGTACTTGATCCAATAATTGGCGGACTCCAGTTTACCAATGTCCTTATGGACGGTGGCAGCGGACTCAACCTGATATATCAGGACTCAATCCACCACATGGGGATCGACCCAAAAAGAATTCGCCACAGCAAAACCTCCTTTCAAGGAGTAACGCCAGGTCCGGACACCCATTGCATGGGTTTTCTCCGGCTCGAGGTTATTTTTGGCTCTGCCGATAACTTTCGTCGCGAAAAGCTGACTTTCCACATTGTCCCATTCTCAAGTCGCTACCAATCACTACTGGGACGCGAAGCTTTCGCCCGCTTTAACGCAATACCGCATTATGCATCTCTTACGCTTAAGATGCCCGGTCCATGCGACATCATCTCCTTAAAGGGGAAGCAGTGAGAACACCTCCACCAAGCGGAGGATTGTGCGGCCGCTTTAACAGCCCCACAATACAATGGCTTCACCAGCCAGAACATCGGAACAGGTCATTAAGACCACGGACACGGATAGACGAGTCCGGCACAAAAGTATCGTTGATAAAGGCTTAGTGGCCATATACCCCTGCACTAGGGGCTTCACACGTATAAAATAAGAGACAATAAAGCTCAATTTTCCATATTTTACTTTACACTTTGTTTATTTCATATAACTTTTGTTCGGCACGCCCCTTTTTCAACTTAGTTGCTCTCTTTTTACAGATGAACGTCGTTCTGCGCCCGTCCAGGATACGGCACAACGGAGACACAGGCGCAGACGTGCAGTAGGGACCCGTTCCAAGGATTCTTTTCAGATTAAGACCTTGCGTAAACCTTTTTTACTGTCTCTTGTTGATACACATCCCCTGGTTCTATGACCAAGGAGGAGGCTGGCGTTTTGGCATGTGGCCACGTCAGAATTCTTGCACGTACCTGGACACTAGGGGCTTATACCTCAGGGCGTTACCTCGCCCGCTCTCATAAAGACCGAATACCTTAGGGAGTGTTCGGTGTCGCGAGTTTGGCCTTATATGCATCAGCTCCGAGTCATGATTTTGGTCAAATGTTGGGTTGCCCGGCTCCTGTGTTCGGCCGCCTTATGTTCCGCTCTATCGGCTAAGGCGGCACCAGGAGAACTACTGCGATTGTGCCCTGGTTCGGCCAGGCGAGCACCTCAGTAGAGAAAGCCGAAAACCGACTGTCATGATATGGCGTGAGACTGGTCAACCACTCGATGACTCTCCAGAATCTGTAGGATTCCTCCGCATTAACGAAGGGCCGTTTCCCGGCTAGGCACATACGCGCCCCGAATTCGGGCGAGCGCAGTCGCCACCAAGGGGCTACCTAAATAGTCCCATTGTCAAGCTCCTATGGCTAAGTGAAAGTGTTAAAGCATTATAGTCCGGTTGCCTAGCTCGCTGCGCTATCACCTCCTTTGTAGGACCAAGATGTTGGATTAAGTGTGAAAATGTGCCTTCTGCGAGCACCCCCGCACTATGTGCGTGGGGGCTGAAGCCAATGACTGCCATCTTTCAGATTTTGTATATATACCTTAAAATGGCCGCACAGGAGGTGTTCCAAAAACTTGAAGGCACAAGTATAAAAGGCTACTACAATTCATCAAAATATTGCTTTATAATTACATATGCTATCAGAACATAGCATCCTTCGAGCACTGCGTCTCTATTACACGAGCGCCTTCAAGAACTTCCTGAAAATAGTGCTTGGAGGGTACTCGGCTTTTGTCCGAATCTCGGGATGCAACAACGGTGGTCTCCATCTCTGCCCAGTATGTCTTGACACGGGCAAGAGCCATCCGTGCGCCCTCTATGCATGCTGACCTCTTCATCGCATTGATACGTGGCACCGCGCCAAGGAATTGCTGCACCAAGCTGAAATAACTCTTCGGCTCCGATCTCCCCGGCCACAGATGACCCATGACGTACTTCATGGCGAGTCTGGACAATCTATTCAGTTCGGCCCATTGAGCCAGACGATCGTCCACTGCCAGTGGACGCTCTGGATTGTGAAACTGCGACTAGAAAAGCCTTTCCACTTCGTGATCTTCTTGATCTCAAAAGTGTTCGGTCGCATCAGCAGCACTCGCTGCCAAATCCAAATAGGTGTCCTCCACACTCCACATCTGGTCCAACAGAGCAAACCTCGGATCGCAAAACTTCCTCCGCGGCATAAAGGGCTTTCTGGCCTCAATCTGTCCGGCCTGACATAGCTCCTCCTTCGCAGCTCTCATCGCAGAGTGAGCGTCCTTGGCATCAGCAATGGCCTTCTCTAAATCCGTCTGTCTCACCCGGTCTTCTTTCTCAAGAAGCTTGCAACGGTCAGCAGCGCTTTTTAACTTCACGACCATCTCGGCCATCCCCTTCTTGCTTCGGCAGTGAGCAGCCTGTTCGGCTCTCAGCTCTTCAAGGGCCTTCTCGGCAGCCACATCACTTTTCCTGGCTTGTTCCTTAGCTCGGGCAAGTTCCGCCCGAAGACTCTCCACGGCGGCCGCACCATCTGCGTCAAGCACACACATTGTAAGATACTGGCATAAATCTCCTCTTACCAGATGCTGCCCGAGGAATTGCATACCTTGAGCCTCATCAAGCCGCTCGTTGACGAGCGCGATGTCGGCATCTGCCACGTCAAGTTGCCGCTTCAGTTCGGCAAAATCATTAGTTTGGCTCGATTCCGGACACTTCGCCACCTGTATACAAAGGCGACATTTTAGACCTGGGATTATGATCCTCTGCACGCTGTCACTTTTTACAATGCACAGAGTCTCAGGGGCTACTATCTACACAGGGCGCATCTTGTTTATGCGCAACTGACAAAGAAGTACATTATCAAACGTACCTCAAAACCCGTCAGCAAACTTCTGACGGCCTCATGCAATCCTCTTTCCGCGGACGAAATCCTTCTAATCACCGTACCCATCAATGCACGGTGCTCCTCTGAGATAGAAGCTCGTCCCAGCAGAATCATCTGCTCCTCCGACCGCGCATCGGACGGTGCCGGACTCGTCCTATGACCTCCATCGAAGGCCGGACACGGAGAACCTCGGGGGGCCATGTGGCTACCTTCCACCCCTGCCGGATTCGGAGAAACCCTCCGCGACGACACCTCAAGGTCACCCGCCTCGCCAGGCGGTACGGCAGGGGGAGGCATTCCACTCTCCATCATCTCCGGAAGAAGATCCCCCGAAGACGAGCTCTGCTGAGAAGGGCTGAGGTCCAAGATACAAAGTAAAATTTCGGTTAATCTTCTCAGATAAAAAGAAAGGATTTCTCTCATCCCTTTAAAGGAAAATCTTTCTCTACTTACGGCTCGCTGGAGGGCTGATCCCTTTGAGGGCATAGTTCGGCCGAGGATCTCCCCGGCGTCGGACCCTCTGACGAGGATTTTTCCCCCCGCTTTGAGGCCATGGCCTCCGGGTCGTCAGAGGCGGCCCTCTTCTTCCCCTTAGGAGAGGAATTGTCGGTTCCTTCCTTCGGAGCAGCCTCCTTCGAGGAGGCCATAGTTTCCTTGTCCTCCCCCCCACTTCCCTCCAAAGGCACGATCTTCAACATCCTGACTAGCACGGGATCCGACCCGGTCTCAGGAAGGGAAGCCGGACACCTGATCAGCTTTGCCTTTGCTATCCACTCCTGTTTAAAGGGACAACTCTTTTAGGGGCGAGTTTATGACAATCTTACGGGTAGCGAGTCCGGGCACAAGGTTACTTACTTGAGTATCCGGGCGATTGCAGCTTAAACCTGCATCCTCGGTCAAATCCGGACACATCGCTTGTGATCCGAAGAACATTTTATACATCTCCACGGGCGTTGCACCCATAAAATGCTGGAGAGCTCGTGGGACCTCCGGATTAAACTCCCAGAGACGAAGGGAGCGACGTTTGCCGGGCAGTGTTCGGCGAATCAGCATGACCCGCATCACCTTGACCAGGTTGAGGTCTCTTTCTAAGAGATCCCTAATGCGGCCCTGCAACAAGGGCACGTCTTTGGATAACCCCCAATCTAATCCTTTGTTGACCCATGACGCTAGTCATGGTGGGGGACCCGAGCGAAAGGCAGGAGGCGCCACCCACTTGGCGCTCCTGGGAGTGGTGATATAGAACCACTCTCGTTGCCACAAACCGAGCTCCTCTTGAAAGGAGCCCTCGGGCCATGGAGCATCAGCACTCTTACTTATGACAGCACCTCCGCACTCTGCGTGCCGTCCCTCGATCGTCTTCGGCTCCACTCCAAAAGTCTTGAGCCATAATCCGAAGTGAGGAGTAACACGGAGGAATGCTTCACACACAACGATGAATGAGGAAATATGGAGGATGGACTACGGAGCTAAGTCATGAAATTCCAGCTCATAATAGAACATCAGCCCCCTCACGAAGGGATCCATCGGGAAGCCTAACCCCCGAAGGAAGTGAGACATGAACACCACGCTCTCACCGGGCTGGGGACTGGGAATAGCCTGCCTTTGAGCAGGCAACCTATGCGAAATTTCAGCGATCAAGAACTTAGCCTCTCTCAATTTTAGCACGTCCTCCTCCGTGACAGAGGAGGGCATCCATCGGCCTTGAAGGTCGGAACCGGACATTGTTGAAGGTCCGAAGCGCCTAGAATCTGGAGCCTAGGGTGTTGGAACTCGAGGCAACGGGCGAACTTGTTTTGAGATTGGAGAAAAGGAGTAAGGCCTTGGTCTCTTTATAAGAGGTTGAATACCAGGAGCCCCTCCCCGTAACCGTTTGGGACTCGCCTTTAATCGAGAAGACATGCTAACGGGCACGATTGGGTTACCCACGTCCGTATTGATGAGAATCCCGTAAGTAAAGGGGACACGATCTCTGCTTTGACAAGACGTGCCAAGGAAACCGCCTCGCAAAACACGCTGAGGTGGAGAAGTTAAAACGATTCGAATAAAGGCTTGGCCATAGTGTGATGTCACACTGCGGAATACGTCAGCAGATTAGATTTGTATTAATATTATTCTCTCTATGGCAATACGTGGAAACTTATTTTGCAGAGCCGGACACTACTCTTGGTGTTTACAAACTTTTATGAAGAATTTGGAGGAGGAACCCGCCTTGCAATGCCGAAGACAATCTGCGCGCCGGACTCGTCGTCATTGAAGCCTGGTTCAGGGGCTACTGAGGGAGTCCTGGATTAGGGGGTGTTCGGGTAGCCGGACTATACCTTCAGCCGGACTCTAGGACTATGAAGATACAAGATTGAAGACTTCGTCCCATGTCCGGATGGGACTTTCCTTGGCGTGGAAGGCAAGCTTGGCGATGTGGATATTCAAGATCTCCTACCATTGTAACCGACTTTGTGTAACCCTAACCCTCTCCGGTGTCTATATAAACCAGAGGGTTTTTAGTCCGTAGGACAACTTCATCATACAACAATCATACCATAGGCTAGCTTCTAGGGTTTAGCCTCCTTGATCTCGTGGTAGATCTACTCTTGTACTACCCATATCATCAATATTAATCAAGCAGGACGTAGGGTTTCACCTCCACCAAGAGGGCCCGAACCTGGGTAAAACATCGTGTTCCTTGCCTCCTGTTACCATCCATACTAGACGCACAGTTCGGGACCCCCTACCCGAGATCCGCCGGTTTTGACACCGACAGCAAGCATCCGCAACTACAGCAAAAGTATTAAGGTAAACCTAACCATAGCATGAAACATATGGATCCAAATCAGCCCCTTATGAAGCAACGCATAAACTAGGGTTTAAGATTCTATCACTCTAGCAACCCATCATCTACTTATTACTTCCTAATGCTTCCTCTAGGCCCAAATAATGGTGAAGTGTCATGTAGTCGATGTTCACATAACACCACTAGAGGAGAGACAACATACATCTCATCAAAATATCGAACGAATACCAAATTCACATGACTACTAATAGCAAGACTTCTCCCATGTCCTCAGGAACAAACGTAACTACTCACAAAGCATAAACATGTTCATAATCATAGGGGTATTAATATGCATATAGGATCTGAACATATGATCTTCCACCAATTAAACCAACTAGCATCAACTACAAGGAGTAACTAACACTACTAGCAACCTACTAGCACCAATCCCGGACTTGGAGATAAGAATTGGATACAAGAGATGAACTAGGGTTTTGAGAGGAGATGGTGCTGATGAAGATGTTGATGGAGATTGCCCTCTCCCGATGAGAGGAGCGTTGGTGATGATGATGGTGATGATTTCCCCCTCCCGGAGGGAAGTTTCCCCGGCAGAACAGCTCTGTCGGAGCCCTAGATTGGTTCCGCCAAGGTTCCGCCTCATGGCGGCGGAGTTTCGTCAGAGAAGATGACTTCTTATTTTTTCCCCATCGAAAGACTTCATATAGCAGAAGATGGCCACCAGAGGGCCATCAGGGGGCCCACGAGGTAGGGGGCACGCCCAGGGGGTAGGGCGCGCCCCCCACCCTCGTGGGCAGGGTGTGGCCCCCCTGGTGAATCTCTTCCGCTGAGTATTTTTTATATATTCTGAAAACGTCTTCTGTGAAGTTTCAGGACTTTTGGAGCTGTGCAGAATAGGTCTCTAATATTTGCTCCTTTTCCAGCCCAGAATCCCAGCTGCCGGCATTCTCTCTCTTTATGTAAACCTTGTAAAATAAGAGAGAATAGACATAAGTATTGTGACATAATGTGTAATAACATCCCATAATACAATAAATATCAATATAAAAACATAATGCAAAATGGACGTATCAACTCCCCCAAGCTTAGACCTCGCTTGTCCTCAAGCGAAAGCCGAAATCGAAAAATATGCCCACATGTTTAGAGATAGAGATGTCGATAAAAATAAAATACAGACATGAGGGCATCATGATCATTCTTAGAACAACAACTTATATAATTTTTGTCATATAATCTCTTGTGCTAGAGTAATAATTCAATCACATTTTCAAGTATGAATCGTAAACTTCATTGAAAACGAACAAACTATAATCTCAGTCATTGGAGCAATTGCAATTTATCATAACATAGGAAAGAGTCAATGTATAAGAGCTTTTCAGCAAGTCAACATACTCAACTATCATATAATCTTTCACAATTGCTGACACTCACGCAATACTTATGGGTATGGAGTTTTAATCGGACACAGAGAAAGATAGAGGCTTATAGTTTTGCCTCCCAACGTTTTACCTCAGGGGTAATGTCAACAATAATAATTCATGAAAACTCACATCCAATTAGCCATATATACCAGGATCTTTCCAACATACTGTGCTTGCCAAAGGATAAAATGTAAAAAGGATGGATGAAGATCACCATGACTCTTATATAAGGTAGGAGATAAAAGTAAAAGATAGGCCCTTCGCAGATGGAAGCAGAGGTTGTCATGCGCTTTTATGGTTGGATGCACAAAATCTTAATGCGAAAGAACATCACTTTATATTACCAATTGTGATATGGACCTTTATTATGCAGTCTGTCGCTTTTATTTCTTCCATATCACACGATCGTATAAAGCTTATTTTCTCCCACACTAATAAGTCATACATATTTAGAGAGCAAATTTTTTATTGCTTGCACCGATGACAACTTACCTGGAGGGTCTTACTCAATCCATAGGTAGGTATGGTGGACTCTCATGGCAAAACTGGTTTTAAGGGAATTTGGAAGCACAAGTAGTATTTCTACTTGGTGCAATGAATTTAGCTAGCATGAGGGGGAAAGGCAAGCTCAACATGTTGGAGGATCCAAGACAATATAATTTTTCTCGGATGTAGGAAAACATAACCCATTACGTTGTCTTCCTTGTCCAACGTCAACTCTTTAGCATGTCATATTTTAATGAGTGCTCACAATCATAAAAGATGACCAAGATAGTATATTTATATGTGAAGACCTCTCTTTCTTTATTACTTCCTATTAATTGCAACGATGACCAAAACTATGTTTGTCAACCCTCAACAACTTTTATTCATCATACCTCTTTTATGTTAGCTCATTACTGTAACGCCCCGAGACCGATGTGCCAGGTGTCCTCCAGTTATTCGCTGTTGTTGCCTTGTCTTTGCTTGCGTGTTGCATTTCATCATGTCATCATGTGCATTGCATCGTCATGTTTTCAAAACTTGCATCCGTCCGGGTTCTCCCAGTTCCTTCCGTTGTCCGCTCTGAGCCCAGACACACTTGCACGCGCCCGCGGCATGTCCGAAATATTATTTTATAAGTGGCCATAAAATGTTCTCGGAATGGGTTGAAAGTTGGCGTGCGGTCTTATTATAGTGTAGATAGACCGCCTGTCAAGTTTCATCGCGTTCAGAGTCCGTTTGACGCCCCAACGGATAACTATAGCGGCAGTATAGCCGGTCTAACATCGGACGTTTTCGGTCTCCGAAAACTGTTGCCGGGCTTTCCCTCTATTTCCTCTCTAGACCGTCTACACAGCCCACCTAGGCCCAGACTACTCCTCCTCGTGCCTGGAGCCATCCGATCGTGATCCGAGGGTCCGAAAACGGATGAAAGCCCCTAACCCTAGACCCCTGCCTATTTAAGAAGCCCTCCTTGCCATTTTTGGGTGCCCCTAGCCTTCCCCTACCCTCAGCCGCCGCATCCCCCTCAAAAACCGCACCGCCAGACAGATCCATCCACCTCCTCCTCATTTTCTGGCGAACTCCACCTCCACCTCGCCACTTGGCAGCGTCCCATTGGCTGCGCCGCCACCCCACACCGCTCGTGGCTAATCGAGCGAGGCCACGTCGCCTCTCGAGCGCCCCACTTCGCCCCGGCCCTCAGGGCCCATCTGAAGCCCGCCCGGGCCCGGAACCACGCCACCGCGCGCAGCGCAGGAGTGCTCGCCCCGCACCTCCAATCTTCCGCGTGGGAACCTCTAGCTTCGTCGCCCGCAACCTGCCGCGTCCACCCCGTCGCTCGCCGGAGTCGCTGCCGGCGATCAACTCCGGTCAGATCAGCACTGCTGCCTCGCCTTCCCGTCGCACTCTCCTTCTCTTTTTCGACCTCACTTCTCTCTCTCCCTTCCCCTGCAGAGCCATCCTGGACGAGTCCCACCTCGCTTGATCCCGCATCCCGAGCGCCGCCGATCACTTCTGTCACCGGATCTGGAACCTCCGTCCTCGGATCCGCCCATCCTCGTCGTCCGGCAGGTTCCCGTCGACCCAGTCACCACCGTCATGCCGAGTTCGCTGTCAGCCGCCATTGTTGCTGTGCTTCCGTCGAACAGAGGTCGACGCACCCAATCGTTCGCGTTGACCGTTCCTGGGCCGTCACCTCCTCATCGGGCCTGCTAGCCCAAGGACGCGCCAGAGCCTGCCGGCCTGCTTCCCCTCCAGCTGGGCCAAGAGCCCATGGTGAGCACCCAGTCTACTCAGATTCGGCCCGCGTGTGTTTTTTTCAGCGTCTGTGAATTTGTTCTTTTTCCCAGAGTTGGCAGTTTTGCAGTATTACCCCTAAGCTCCATGCATATTGTAACTCTCCAACGGTGCATCATATGTAAAAACATTATATATGAAACTTGCTTAAAATTGTGTCTAGTTTCATAATATGTCACTTTCATCCATGTTCAAAATGTTTAAAATGCTGTTTGCATATATTTGCCCCTATGCCATGCAAAAATGATTTATTCCATAACTAAATAACCGTAGCTCTGAATTAAATAATCTTTATATGTAAATGGGGTAGAATTTTGCCTAGTTTAACATGGTGGCATTGCTTTGCATGTTTAATAACTCTAAAATTATGTTTAAGGCAGAAAAGTACCAAACCTAATATATGCATATGGGAATTTACCATAATTGTTGTTCGTTGCTTCCGGCCTCATTTAAACTTGACTAGATAGGTAGTTTTACTTTGCTTCACCCTCTTGCCATGTTTAACAACATTTAATATTGTTGAGTACCTAAACGAGAGAGAACTAAATAAGTTATGTGGTGTTTCGCCAATATGCAATGGAGTTGCATATTGAGCTCCACTTAATTTGTAGGATTGCTTGTGCACTTTGCCATGCCATGCCCTCTTTAAACCGGACATGCATCATACTTGGTTGTGCATCATGCCATGTCTATGTGGTGGTTGTTTACTATGTTGTGTGCTTCTTTCCGGTGTTTGCTTCTTCGGGTTGGATTCAATAACGTCGTGTTTGTGAGGACCCGTTCGTCTACGTCTGTTTGTCTTCTTCATGGACTCGTTCTTCTTCCTTGTGGGATTTCAGGCAAGATGATCATACCCTCGAAATCAGTTCTATCTTTGCTTGCTAGTTGCTCGCTCTTTTGCCATGCCTATGCTGCGATACCTACCACTTGCTTATCATGCCTCCCATATTGTTAAGCCAAGCCTCTAACCCACCTTGTCCTAGCAAACCGTTGATTGGCTATATTACCGCTTTGCTCAGCCCCTTTTATAGCGTTGTTAGTTGCATGTGAAGATTGAAGTTTGTTCCTTGTTGGAACATGGAGATGTTGTTCCTTGTTGGAACATGTTTACTTGTTGGGATATCACAATATATCTTATTTAATTAATGCATATATATACTTGGTAAAGGGTGGAAGGCTCAGCCTTATGTCTGGTGTTTTGTTCCACTCTTGCCGCCCTAGTTTCTGTCATATCGGTGTTATGTTCCCGGATTTTGCGTTCCTTATGCGGTTGGGCTATTATGGGAACCCCTTGACAGTTCGCCTTGAGTAAAACTCCTCCAGCAATGCCCAACATTGGTTTTACCATTTGCCACCTAGCCTTTTCTTTCCCTTGGGTTCTGCAGACTCAAGGGTCATCTTATTTTAACCCCCCCGGGCCAGTGCTCCTCTGAGTGTTGGTCCACCTGTCAGCTGCCGGTGGCCACCAGGGGCAACTCTGGGCTGGCCTACTCGTACCTAGGACAATCTGAGTGTGCCCTGAGAAAGAGATATGTGCAGCTCCTATCGGGATTTGTCGGCACATTCGGGCGGTGTTGCTGGATTTGTTTTAACTTGTCGAAGTGTCTTGTAGAACCGGGATACCGAGTCTGATCGGAATGCCTCGGGAGAAGGTCTATTCCTTCGTTGATCATGAGAGCTTGTCATGGGCTAAGTTGGGACTCCCCTGCAGGGATTGAACTTTCGAAAGCCGTGCCCGCAGTTATGGGCAGATGGGAATTTGTTAATGTTCGGTTATAGAAAACCTAAAGTTAACCTTAATTAAAATGCATCCACCGCGTGTGTTGCCGTGATGGTCTCTTCTCGGCGGAGTCCGGGAAGTGAACACAGTGTTGGAGTTTTGCTTGACGTAGGTTGTTTTAGGATCACTTCTTGATCATACTTTTATCGACCATGCTTTGCCTCTCTTCTCGCTCTCATTTGCGTATGTTAGCCACCATATATGCTAGTCGCTTGCTGCAGCTCCACCTCATACCTTTACCTTACCTATGAGCTTAAATAGTCTTGATCGCGAGGGTGCGAGATTGCTGAGTCCCCGTGACTCACAGATACTTCCAAAACCAGCTTGCAGACCGTGCAGATGACGCAACCAAGCTCAGGAGGAGCTCGATGAAGATCTTGTCCTTTGTGTTGTTTCGTTCTAGTTGATCAGTAGTGGAGCCCAGTTGGGGTCGATCGGGGACCTTTGTCGCATTTGGGGTTCTTCTTTTATTTTGGTTCCATAGTCGGACCTTGATTGTATCTGGTTGATGTAATGCTTTATTCATGTAATTGTGTGAAGTGGCGATTGTAAGCCAACTATGTATCTTTTTCCCTTATGTATTACATGGGTTGTGTGAAGATTACCTCACTTGCGACATTGCTTTCAATTCGGTTATGCCTCTAAGTCGTGCTTCGACACGTGGGAGATATAGCCGCATCAAGGGCATTACAATTACTCTCCATAAGATTCACATGATCTCTTTGTTTCTGTTTATTTATTTTTCTTTTTTTCTTTTTTTTTCACTTAGGATCATGGCAAAATAATCAAGCCCTTGACTCAACACTAATCTTTATTATATATAGCTCACGGACTCGATTACATAGAAGGATCATAAAGCAAAACTCACAACTAGATCATACTAAAGGCTTTTATTCTACTAGATCAAAATATTACCAAAAGGATCGAACTAAGAAAAACGGTAAACATAAAAGTGATGGTGATACGATACCGTGGCACTCCCCCAAGCTTGGCAGTTTCCAAGGGGAGTGCCCATACCCAATGCTCAATTCTTCTTTGTTGGTGGAGAAGGTGATGGTTTTGTTGATGGCGTAGGCTTCTTCCTTAATTTGCGCTTGAGGACAGAGTTTTGGTCCCTTAGGTCATCGATCTCCTGCTCCAAGCTCAGTATCTTTTTGCATAGTTCCTGCTTGTTTTCCTGCAAGAGGCGAAAATGGATAAACTCGATCTTAGGTTTCTTTACTCTATCCGGGAGGCTTGACTTTTTGAACTCCACATGCATGTCCCTAGGTTGAGGTAGTGGGACTTAATCTTCATCTGAGCTCGTCTCCTCCTTTCCCTTGGGTTCATAGTCCTCTTCTTCTTCTGTAGTCCAACCACAATGCTCCACATCCCCATAGACCTTAGGATCTGCAAGGTAATCAGCCACATAGCTTTCTCCTTCCGAATCCTGGGATGACATGTTGCTCTATCTGCAGCAGGACAGCTCGAAACAAAGACAAGAAATATTTGCGTGATATGGGTGTCAAAACCCCCGGGAGATTATATAATGAATTTTTACCGACCAAAATACGTATCGTGTAAGAAAACGGAGTCCGGAGGGCACACGAGGTGCCCATGAGGTAGGGGGTGCGCCCAGGGGGTAGGGCGCGCCCTCCACCCTCATGTCCTTCCCGGACTGCTTCTTATTTTTCTATTTTTTCTAAATATTCCAAAATGGAGAAATATTGCCTTAAAAACTGTTTTGGAGTCGGTTTACTTACTGTACCACATACCTATTCCTTTTCGGAGTCTGAAGCATTCCGGAAAGTGTCCCTTATGTATTCCTTCGGGGTTACGGTTTCAATAATATTGGTTTCAACATTTATGGGATTACCTGAGATATAATGTTTGATTCTTTGACCGTTCACCACCTTCGGATTTGTGCCTTCGAAATTGTTGATTTTTATGGCACCAGAATGATAGACCTCCTTGATAACGTAAGGACCTTCCCATTTAGAGAGAAGTTTTCCTGCAAAAAGTCTTAAACGAGAGTTGTATAGCAATACATAATCACCTACATTAAACTCATGCTTTTGTATCCTTTTATCATGCCATCTTTTAACTTTTTCTTTAAACAACTTGGCATTTTCGTAGGCTTGGGTTCTCCATTCATCGAGTGAGCTAATATCAAATAACCTCTTCTCACCAGCAAGTTTCAAATCATAATTGAGCTCTTTAATAGCCCAATATGCCTTGTGTTCTAGTTCGAGAGGTAAGTGACATGCTTTTCCATAAACCATTTTATACGGAGACATACACATAGGATTTTTATATGCAATTCTATAGGCCCATAATGCATCATCAAGTTTCTTGGACCAATTCTTTCTAGACCTATTGCCAGTCTTTTGCAAAATTATTTTGAGCTCTCTATTACTCAATTCTACTTGACCACTAGACTGTGGGTGATAAGGAGATGCAATTCTATGATTAACATCATATTTAGCAAGCATTTTACGGAACGTGCCATGAATAAAGTGTGAACCACCATCAGTCATTAAATATCTAGGGACTCCTAATCTTGGAAAAATAACTTCTTTAAGCATTTTAATAGAAGTGTTATGATCAGCACTACTAGTTGGAATAGCTTCTACTCACTTAGTAACGTAATCAACAACAACTAGAATATGTGTATAACCATTAGAGGAAGGAAAGGGTCCCATATAGTCAAAGCCCCAAACATCAAATGGTTCAATAACGAGTGAATAGTTCATGGGCATTTCTTGACATCTACTAATATTACCAATTCTTTGACATTCATCACAAGATAAGACAAACTTATGGGCATCCTTGAAGAGAGTAGGCCAATAAAAACCAGATTGCAATACCTTATGTGCAGTCCTATCTCCAGCATGGTGTCCTCCATAAGCTTCGAAGTGACACTTGCGTAGGATCTGTTCCTGTTCATGCTCAGGTACACAACATCTAATAATACCATCTACTCCTTCTTTATAAAGATGTGGGTCATCCCAAAAGTAATGCCTCAAATCATAGAAGAACTTTTTCTTTTGCTGGTATGTGAAACTATGTGGTATAAACTTAGCAACAATGTAATTAGCATAATCAGCATACCATGGAGCAGTATGAGAAGCATTTATAACATTTAATTGCTCATCAGGAAAGCTATCATCAATAGGTAGTGGGTCATCAAGCACATTTTCTAACCTAGACAAGTTGTCTGCAACGGGGTTCTCAGCTCCCTTTCTATCAACAATATGTAAGTCAAATTCTTGTAGCAAGAGAACCCATCTAATAAGTATAGGTTTAGCATCTTTCTTTTCCATAAGATATTTAATAGCAGCATGATGAGTGTGAATAGTTACTTTAGAATCAACAATATAAGGTCTGAACCTATCACAAGCAAATACAACTGCTAAGAATTCTTTTTCAGTAGTAGCATAATTTCTCTGAGCATTGTCTAGAGTTTTACTAGCATATTGAATAACATTTAGTTTCTTATCAACTCTTTGCCCTAGAACAACACCTATAGCATAATCACTAGCATCACACATAATTTCAAAGGGTAAATTCCAATCAGGTGGCTGAACAATAGGTGCAGAGATCAATGCTTTCTTAAGTATTTCAAATGCTTCTACACAATCATCATCAAAGACAAATGGTATATCTTTTTGTAATAAATTAGTCAGAGGCCGAGAAATTTTTGAGAAGTCCTTAATGAACCTCCTATGAAAACTGGCGTGACTAAGGAAACTTCTTATACCTTTGATGTCCTTGGGACATGGCATCTTTTCAATAGCATCAACCTTGGCTTTATCAACTTCAATACTTCTTTCAGAAACTTTGTGCCCCAAGACAATGCCTTCATTAACCATAAAGTGGCACTTTTCCTAATTCAAGACAAGATTAGTTTCTTCACATCTCTGCAAAACTCGATCAATGTTGCTTAAGCAATCATCAAAAGAAGATCCATAGACGGAGAAATCATCCATGAAAACCTCACAAATCTTTTCACAAAAGTCAGAGAATATAGCCATCATGCATCTTTGAAAGGTAGCAGGTGCATTGCATAAACCAAAAGGCATACTTCTATAATAAAAAGTACCAAAAGGGCAAGTAAAAGTAGTCTTTGATCGATCCTTAGCTAACACAGGTATTTGAGAGAAACCAGAATAACCATCTAGAAAGCAAAAATGTGTATGTTTGGATAATCTTTCTAACATTTGATCGATAAAAGGTAAGGGGTAATGATCCTTTTTAGTGGCCTTATTTAATTTGCAGAAATCAATTACCATCCTATAACTTGTAATAATTCTTTGAGGAATCAATTCATTTTTATCATTAGGAACAACAGTAATACCTCCCTTCTTAGGGACACAATGGACAGGACTTACCCACTGACTATCAGCAACGGGATAGATTATACCTGCCTCAAGGAGCTTTAGTATCTCCTTTCTTACCACTTCTTTCATTTTAGGGTTCAATTGTCATTGATGATCACAAACTGGTTTAGCATCTTCTTCCAAATTAATTTTATGTTGACATAATGTAACATCCCAAATTTTCAATTTGGAATGTTATACATTAGGTCATCATGCATATCATATTTTATTTTGCTTTTGGTTTTGATCCTAGAAAATCCTAAGCAACTCAAGGACCCACGGAGAGAGTTGGGGATTTCGTTATTTATATATTTGAGTTTTCTCAAATTATGTAAACAGGATCATTTGATTTTATTTATTTTATCATCAATTATTTCTATTACAAAAAAATATGAGAGAGGGAATAAAATAACTTTCCCAAAATATAGAAATATTGAGGATTTAATAAAAAAATCCAATAAGTTGTATTTCGGAGTTTTTCGGTATTTTATTTGAATTTAGGAAAAATGCGCGTTTTTCAAAGTTGTAGTTTGGGCCCATATAAATGTTCACTTTATCGGGCTTGATTTTAGGAACCCGGCAAAATTTATTTCGTGATTTTTGGAGTCCGTTTAGTATTTCTTTTTATTTTTCTTTCGAGCGGATTTAAAAAAAAACGCGAACCAACTACGGGCCGTATTCGGCCTGGACTCCGCCGGCTAAGGCTATAAAAGCCGCCGCCCCGGGGCCCGAAAGCCCAGCCGCCGCCGCCACCTAAACCCTAACCCTAGCCCCTTTCCTGCCGCCGCCGCCGCCAGAGCCACGCGACTTTCGAGGTTCGCCGCCGCCTCGTTTTCCGTGCAGTTTTTTTAGAAAAAATTCTGTTCGTCGTTTTTCTTTTTCGTCGGATTTTCCGCGGTTATTTTCTGATCACGATTTCTGATCCGATTTTTGTTTTAGTATAACTTTTCGCTCGTTTATCGGAATCAGGCGATTCAAGCGCCTGGAGTTTCATCTCGAAACCCTCTTTCCGAATAATCAACTTAAACAAGTTTTTGCTACTGTAAAATTTGCCCTAGATCCAGATTACTAGAACGAAGTTGTTTTCTTTCGCCGTTTGATTTCTTTTGCTTCGTTCGATTTGATTCTTTTTGCCAACCGGAGTTCTTAAGTTGAACCTTCTGGTTAGATCTTCTATTTGAGTTTTACCTGTGCATTAGATGAGTACTTATTGTATGCTTGTTGTTTGTCTGCGATAGAATACCCGGAGTGCGCCGCTTGTTACTTCGAATCTCTAGGTTTCGCGGATCATCAGCAAGGCAAGTAACACTTTGATCATACCTTTTTCTACAACCCAGTTTTATTGCATTAGATCAATCCTCACACATTGCATGATTAGGATCTAATTAAACTGTGGGATGGGAAGTAGATGAGGTAGTACCTATTACCTGTTTCTTATCAAACCTTTGGGAGTTACTTCTACGTTTGCTTATTATGCCAGGCTATGCTAGTAGACGTGGATTGGGTGAGTGATATCCATGACAGATGTGAGATTGATAATTAAGGGTTTATCTAAGGTGGCAACCTAACACACATCTGGGTGGATTGAGGCACCTGGGGTTACCAGGACTTGCCTGTTTTCTTGGACCGCCACCCAGGCCCAAAGGGATCATGAGATTATTCATACTAGAAACTTCCGTGTGCAGCCACAAGCCAATATGGTCTCTGACATAGTTGACTAAGTTGTGCGAACTCTTACAGTGGTAGACTAGCAGATGTAGGGGAAAGTAGGTGTACCGGTCTACCCGTCGTAAGGTGCTAGCGCTTCTGAAAGGCTGTGTCTCGGTCATCCGTTTCTCAAACACCTTGTAGTGCGAGAAACCAAACGGAGGCGATCGAGTCTTGTGGGGAAAAGTGCGCAAACCTCTGCAGAGTGTAACAAACTAATCATGGTTAGCCGTGTCCCCGGTTATGGACATCTTGAGTATCTAGTACCTGGATTTTCATGTGAATCTCAACATGTTACTCTAAATTAATTTTGATGGGTTTTAATCATGTAACTTAATTGGGATTGAGGATGCTGTCAACCATTCTCAATGTTTCACAACCACCATGATAGTAATTAAATCTATTCCTTTGAAGTAGGGAAAATTGGCTTTACGCAAAAACTGTAACCATAGAGCTTTCCACCAGCCAAATATGCATATAGTATAGTTGTTGCATTCCATTACTCTCTATGTGTTACCTTGCCAGCATATTCCATGTGCTGACCCGTTTCGGGCTGCAACGTTAATGTTGCAGACTTTTCAGACGATGATTGAGGACTTTTAGGTCGTGGTTCTATACTCAGTGATGCCGTTGGAGTTGATGGACTCACTTATCTTCCAAGCCTTCCGCTGTTATCGTTATTAGATGGCCTTAAGCCATATTTATTGTAATAAGTTCTCTTTTGAGACATTCGATGTAATAAGTGTGTGATTGCTACTCTGCTATAAATCCTCCGAGTACTGTGTGGTGTCAGCATTACTGATCCAGGGATGACACCGGAGCACAGAGATCAGATTGTTTGAGGTCTGGTCGCTACAGAGATGGTATCAGAGCACACGCTGACTGTAGGACACGACCACTAAGTAAAGACCTAGATCACTCTCTTCTCTTCTAACCTCTCATCTCTTCTACTCTTTAGGATGGTGGATGCAAGGAACAAGTTCACACAACCGGATGAAGATACACCCTTTGGACGCCACTTGAAGGAAGTCACAAGATACCTGAACATAGGAATACCAAGCTTCACGGGAACCTACAATGCCACTTTACCTGAAGAAAAGCGCTGGATGATACAAGTTCAAGTTCCAGGAAGGACGTTCATGCCAGTCACTGAGCCCATAGAGTTTTCTTTTGATGCCCCAACTTGGAGTCTAGGAAAGAGCATGGCAGCTCACATCACCATGGGACGCATTGGAGAAGTCTACCGCAAGGATCTCAAGGATACTATCTACCAGATTTGTGGGCGCCGAGATGAACACTGGGAGATGATCAGCACTAGGAAAGATAGATCAATTGCAGCTTTTATTCAGGAGTTAAACCAGCACATTCGATGACAGGAGAATCAGATGTGCGCCGACATGATAGATCTGAAGAAGGCTAAGACTAGAATCAAGGAACTGGAGGAAGAACTCAAGTCTACACACGAAGGTTATGAAGAAGAAATTGAAGTATTGGTGGAGAAGAATGACGATCTAATCAAGAAGATTGGAATATTTATGGGAGGCCCGACATCAGTAGATGAAGACGAAGAATCCAAGGAGATTAGCCCGGAGGACTACATCATCATTGACACCACCGACTCGGAACAAGATAGTAGCAATGATGACTATGTGGATGAAGCAGGAGCAGATATCATGGAGTCTACAACCGTAGAATATTTCTAGTAGACCACTTCATCAGTAGTAGTAGTCCACCATGTAAATATAGTAGTCCGAGCACTTTTTGCGATAG
Organism: Triticum dicoccoides; assembly: GCF_002162155.2. NCBI lineage: Eukaryota > Viridiplantae > Streptophyta > Magnoliopsida > Poales > Poaceae > Triticum > Triticum dicoccoides. The sequence goes on along the minus strand of NC_041390.1, from coordinate 163,775,709 downwards.
TTAGATCGATTGTATGCCTATGTTTGATTGATTGAAGTGAATTGTGTGCTTTTGCCTCATGTGCATATGGGTAGTGTTTTCCCTTTAGACCCCCTCTATTCTTATATCTCATCTTTTCTAAACCCTCAGATGCCTTCAAGACGTGACCCCAGATTTGCCTTTCCGCCGGGAGCTCACCCAGTTGATCCAGCAGCAGAACACCTTGATGCAGTTGCTAGTTCAGAATCAGAATCAAGGGAACAACAACAACAATCCACCACCACCACCACCTGTTGACCACTTAGCCCATTTTCTTAGGCTGAATCCGCCTGTGTTTTCCAGTAGCACCGAGCCAATAGTAGCAGATGATTGGCTCCGCAAGAGAGCTAGGGAGTTGACCACAGCAGGATGCACTGATGTGGAGAAGGTGAAGTTTGCCGCACATTAGTTAGAAGGACCCGCAGCATCTTGGTGGGAGAATTTCACAGCCACCTTCCCAGTCGACACTGTCACATGGGACCAGTTTCAGCAAGCTTTTCATACTGCCCATGTTTCAGCAGGAGCAATGGCCATGAAGAAGCGTGAGTTTCGTAACTTGCGCCAAGGAGGACGGACGGTTGGCCAGTATGTGGAGGAGTATAGTAAGCTGGCACGTTATGCTCCAGATGACGTTGCCACGGATGCAGCTAAGCAGGAGAAATTCCTGGAAGGATTGAATGATGAATTGAGCATGCAGTTGATGGTAGCCACCTTCAACAACTACCAGGAGTTGGTAGATCGTGCTCTTATGATTGAAGGGAAGCAGCAGCAAATTGAGAACCGCAAGAGGAAGTATGGACAAGGAAAGTATAATTCAGGAGCTCAGCAGAAGCCTCGTTTTACCCCTAGGCCAGGAGGACATTTTCAGCATACCCATGGAGTAGGTAGCTCGCACAATCACAATGGCACCAAGAATGGTAATGGGAATGGAGGAAGTAATGGACAGAACCGCAGCACCCCATCAACCCCAGCCAAGAAGGATTTGAGCCACGTCACTTGCTATAAGTGTTCGAAGTCAGGACATTATGCAAATGACTGTCCTGAAGGACAAAACGGAAATGGAAGCTCTGGAAAGAAGCCGAACCCTTTCAATAGGGGACAGGTGAACCACGTTAGCGTGGAGGAGGTTGAAGCTTAGCCCGATGCAGTAATAGGTATGTTTTTGGTTAAGTCATTTACTACACTCGTTCTTTTTGATACTGGTGCATCGCATTCATACATATCAAGGGGATTTGTGGAAAAGTATAGTTTGCCCACTAGGATTCTTAAAACACCTATGCTAGTAAGCTCACCAGGAGCGGAGCACATGGCCAGTCAAGGATGTTTTCAAGTGCCATTAAGTATAGGAAGGCATGTTTTCCCAACGGATTTAATTATTTTGGAATCCCAAGGTTTGGATGTGATTCTTGGTATGGATTGGCTGTCGATGTATGGAGGAAACATCGATTGTGCCAGTAAGACAATTTTGCTCACAACGCCAGAAGGAAGAAGGATCAAGTATGTATCCCGGCATGCGCCAAACAGGACACAAGTAAATTCCTTATCAGGAGTTGTGCAGGAGGAAGTACCAGTGGTAAAGAATTTTCCAGATGTATTTCCCGAAGAGTTGCCAGGCATGCCACCGGATAGAGACATTGAGTTTTTAATTGAGCTTTTGCGGCACTGGGCCAATATCGAAGAGACCATATAGAATGACAACAAAAGATTTGGTGGAAATTAAGAAGCAGATTAAGGAGTTACTAGATAAGGGATACATTCTCCCAAGTTCTTCGCCTTGGGGATCACCAGTACTTCTAGTGGAGAAGAAGGATGGATCTTTAAGGATGGTTGTTGACTATCGAGGATTGAACGAAGTAACAATCAAGAGCAAGTACCCACTACCAATGATCAACGATTTGTTTGATCGATTACAAGGAGCTAAAGTGTTTACCAAGATCGATTTGCGATCAGGGTACCACCAGTTGAAGATTTGAGAACAGGATATACCTAAGACAGCTTTCACCACAAGATATGGACTGTATGAGTATACCGTTATGTCATTTGGACTGACTAACGCGCCTGCCTATTTTATGAACATGATGAACAAAGTATTTATGGAGTTTTTGGATAAGTTCGTCGTAGTGTTCATTGATGATATCCTGGTATATTCGAAGAATGAAGAGGAGCATAAGGAGCATTTGCGTTTGGTACTTGGAAAGCTCAGAGAACACCAATTATATGCCAAGTTCAGCAAATGTGAATTTTGGTTGAAGGAAGTAGGATTCCTCGGACACGTTATATCTGGAGAAGGTATAGCATTAGATCCCGCTAAAGTTGAAACCGTGACCAAGTGGGAAGCACCAACAACAGTTGGGGAGATCCGGAGTTTTCTTGGACTTGCAGGATACTACCGGAGATTTATTGAGAACTTCTCAAGGATTGCAAAGCCTATGACGGAGTTGTTGAAGAAGGATACTAAGTTCAAATGGACTGAGGAGTGTGAGGCTAGTTTCCAGGAGTTGAAGAAACGTTTGGTGACCTCACCAGTGTTGATTTTGCCAGACCAAACCAAGGATTATGAGGTGTATTGCGACGCTTCACGTCGAGGACTTGGAGCAGTACTTATGCAGGAAGGAAGAGTTGTTTCGTATGCTTCACGACAACTGAAGCCCCACGAATTGAATATGCCACGCATGATTTGGAGTTAGCAGCCGTAGTGCATGCGTTCAAGACATGGAGACATTTCCTCATTGGAAATCATTGTGAGGTGTACACGGATCATAAGAGTTTAAAGTACATTTTCACGCAGAAGGAGTTGAATCTCAGACAAAGGAGATGGTTGGAGCTCATCAAGGATTATGATATGAGATTGCATCATCATCCTGGGAAGGCTAATGTAGTAGCAGATGCATTGAGCCGTAAGAGTCAGGTCAATACACTAATGACGGGAGAAATACCCAAGGAGTTAGCAGGAAATCTTCGTGAACTATGTTTGGAAATAGTTCCGAGAGGCTATGTAGCAGCACTAGAGATTCAGTCAACTTTGATGGATAGAATCAGAGAAGCTCAGAAAACTGACAAAGAGATTGCCGCTATAAAGGAGAAACTGAGCAAAGGAAAAGCTAAAGGATTTCGTGAGGATGAGCATGACACCCTATGGTTTGAAGACCGCGTTTATGTGCCCAATGACCCGGAGATCCGAAAGTTGATTCTGCAAGAGGCACATGATTCACCGTATTCGATTCACCAAGGAAATACCAACATGTATTTGGATTTGAAGGATATTTTTTGGTGGACCGAAATGAAAAAGGATATTGCGGAGTATGTAGCAGTTTGTGATGTATGTCAGAGAGTAAAAGCAGAGCATCAGAAGCCAGCAGGATTGTTGCAACCATTGCCGATACCCGAATGGAAGTGGGATAAGCTAGGCATGGATTTTATCACGGGATTACCAAGGACTCGTTCAGGCTATGACTCGATTTGGGTTGTAGTTGATCGATTGACGAAGGTAGCTCATTTCATCCCAGTAAAGACCACTTACACCAGTGCTAAGTTGGCAAAGATATACATGACCAGGATCGTATGTTTGCATGGAGTTCCGAGGAGCATCGTATCGGATAGAGGAACCCAGTTTACCTCAAAGTTCTGGAAGCAGTTGCATGAGACTTTGGGTACTAGGCTAGAATTTAGTACAGCTTTTCACCCGCAGACAGATGGACAGACTGAGAGAGTCAATCAGATTTTGGAAGATATGCTGAGAGCTTGTGCACTAGATTATGGATCTAGTTGGGACGATAATTTGCCATATGCAGAGTTTTCTTACAATAATAGCTATCAGACCAGTTTGAAGATGGCACCTTTCGAAGCTTTGTACGGAGGGAGGTGCAGGACACCGTTGTCATGGGACGAAGTTGGAGACCGCCAGTTGTTTGGACCAGATCTGATTAATGAGTCTGAACAGAAGGTGAAGTTGATTCGCGATAAGCTCAAGGTAGCCCAGTCCAGGCAGAAGAGCTACGCAGATTCTAAACGCAAGGAGACAGTTTACGAAGTCGGAGATAGGGCTTATCTTCGAGTATCCCCACTTCGAGGGATTAAGCGCTTTGGAGTTAAGGGGAAGTTAGCGCCACGATTTGTAGGACCATATCGAGTTTTGGAGTGTATGGGAGAAGTGGCCTACAAGTTGGAATTGCCAGAAGGATTGGCCGGAGTGCATGATGTGTTTCACGTTTCTTAGTTGAAGAAATGTCACGCGGAGATGGCTCACATACCTTTGAGAGACACAGTGCCATTGGAAGTAATTCAGTTGGATAACAATTTGACCTATGAGGAGAAACCAGTCAAGATCCTCGAGTTTGCCAGTCGAGTCACTCGCAGCAAGGTTATCAAGTTTTGCAAAGTTCAGTGGAGCCACCACACGGAGGATGAAGCCACCTGGGAGCGATAGGAAGATTTGCTCAAGGACCACCCTCACCTATTTTCTAGCCAACCCGAATCTCGAGGGCGAGATTCATCTTAAGGGGGGGTAGGTTTGTAACATCCCAAATTTTCAATTTGGAATGTTATACATTAGGTCATCATGCATATCATATTTTATTTTGCTTTTGGTTTTGATCCTAGAAAATCCTAAGCAACTCAAGGACCCACGGAGAGAGTTGGGGATGTCATTATTTACATATTTGAGTTTTCTCAAATTATGTAAACAGGATCATTTGATTTTATTTATTTTATCATCAATTATTTCTATTACAAAAAAATATGAGAGAGGGAATAAAATGACTTTCCCAAAATATAGAAATATTGAGGATTTAATAAAAAAATCCAATAAGTTTTATTTCGGAGTTTTTCGGTATTTTATTTGAATTTAGGAAAAATGCTCGTTTTTCAAAGTTGTAGTTTGGGCCCAGATAAATGTTCACTTTATCGGGCTTGATTTTAGGAACCCGGCAAAATTTATTTCGTGATTTTTGGAGTCCGTTTAGTATTTCTTTTTATTTTTCTTCCGAGCGGATTAAAAAAAACGCGAACCGACTACGAGCCGTATTCGGCCTGGACTCCGCCGGCTAAGGCTATAAAAGCCGCTGCCCCGGGGCCCGAAAGCCCAGCCGCCGCCGCCACCTAAACCCTAACCCTAGCCCCTTTCCTGCTGCCGCCGCCGCTGCCGCCGGAGCCGCGCGACTTTCGAGGTTCGCCGCCGCCTCGTTTTCCGTGGAGTTTTTTTAAAAAAAAATCTGTTCGTCGTTTTTCTTTTTCGTCGGATTTTCCGCGGTTATTTTCTGATCGCGATTTCTGATCCGATTTTCGTTTTAGTATAACTTTTCGCTCGTTTATCGGAATCAGGCGATTCAAGCGCCTGGAGTTTCGTCTCGAAACCCTCTTTCCGAATGATCAACTTAAACAAGTTTTTGCTACTGTAAAATTTGCCCTAGATCCAGATTACTAGAACGAAGTTGTTTTCTTTCGCCGTTTGATTTCTTTTGCTTCGTTCGATTTGATTCTTTTTGCCAATCGGAGTTCTTAAGTTGAACCTTCTGGTTAGATCTTCTATTTAAGTTTTACCTGTGCATTAGATGAGTACTTATTGTATGCTTGTTGTTTGTCTGCGATAGAATACTCGGAGTGCGCCGCTTGTTACTTCGAATCTCTAGGTTTCGTGGATCATCAGCAAGGCAAGTAACACTTTGATCATACCTTTTTCTACAACCCAGTTTTATTTCATTAGATCAATCCTCACACATTGCATGATTAGGATCTAATTAAACTGTGGGATGGGAAATAGATGAGGTAGTACCTATTACCTGTTTCTTATCAAACCTTTGGAAGTTACTTCTACGTTTGCTTATTATGCCAGGCTATGCTAGTAGACGTGGATTGGGTGAGTGATATCCATGACAGATGTGAGATTGATAATTAAGGGTTTATCTAAGGTGGCAACCTAACACACATCTGGGTGGATTGAGGCACCTGGGGTTACCAGGACTTGCCTGTTTTCTTGGACCGCCACCCAGGCCCAAAGGGATCATGAGATTATTCATACTAGAAACTTCCGTGTGCAGCCACAAGCCAATATGGGCTATGGCATAGTTGACTAAGTTGTGCGAACTCTTATAGTGGTAGACTAGCAGATGTAGGGAAAAGTAGGTGTACCGGTCTACCCGTCGTAAGGTGCTAGCGCTTCTGAAAGGCTGTGTCTCGGTCATCCGTTTCTCAAACACCTTGTAGTGCGAGAAACCAAACGGAGGCGATCGAGTCTTGTGGGGAAAAGTGCGCAAACCTCTGCAGAGTGTAACAAACTAATCATGGTTAGCCGTGTCCCCGGTTATGGACATCTTGAGTATCTAGTACCTGGATTTTCATGTGAATCTCAACATGTTACTCTAAATTAATTTTGATGGGTTTTAATCATGTTACTTAATTGGGATTGAGGATGCTGTCAACCATTCTCAATGTTTGACAACCACCATGATAGTAATTAAATCTTTTCCTTTGAAGTAGGGAAAAATTGGCTTTATGCAAAAACTGTAACCATAGAGCTTTCCACCAGCCAAATATGCATATAGTATAGTTGTTGCATTCCATTACTCTCTATGTGTTACCTTGCCAGCATATTCCATGTGCTGACCCGTTTCGGGCTGCAACGTTAATGTTGCAGACTTTTCAGACGACGATTGAGGACTTTTAGGTCGTGGTTCTATACTCAGTGATGCCGTTGGAGTTGATGGACTCACTTATCTTCCAAGCCTTCCGTTGTTATCGTTATTAGATGGCCTTAAGCCATATTTATTGTAATAAGTTCTCTTTTGAGACATTCGATGTAATAAGTGTGTGATTGCTACTCTGCTATAAATCCTCCGAGTACTGTGTGGTGTCAGCATTACTGATCCAGGGATGACACCGGAGCACAGAGATCAGACTGTTTGAGGTCTGGTCGCTACACATAGAGTGGGACTAATGCCCTTAAGATCATCAAGAGTATACCCAATAGCAGCACGGTGCTTCTTCAGAGTTTTCAATAATCTCTCTTCCTCATGCTCTGAAAGGTTAGCACTAATAATAACAGGGTATATCTTTTTCTCATCAAGATAAGCATATTTAAGAGTATCAGGCAACGGTTTAAGCTCAAACACGGGATCGCCCTTGGGTGGAGGAGGATCCCCTAGGATTTCAACAGGCAAGTTGTGTTTCAGAATAGGTTCCTGTTTAAAGAATACTTCATCTATTTCCCTTCTTTCATTCATAAACATATCATTTTCATGGTCTAGCAAATATTGTTCTAAAGGATCACTAGGAGGTACGGCAATAGAAGCAAGACCAATAATTTCATCCTTACTAGGTAATTCATATAATCTAAACCGATAGTAACAACATCCCTTTTGCAATCTATGGTAGCATTAACAATATTTAAGAAGGGTCTACCAAATATAATGGGACAAAAGCTATCTTGTGGGGAACCAAGAACAAGAAAATCAGCAGGATATTTAGTTTTCCCGCACAAGACTTCAACATCTCTAACAATTCCCATTGGTGAAATAGTATCTCTATTGGCAAGTTTGATTGTGACATCAATATCTTCTAACTCAGCAGGTGCAATATCATGCATAATTTCTCTATATAGGCTAATAGGTATTGCACTAGCACTGGCACCCATATCACATGAGCCATGATAACAATGATCTCCTATTTTAACAAAAATAACATGCATGCTTACCACATGTCTAGGTTTATCTTTAGCACAAGGTTTAGCAATTCTAACAGTTTCATCATAGAAATAAATAACATGCCCATCAATATTATCATACAAGAGATCTTTAACAATAGCAATATTAGGTTCAACTTTAACTTGCTCATGAGGTGTATAAGTTTTAATATTGCTTTTACGAACCACAGTTGAAGCTTTAGCATGATCCTTTATCGTAACAGGAAAAGGTGGTCTCTCAACATAAGAAGTAGGAATAATAGGATCATTATAACTGATAGTCTTTTCTTCAACTTTAATAGGTGCAACTACTTTTACTTCTATGGGAGGATGATATTTAAACCACTTCTCCTTGGGGAGATCAACATAAGTAGCAAAAGATTCACAGAAAGAAGCTACTATCTCATAGTCAAGTCCATATTTAGTGCTAAATTTACGGAAAACATCAGTATCCATAAAAGATTTAACACAATCAAACCTAGGTGTCATACCTGACTCCTTACCTTTGTCGAGGTCCCAATCTTCAGAGTTGCGTTTAATTCTTTCCAATAAATCCCATTTGAATTCAATAGTCTTCATCATAAAAGAGCCAGCACAAGAAGTATCAAGCATGGTGCGATTGTTATCAGAAAGCTGAGCATAAAAATTTGAATAATCATTTCTCTTGAGAGCTCATGATTGTTATCAGAATGCTTTCTCCTTCGCGAGGCCAAAAATTATATATATAATTGCGATCACGATGAACAAGATGCATAGGATAAAACTTCTGATGAAATTACAATTTCAATCATTTGTAATTCGAAGATCCCATATCATCACATAGCCTATACCATGTCGATGCATCTCCCTTCAAAGATAAAGGGAAGACCTTCTTCTTAACAACATCTCCGGGTACACCTGCAAGCTTAAATAATCCACAAACTTCATCCACATATATCATATGCTCATCAGGATGTTTTGTTCCATCTCCTCAAAAAGGATTAGCTAGCAGTTTTTCTATCATACCCGAAGGAATTTCAAAGCACACATTTTCATTTTTAGTAGGTTGAGTAGGTTGAGGAGCAACTCTTTGCTCTACTGGTCGGGGTGAAGATACCCCAAACAAGCCCCTCAGAGAATTACTTTCCATAGTAACAAGTGACAGTAAATTCCAGCACACTATATAAATTTTTCCTTACCAAATTCCACCTACCAGAGGCGCTTCACTCCCCAGCAATGGCGCCAGAAAAGAGTCTTGATGACCCCCAAGTATAGGGGATCTATCGTAGTCCTTTCGATAAGTAAGAGTGTTGAACCCAACAGGGAGCAGAAGGAAATGATAAGCGGTTTCCAGCAAGGTATTCTCTGCAAGTACTGAAATAAGTGGTAAAAAATAGTTTTGTGATAGGATAATTTGTAAGGAGCAACAAGTAACAAAAGTAAATAAAGTGCAGCAAGGTGGCCCAATCCTTTTTGTAGCAAAGGACCAGCCTGGACAAACTCTTATATAGAGAAAAGCGCTCCCGAGGACACATGGGAATATCATCAAGCTAGTTTTCATCACGTTCATATGATTCGGGTTCGGTACTTTGATAATTTGGTATGTGGGTGGACGGGTGCTTGGGTACTGTCCTTACTTGGACAAGCATCCCACTTATGATTAACCTCTATCGCAAGCATACGCAACTAAAACAAAAGTATTAAGGTAAACCTAACCATAGCATGAAACATATGAATCCAAATCAGCCCCTTACGAAGCAACGCATAAACTAGGGTTTAAGCTTCTGTCACTCTAGCAACCCATCATCTACTTATTACTTCCCAATGCCTTCGTCTAGGCCCAAATAATGGTGAAGTGTCATGTAGTCGATGTTCACATAACACCACTAGAGGAGAGACAACATACATCTTATCAAAATATCGAACGAATACCAAATTCACATGACTACTAATAGCAAGACTTCTCCCATGTCCTCAGGAACAAACGTAACTACTCACAAAGCATAAACATGTTCATAATCAGAGGGGTATTAATATGCATATAGGATCTGAACATATAATCTTCCACCAATTAAACCAACTAGCATGAATTACAAGGAGTAATTAACACTACTAGCAACCTACTAGCACCAATCCGGACTTGGAGACAAGAATTGGATACAAGAGATGAACTAGGGTTTTGAGAGGAGATGGTGCTGATGAAGATGTTGATGGAGATCGCCCTCTCCCGATGAGAGGAGCGTTGGTGATGATGATGGCGATGATTTCCCCCTCCCGGAGGGAAGTTTCACCGGCAGAACAGCTCTGCCGGAGCCCTAGATTGGTTCCGCCAAGGTTCCGCCTCGTGGCGGCGGAGTTTCGTCCGAGAAGATGGCTTCTTATTTTTCCCATCAAAAGACTTCATATAGCAGAAGATGGCCATCGAAGGGCCACCAGGGGGCCCACGAGGTAGGGGGCCGCGCCCGGGGGGTAGGGCGCGCCCCCACCCTCGTGGTCAGGGTGTGGACCCCCTGGTGAATCTCTTCAGCTGAGTATTTTTTATATATTCTGAAAACGTCTTCCGTGAAGTTTCAGGACTTTTGGAGCTGTGCAGAATAGGTCTCTAATATTTGCTCCTTTTCTAGCCCAGAATCCCAGCTGCCGACATTCTCTCTCTTTATGTAAACCTTGTAAAATAATAGATAATATGCATAAGTATTGTGACATAATGTGTAATAACAGCCCATAATGCAATAAATATTGATATAAAAACATGATGCAAAATGGACGTATCAGGAGGCAAGCACAGGAGCCAGGCAACCCAACTATTGACCGAAGACACAATTCGAAACCGATGCATATATAGGAATATCCGAGAATGTTTTTGCCGAATCTCTAAAGGTATCCGGCATTGCACTTCAAGACTTATGCTGGAAACACACAAATAGTTTAAAAGTGCCATAGGCCTAGAAAACCAAAAAACATCAGTAAAAACTTGACATCCGAACAAGATCAAGTGTTCGGTGCCAATCCGAAAATTGGTCTTAAAAATTGTGCTTCTGTCGTGCTTTAACATGACACATCCTATCTCAAGACTTCAAGCGGATCAGACTACAGCTTCAACCTCCTATCCCAAGGGCGGAGTACTTCTCATTAGGCCAGTTTAGTAAACTAAACTCTAGCTGCTTTGAGAGAGAAATTAGGCTCCTCGGCTATTGACCACACACTCTTGTCAAAAAAAGGAGTGATAGAAACTTTGCAATGACTAAGAAGAAGAACACTTATTATAAAACAGCTCACATAAATTTAAGAGCCCCCAAGTGATTTGGGTAAAATAATTTTATGTATAATGATTGTATGTACCAAAGTATTTATATCATATCTATTTGCACCCGAACTTTAAACGTGTCTTAACCGACCGTCGCCTTCTCCCTCTTTGGTCAAGGGCCGAAAAGTGTTATGTACTCCATATGTCGAGAATATCGACGGTGTTTCCGATAACTAGGCAATCATGCCATAAGGCTGTAACAGACAAAGCACGCTCAGAGAATTATGATATATTACTGATGAAGTGTAAGAAGCATCTTCGAAGAAAATAGTACCCCCACTGATACCTTTCTTCGGTTGATCATTGTTACTATGAGACTTGTGCAATAGAATTTTTGTACTTATGAGTTTCGTTGTGTGCCAACCATGATAGAAAACAATAAGAGCGCTAACTTTCCGCTTCACCCAGTCTGAGGTCCGAACTCGGATGACCCGATCATGACAATCGCAGAGGTGCTCCCTTTCCTCCCTAGCCGAACAGTTGGGAACATAGGGGTAAACACAGGAGCAAGGCAACCCAACTTGCAGAACACTTAAGTCAACATGGTGCATATTATGGCGTAATACACGAACAAGGGATGAAGTTGTACAAGTATAATCATATGCAAGAGGAAAGGCGTCATAAAGGAAGCCCCCAAGTAAACAGGGTATTTGAATTTGTGTGTCACAAACAAAGTTTTGACAAGGAAAATTTTCACAAACAACTCTTTGCCAAAAAAGTATAATGCTTGGTCGAACCGAACAAAATTCAAAACTGAAAGTTTTTTAGCATGAAAGTGACTTAGCTGGTTAATGTGCTCGAAGTTGATGAAGCAGGCCGAGATTGCGGCGGGACGAGGTCCCATGTAACACCCTCGATGCGGCTATATCTCCGACGTGTCGAAGCACGACTTAGAAGCATAACTGCATTGAAAGCAATGTCGCAAGTGAGGTAATCTTCGCAAACAACCCATGTACACAAATAAAGGGTAAAGTTACATAGTTGGCTTACAATCGCCACTTCACACAATACATGAATAAAGCATTACATCATCCAGATACACTCAAGGTCCGACTACGGAACCAAAATAAAAGAAGACTACCCCAAATGCTACACAGATCCCCGATCGACCCCAACTGGGCTTCACTACTGATCAACTGAAACGAAACAACACAATGAACGAGATCTTCATCGAGCTCCTCCTTGAGCTTGGTTGCATCACCTGCACGGTATCATCGGCACCTGCAAACTGGTTTTAGAAGTATCTGTGAGTCACGGGGACTCAGCAATATCACACCCTCGCGATCAAGACTATTTAAGCTTATAGGTAAGGTAAAAGGTATGAGGTGGAGCTGCAGCAAGCGACTAGCATATATGGTGGCTAACATACGCAAATGAGAGCGAGAAGAGAAGGCAAAAGCACGGTCAAGAAACTATGATCAAGAAGTGATCCTAGAACAACCTAGTCAAACATAACTCCAACATCGTGTTCACTTCCCAGACTCCGCCGAGAAGATACCATCACGGTAACACACGCGGTTGATGCATTTTAATTAAGTTAAGCTTCAGGTTTTCTACAACCGGACATTAACAAATTCCCATCTGCCCATAACCACGGGCACGGCTTTCGAAAGTTCAAATCCCTGCAGGGGTGTCCCAACTTAGCCCATCACAAGCTCTCATGGTCAACGAAGGATATTCCTTCTCCCAAGACAATCCGATCAGACTCGGCATCCCGGTTACAAGACATCCTCGACAATGGTAAAACAAGTCCAGCAAGACCACCCGCTGTGCCGACAAATCCTGATAGGAGCTGCACATATCTCATTCTCAGGGCACACTGGATAAGCTAAGCATACGGGAGCCAACATAACCCAAGTTGCCAAGGGACGGACCCGCACGGTGCTTTGGGTCGGACCAACACTTGACAAGCACTGGCCCGGGGGTTTAAAATAAAGATGACCCTTAGGCTGGCCTAACCCAAGGGAAAAAGAGGCTAGGTGGCGAATGGTAAAACCAATGTTGGGCCTTGCTGGAGGAGTTTTATTCAAAGCGAACTGTCAAGGGGTTCCCATTATAACCCAACCGTGTAAGGAACGCAAAATCCGGGAACATAACACCGATATGACGGAAACTAGGGCGGCAAGAGTGGAACAAAACACTAGGCATAAGGCCGAGCCTTCCACCCTTTACCAAGTATATAGATGCATTAATTAAATAAGAGATATTGTGATATCCCAACAAAATATTCATGTTCCAACAAGGAACAAACTCCAATCTTCACCTGCAACTAACAACACTATAAGAGGGGCTGAGCAAAGCGGTAACATAGCCAAACAACGGTTTGCTAGGACAAGGTGGGTTAGAGGCTTGGCTCAACAATATGGGAGGCATGATAAGCAAGTGGTAGGTATCGCAGCATAGGCATAACAAAAGAGCGAGCAACTAGCAAGCAAAGATAGAAGTGATTTCGAGGGTATGGTCATCTTGCCTGAAATCCCGCAAGGAAGAAGAACGAGTCCACGAAGAAGAAAAATGGACGTAGACGAACAGGTCCTCACAAACACGACGTTATCGGAACAAACCCGAAGAAGGAACACCGAAAGAAGCACACAACATAGTAAACAACCAACACATGAACATGGCATGATATGCGGGATGCGGTATGTGATGCATATGCATGATTTGGAAAGGAATGATTGAACCTGGCCTCAACTTGGAAAACCAAGAGTGTCACTGGAAAGAGGAGTTGATTTCGGTCGAAATCGATATAAAGATCACCGGAATCAGATGCACGGTTTGGAAATGGCAAGCAAAACAAATATGGCACCGGTCTGCGATAAACAGCAAGTAGCCATATAAATGCATGAAGATAAATATGCTACAACACTCAAACACAGCAACAAAATACATGGCAGGGATCCACTCAAGATGCTTGACAAAATATGAACACTGAGCTACGGCTAATTCACTCAATAACAGGTTCAAACAAGCATGGCAAAAGTGCAAATGATAACAGGTTACAGACTTGGTGAAAATAACAGCATGTCAGGAATTTATCATCAGGAGGCAATGTTTAGAGCATGATAACTACATGCTACAGGAACATATCATGGCAAAGAGCGGCATGGTATGAAGCTACTCAAAGCACATAACAAAAGTCCCTTAGTGACCATGAGCCAAAAGGGATCAGAGACTACAATTGCAAGCATGTGAACATAGCAAAAACATAAACAGATTCAGACTTAGTGAAAAACTGGAGTATGCAAAATAGACTAACAAGTAGGCATGTTTATGAGCTCGATGCACTCACTACGAGGCATTGCATGACAAACTAAGCATACACCCATCAAGAAGACATGGCATAGAAGCTAGACATGGCAAGAACTACCACTTAGCATGCACAGATCAATAACAATAAGCTTGGAAAAATCGCTAAACATGTTAACAATCTGCCAGGAACATTTTATAGCAAAAGTAGAGCTCGATTGACTCAAGCTAGGGTGCTCCATAAATGCAAACAAAGACATGGATGGATAGAGCACCACAATATTAACAAAACATCCTTACTGATCATCCTCAAAAGAGGCACAAATCACTAGGAAACAACATGAACATATGGCATAAAAACAAATACATGACAAGGACTTGGCGAAATTGTAAGTCCCTGAAATCAGCATCATTGAGTAAGCTACTTTGCATGCTTGTGCTAGTCACCACATAGATCACAAAAATACATGGCATACACCCTTGCAAAGATGGCATGGCATTCTACAAAACACATGTAGAGCTCAGGATCATAACATGCACACATTAATCATGGCAAAAATGACAAAAGGCCATTTGCTGAAACAGATCTGAAATAATCATCACATAGCCCTCTTCCAACAGCATTTCGGGCACCAAGAACAGCTCAAATAAAAATGATGCAATGATATGAAATGATGTACTCGTCGAGGCGAACATTTTGATATGCTACACGCATGAATCGGAGCAACGGTGATGAAGTTATAATGCAATGAAAAATGCATAAAAATTAGGGTTAGGGAGGCAAAAGTCAACCGAGTCGGTTCCAGATCTGGATCCAGATCACACGCATTCCGATGTTCGTCTGAAACTTCACTGGAGGAACCACCGGAGATGTGGGAGAAGACGGGGCGGCGAGATCCGGCCGGACCCTCGCCGGATCTGGCCGGGAAGAGGAGGCGGCGGGGCGCGGTGCTGCGCGGAGGACGGCGTCACGGTGGGGCACATGGCGGCGCCGGCGATGGAGAAGGCCGTCGGAGGAGGCGGCGCTCCCTGGCGCGGTCGCCGGCAGGGGCAGTCGCGGTGGCGCGCCGACCGGAGTGGGAGAAGACAAGGCGGCGCGAGGCGGCAGTCGCGGGATCGGGCGGCGGCGGAGATGGGCCCCGCAGGCTCGCCCCGGGCCTGGGCGGGCCGCGCGGCTGGGAGGTGATGGGTTTCGTAGTAATTTCAAAAAAGTTCCTACGCTCACGCAAGATCATGGTGATGCATAGCAACGAGAGGGGGAGAGTGTGATCTACGTACCCTTGTAGATCGACAACGGAAGCTTTTGGTTGATGTAGTCGTACGTCTCCACGGCCCGACCGATCAAGCACCGAAACTACGGCACCTCCGAGTTCTAGCACACGCTCAGCTCGATGACGATCTCCAGACTCCGATCCAGCAAAGTGTCGGGGAAGAGTTCCGTCAGCACGACGGCGTGGTGACGATCTTGATGTACTACTGTCGCAGGGCTTCGCCTAAGCACCGCTACAATATTATTGAGGACTATGGTGGAAGGGGGCACCGCACACGGCTAAGAATATGATCACGTGGATCAACTTGTGTCTCTAGGGGTGCCCCTGCCTCCGTATATAAAGGTTTAAGGGAGGGGGGCCGGCCGGCCAAGGTGTGGCGCGCCAGGAGGAGTCCTACTCCTTCTGGGAGTAGGACCCCCCCTTTCCTAGTTGGAATAGGATCCGTGGAGGGGGGAAAAGAGGAGAGAGAGGAGGAAGGGGGGCCAGCCCCCTCTCCTTGTCCAATTCGGACCAAGGGGGAGGGGCGCGCGGCCCATCTCTGGCCACCTCTCCTCTCTTCCACTAAGGCCCACTAAGGCCCATATACCTCCCGGGGGGTTCCGGTAACCTCCCGGTACTCCGGTAAAATCCCGATTTTACCCGGAACACTTTCAATATCCAAACATAGGCTTCCAATATATCAATCTTTATGTCTCGACCATTTCAAGACTCCTCGTCATGTCCGTGATCACATCCGGGACTCCGAACAACTTTCGGTACATCAAAATGCATAAACTCATAATATAACTGTCATCGTAACCTTAAGCGTGCGGACCCTACAGGTTCGAGAACAATGTAGACATGACCGAGACATGTCTCCGGTCAATAACCAATAGCGGAACCTGGATGCTCATATTGGCTCCTACATATTCTACGAAGATCTTTTATCGGTCAGACCGCATAACAACATACGTTGTTCCCTTTGTCATTGGTATGTTACTTGCCCGAGATTCGATCGTCGGTATCCTATACCTAGTTCAATCTCGTTACCGGCAAGTCTCTTTACTCGTTGTGTAATACATCATCCCGCAACTAACTCATTAGTTGCAATGCTTGCAAGGCTTAAGTGATGTGCATTACCGAGAGGGCCCAGAGATACCTCTCCGACAATCGGAGTGACAAATCCTAATCTCGAAATACGCCAACCCAACATGTACCTTTGGAGACACCTGTAGAGCTCCTTTATAATCACCGAGTTACGTTGTGACGTTTGGTAGCACACAAAGTGTTCCTCCGGCAAACGGGAGTTGCATAATCTCATAGTCATAGGAACATGTATAAGTCATGAAGAAAGCAATAGCAACATACTAAACGATCGGGTGCTAAGCTAATGGAATGGGTCATGTCAAGCAGATCATTCAACTAATGATGTGATCCCGTTAATCAAATAACAACTCTTTGTCCATGGTTAGGAAACATAACCATCTTTGATTAACGAGCTAGTCAAGTAGAGGCATACTAGTGACACTTTGTTCGTCTATGTATTCACACATGTATTATGTTTCCGGTTAATACAATTCTAGCATGAATAAGAAACTTTTATCATGATATAAGGAAATAAATAATAACTTTATTATATATTTCCTTCAGTCTCCCACTTGCACTAGAGCCAATAATCTAGATTACACAGTAATGATTCTAACACTCATGGAGCCTTGGTGCTGATCATGTTTTGCTCGTGGAAGAGGCTTAGTCAACGGGTCTGCAACATTCATATCCGTGTGTATCTTGCAAATCTCTATGTCTCCCACCTGGACTAAATCCCGGATGGAATTGAAGCATCTCTTGATGTGCTTGGTTCTCTTGTGAAATCTGGATTCCTTCGCCAAGGCAATTGCACCAGTATTGTCACAAAAGATTTTCATTGGACCCGATGCACTAGGTACGATACCTAGATCGGATATGAACTCCTTCATCCAGACTCCTTCATTTGCTGCTTCCGAAGCAGCTATGTATTCCGCTTCACATGTAGATCCCGCCACGACGCTTTGTTTAGAACTGCACCAACTGGCAGCTCCACCGTTTAATGTAAATACGTATCCGGTTTGCGATTTAGAATCGTCCGGATCAGTGTCAAAGCTTGCATCAACGTAACCGTTTACGATGAGCTCTTTGTCACCTCCATATACGAGAAACATATCCTTAGTCCTTTTCAGGTACTTCAGGATGTTCTTGACCGCTGTCCAGTGATCCACTCCTGGATTACTTTGGTACCTCCCTGCTAGACTTATAGCAAGGCACACATCAGGTCTGGTACACAGCATTGCATACATGATAGAGCCTATGGCTGAAGCATAGGGAACATCTTTCATCTTCTCTCTATCTTCTGCAGTGCTCGGGCATTGAGTCCGACTCAACTTCACACCTTGTAACACAGGCAAGAACCCTTTCTTTGCTTGATCCATTTTGAACTTCTTCAAAATCTTGTCAAGGTATGTGCTTTGTGAAAGTCCAATTAAACGTCTTGATCTATCTCTATAGATCTTTATGCCTAATATGTAAGTAGCTTCACCGAGGTCTTTCATTGAAAAACTCTTATTCAAGTATCCCTTTATGCTATCCAGAAATTCTATATCATTTCCAATCAGTAATATGTCATCCACATATAATATCAGAAATGCTACAGAGCTCCCACTCACTTTCTTGTAAATACAGGCTTCTCCAAAAGTCTGTATAAAACCAAATGCTTTGATCACACTATCAAAGCGTTTATTCCAACTCCGAGAGGCTTGCACCAGTCCATAAATGGATCGCTGGAGCTTGCACACTTTGTTAGCTCCCTTTGGATCGACAAAACCTTCCGGTTGCATCATATACAACTCTTCTTCCAGAAATCCATTCAGGAATGCAGTTTTGACATCCATCTGCCAAATTTCATAATCATAAAATGCGGCAATTGCTAACATGATTCGGACAGACTTAAGCATCGCTACGGGTGAGAAGGTCTCATCGTAGTCAATCCCTTGAACTTGCCGAAACCCTTTTGCGACAAGTCGAGCTTTGTAGACAGTAATATTACCGTCGGCGTCAGTCTTTTTCTTGAAGATCCATTTATTCTCAATTGCTTGCCGATCATTGGGCAAGTCAACCAAAGTCCATACTTTGTTCTCATACATGGATCCCATCTCAGATTTCATGGCTTCAAGCCATTTTGCGGAATCTGGGCTCACCATCGCTTCTTCATAGTTCGTAGGTTCATCATGATCTAGTAGCATGACTTCTAGAACAGGATTACTGTACCACTCTGGTGCGGATCTCACTCTGGTTGATCTACGAGGTTCAGTAGTATCTTGCTCTGAAGTTTCATGATCATTATCATTAGCTTCCTCACTAATTGGTGTAGGTGTCACAGAAACAGTTTTCTGTGATGCACTACTTTCCAATAAGGGAGCAGGTACAGTTACCTCGTCAAGTTCTACTTTCCTCCCACTCACTTCTTTTGAGAGAAACTCCTTCTCCAGAAAGTTTACGAACTTAGCAACAAAAGTCTTGCCTTCGGATCTGTTATAGAAGGTGTATCCAATAGTCTCCTTTGGATATCCTATGAGGACACATTTCTCCGATTTGGGTTCGAGCTTATCAGGTTGAAGCTTTTTCACATAAGCATCGCAGCCCCAAACTTTCAGAAATGACAACTTTGGTTTCTTGCCAAACCATAGTTCATAAGGTGTCGTCTCAACGGATTTTGATGGTGCCCTATTTAACGTGAATGCGGCCGTCTCCAAAGCATAACCCCAAAACGATAGCGGTAAATCAGTAAGAGACATCATAGATCGCACCATATCTAGTAAAGTACGATTACGACGTTCGGACACACCATTACGCTGTGGTGTTCCGTGTGGCGTGAGTTGCGAAACTATTCCGCATTGTTTCAAATGTACACCAAACTCGTAACTCAAATATTCTCCTCCACGATCAGATCGTAGAAACTTTATTTTCTTGTTACGATGATTTTCAACTTCACTCTGAAATTCTTTGAACTTTTCAAATGTTTCAGACTTATGTTTCATTAAGTAGATATACCCATATCTGCTTAAGTCATCTATGAAGGTGAGAAAATAACGATATCTGCCACGAGCCTCAATATTCATCGGACCACATACATCTGTATGTATGATTTCCAACAAATCTATTGCTCTCTCCATAGTACCGGAGAACGGCGTTTTAGTCATCTTGCCCATGAGGCATGGTTCGCAAGTACCAAGTGATTCATAATCAAGTGGTTCAAAAGTCCATCCGTATGGAGTTTCTTCATGCGCTTTACACCGATATGACCTAAACGGCAGTGCCACAAATAAGTTGCACTATCATTATCAACTCTGCATCTTTTGGCTTCAACATTATGAATATGCGTGTTACTACTATCGAGATTCAATAAGAATAGACCAGTCTTCAAGGGTGCATGACCATAAAAGATATTATTCATATAAATAGAACAACCATTATTCTCCGATTTAAATGAATAACCTTCTCGCATCAAACAAGATCCAAATATAATGTTCATGCTTAACGCTGGCACCAAATAACAATTATTTAGGTCTAATATTAATCCCGAAGGTAGATGTAGTGGTAGCGTGCCGACTGCGATCACATCGACTTTGGAACCGTTTCCCACGCGCATCGTCACCTCGTCCTTAGCCAATCTTCGCTTAATCCGTAGTCCCTGTTTCGAGTTGCAAATATTAGCAACAGAACCAGTATCAAATACCCAGGTGCTACTGCGAGCATTAGTAAGGTACACATCAATAACATGTATATCACATATACCTTTGTTCACATTGCCATCCTTCTTATCCGCCAAATACTTGGGGCAGTTCCGCTTCCAGTGACCAGTCTGCTTGCAGTAGAAGCACTCAGTTTCAGGCTTAGGTCTAGACTTGGGTTTCTTCTCTCGAGCAGCAACTTGCTTGCTGTTCTTCTTGAAGTTCCCCTTCTTCTTCCCTTTGCCCTTTTTCTTGAAACTAGTGGTCTTGTTGACCATCAACACTTGATTCTCCTTCTTGATTTCTACCTCCGCAGCTTTCAACATTGCGAAGAGCTCGGGAATAGTCTTATTCATCCCTTGCATATTATAGTTCATCACGAAGCTCTTGTAGCTTGGTGGAAGTGATTGGAGAATTCTGTCAATGACGCAATCATATGGAAGATTAACTCCCATTTGAATCAAGTGATTATAATACCCAGACATTTTGAGTATATGCTCACTGACAGAACTGTTGTCCTCCATCTTGCAGCTATATAACTTATTGGAGACTTCATATCTCTCAATCCGGGCATTTGCTTGAAATATTAACTTCAACTCCTGGAACATCTCATATGCTCCATGACGTTCAAAACGTCGTTGAAGTCCCGGTTCTAAGCCGTAAAGCATGGCACACTGAACTATCGAGTAGTCATCAGCTTTGCTCCGCCAGACGTTCACAACATCTGGTGTTCCTCCAGCAGCAGGCCTGGCACCCCGCGGTGCTTCCAGGACGTAATTCTTCTGTGCAGCAATGAGGATAATCCTCAAGTTACGGACCCAGTCCGTGTAATTTCTACCATCATCTTTCAACTTTGCTTTTTCAAGGAACGCATTAAAATTCAACGGAACAACAACACAGGCCATTTATCTACAATCATACATAAACAAGCAAGATACTGTCAGGTACTAAGTTCATGATAAATTTAGGTTCAGTTAATCATATTACTTAAAGAACTCCCACTTAGATAGACATCCCTCTAATCCTCTAAGTGATTACGTGATCCAAATCAACTAAACCATGTCCGATCATCATGTGAGATGGAGTAGTTTCATTGTTGAACATCACTATGTTGATCATATCTACTATATGATTCACGCTCGACCTTTCGGTCTCCGTGTTCCGAGGCCATATCTGTATATGCTTGGCTCGTCAAGTATAACCTGAGTATTCCGCGTGTGCAACTGTTTTGCACCCGTTGTATTTGAACGTAGAGCCTATCACACCCGATCATCACGTCGTGTCTCAGCACGAAGAACTTTCGCAACGGCGCATACTCAGGGAGAACACTCCTTGATAATTTAGTGAGAGATCATCTTATAATGCTACCGTCAACCAAAGCAAGATAAGATGCATAAAAGATAAACATCACATGCAATCAATATAAGTGATATGATATGGCCATCATCATCTTGTGCTTGTGATCTCCATCTCCGAAGCACCGTCATGATCACCATCGTCACCGGCGTGACACCTTGATCTCCATCGTAGCATCGTTGTCGTCTCGCCAATCTTTATGCTTCCACGACTATCGCTACCGCTTAGTGATAAAGTAAAGCATTACAGCGCGATTGCATTGCATACAATAAAGCGACAACCATATGGCTCCTGCCAGTTGCCGATAACTCGGTTACAAAACATGATCATCTCATACAATAAAATTTAGCATCATGTCTTGACCATATCACATCACAACATGCCCTGCAAAAACAAGTTATACGTCATCTACTTTGTTGTTGCATGTTTTACGTGGCTGCTACGGGCTTAAGCAAGAACCAATCTTACCTACGCATCAAAACCACAACGATAGTTTGTCAAGTTGGTGCTGTTTTAACCTTCGCAAGGACCGGGCGTAGCCACACTCGGTTCAACTAAAGTTGGAGAAACTGTCACCCGCAAGCCACCTATGTGCAAAGCACGTCGGGAGAACCGGTCTCGCATAAGCGTACGCGTAATGTCGGTCCGGGCCGCTTCGTCCAACAATACCGCCGAACCAAAGTATGAAATGCTGGTAAGGAGTGTGACTTATATCGCCCACAACTCACGTGTGTTCTACTCGTGCATATAACATCAACATATAAAACCTAGGCTCGGATGCCACTGATGGGTTTCGTAGTAATTTCAAAAAAATTCCTACGCTCACGCAAGATCATGGTGATGAATAGCAACGAGAGGGGGAGAGTGTGATCTACGTACCCTTGTAGATCGAAAACGGAAGCGTTTGGTTGATGTAGTCGTACGTCTCCACGGCCCGACCGATCAAGCACCGAAATTACGGCACCTCCGAGTTCTAGCACACGTTCAGCTCGATGACGATCCCCGGACTCCGATCCAGCAAAGTGTCGGGGAAGAGTTCCGTCATCACGATGGCGTGGTGACGATCTTGATGTACTACTGTCGCAGGGCTTCGCCTAAGCACCGCTACAATATTATCGAGGACTATGGTGGAAGGGGGCACCGCTCACGGCTAAGAATTTGATCACGTGGATCAACTTGTGTCTCTAGGGGTGCCCCTGCCTCCGTATATAAAGGTTCAAGGGAGGGGGGCCGGCCGGCCAAGGTGTGGCGCGCCAGGAGGAGTCCTACTCCTTCTGGGAGTAGGACTCCCCCCTTTCCTAGTTGGAATAGGATTCGTGGAGGGGGGAAAAGAGGAGAGAGAGGAGGAAGGGGGGCCGGCCCCCTCTCCTTGTCCAATTCGGACCAAGGTGGGGAGGGGCGCGCGGCCCATCTCTGGCCACCTCTCCTCTCTTCCACTAAGGCCCACTAAGGCCCATATACCTCCCGGGGGGTTCCGGTAACCTCCCGGTACTCCGGTAAAATCCCGATTTCATCCGGAACACTTCCGATATCCAAACATAGGCTTCCAATATATCAATCTTTATGTCTCGACCATTTCGAGACTCCTCGTCATGTCTGTGATCACATCCGGGACTCCGAACAACCTTCGGTACATCAAAATGCATAAACTCATAATATAACTATCATCGTAACCTTAAGCGTGTGGACCCTACGGGTTCGAGAACAATGTAGACATGACCGAGACACATCTCCGGTCAACAACCAATAGCGGAACCTGGATGCTCATATTGGCTCCTACATATTCTACGAAGATCTTTTATCGGTCAGACCGCATAACAACATACGTTGTTCCCTTTGTCATTGGTATGTTACTTGCCCGAGATTCGATCGTCGGTATCCTATACCTAGTTCAATCTCGTTACTGGCAAGTCTCTTTACTCGTTCTGTAATACATCATCCCGCAACTAACTCATTAGTTGCAATGCTTGCAAGGCTTAAGTGATGTGCATTAGCGAGAGGGTCCAGAGATACCTCTCCGGCAATCGGAGTGACAAATCCTAATCTCGAAATACGCCAACCCAACATGTACCTTTGGAGACACCTGTAGAGCTCCTTTATAATCACCCAGTTACGTTGTGACGTTTGGTAGCACACAAAGTGTTCCTCCGGCAAACGGGAGTTGCATAATCTCATAGTCATAGGAACATGTATAAGTCATGAAGAAAGCAATAGCAACATACTAAATGATCGGGTGATAAGCTAATGGAATGGGTCATGTCAATCAGATCATTCAACTAATGATGTGATCCCGTTAATCAAATAACAACTCCTTGTTCATGGTTAGGAAACATAACCATCTTTGATTAACGAGCTAGTCAAGTAGAGGCATACTAGTGACACTCTGTTCGCCTATGTATTCACACATGTATTATGTTTCCGGTTAATACAATTCTAGCATGAATAATAAACTTTTATCATGATATAAGGAAATAAATAATAACTTTATTATTGCCTCTAGGGCATATTTCCTTCAGGAGGCGCGGGGAGGCCAGGGCGGTGCCAAGTGGCATCGCGGGAGTGGTTGAGGGCGCCGGCGGTGCTGAGGTGGTGGCGGGAGATTGGTCGGGCGACGTGGCGGCGGCCGGCGGACATGTCGGATGCGGTGAGGACGCGTCCGGCGGCGCGAGGGGAGGAGTTTTAGGGTTCTATCTGCACGAAAATTCCGGGAGGGACACACATTTATAGGTAGAGGAAGTTAGGAGGCTCCAAATGAGGTGCGGTTTTCGGCCACGCCATCGTGATCGAACGACCGAGAGGATGGAGGGGGTTTAGGTGGGTTTTGGGCCACTTTGGAGGGGTGTTGGGCTGCAACACACACGAGGCCTTTTTGGTCCCTCGGTTAACCGTTAGAGTATCAAACGAAGTCCAAATGGCACGAAACTTGATAGGCGGTCTACCGGTAGTAAACCAAGGCCGCATGACAAGCCTCGGTCCAATCGGAAAACGTTTAACACCCGCACACGAAAAGAGGTAGAAAGGGACACCGGATGGCATAGGAGCGCCGGATTGCAAAACGGACAACGGGGAAAATGCTCGGATGCATGAGACGAACATGTATGCAAATGAAATACACATGATGACATGAAATGGGATGCATGACACGCAAGCAATGACAAGGCAACAACAGCGAATAACTAGAGGACACCTGACACATCGGTCCCGGGGCGCTACATCCCAGCCCGCGAGCCAGTCTCGAGATGGTCGAGTGAGGAGTTCGGCATTCCGAAGTGGTGACATAGCACGATCGATGTGACGAGGCGAAACCCCTAGTCCGGCCGAGGCGTGATGATGACGTCGGCACGCCGAGGTGAGCGCATGATGCAGCCGAAGTCGTTAACACAGGGTCGCGCACTGAGGCGACGCCACAACTTGATCGATGCAGGCAGGACGACAACGTCGGCCCACAGAGTTGACCGTGTTACGCAGTCGAAGTTGATTACCTGCACACGTAAAATAGTGCAAGCAAGAAATAACAACAATAGTAATAGTTGAAAGAAAAAATGATTATTTGCATAATTAAGTTTATGCAAAGTAGATAAAAGAAAAATAGTCTGGCGTCTAGGTCAATGAAGACGGAGGAGTGACGACATATTTTTTATAGGGCAGATCCGGTTGCAGATATGGTGTTCGCCAGACTGCGGACAAAAACTCCACATCCATGTGATGATGAAGCGCTAGTGCAAGGCTAGTTTGCACTGGTTGTTAATTAGACATTGAAAACCATGTTGCAAAAACTAGCACTTTTGCATTAGTACTTTGGCCTATACACATGGTAGAGAAAACCACTACGAGTGGACGATAACAACCAATTGTGCTAAATTAAAGAACGGAAAGAACACAAAGAAATAGAAAGGACTTCCTGGATGGCCGCTGCCCTTGCCGGAGTATCTCAAGACTCCATCGAGCCAACCAATATGCAGAACGGCCGATCTAAACGTGAAGGTTGGTCTGACGAAGGGTCTGACGCGTAGGTTGACCCGCCCGATTGATGCAGCCAGAAAGCGTTTGTACATGCGTTAGTAAAATATCTCCGTAGAAAATAATGCAGTACAAACGGACAAAAAAAATTTTGCGTGTAATAATTTTACATGCTGACCGAATAGTTAGGAAGAAATAAACACGCTCGACTACGATGACCGTAGCAGATCGAGGTGAGAAAACAAAAGTAATCTGGACAAAACTAGTATCAACTAGTATCTAGAATATATTGGTTTTGATCTTATACGTGGAGTAGTAGCACTCAAATTACCAGAAATCTATCAATCAGATCTAGGGTACCGCACTGTAAAACTAGTAGCCAACCAGGTTAGCAATGCCCCAGGTCCATGCACTTTTGAACAAAAGGTAGGGGAGGACCGGCGGCCGAACTAAGAGCTGGAATAAAAAACAAAAGGAAAGGAATCTTCCCTGATATGCCCGACCGAGGTGAGGTGTGATCGGCCCATGTGCTCCTCGGCTGGATCGCCGCTGTTTTTGCACTGACCCAGGCAGTGTATCTGCAACCCCAAGGTGCTGTTGCATGCACACGTTTCTTCGGGAGTTTCCATGACGCGTGGGGTAGCAATCTTTATGATTAATATTGCTTTCTATAACCGCAGCAGTGTCCGGATCTAACACACTGTCAGCGACGGATACGACCATCATCGTTAAAATTTTCCTGATCTTGGTTTGACTGCGAACAAAGTAGCCCAATTCAGCAGCAACAATTTGCGAAAAAAGATGATTTACATAAAACAGATCTAACTGAAAGAATATCACCTGATTGTCCCGTCAATCCGCGACGATCGCCCATCAGGCTCTCAATAAAAGCACCAATGTCGGTTCTATATCCGGCGTATCTCGTAGTAAGGATACTAAGCTAGGCGTTTTAGAGCGATGGTAACATGAACACATGATTTTACCCAGGTTCGGGCTCTCTTGAAAATAATACCCTACGTCCTGCTTTTGATTATATTGATATAAGAATAGTACATAGTACAGGTATCTACCACGAGATTGTAGTAATGAATATGAGATTGTCTATTGACTAGCCTGGCCTCGGCTTATATATGCATTGTAGGCCTAGGGTTTAGGAGAGCCCTTGGCTTGAGCATCAAGTCTTGTGGAGTCTTCCTTGTATGCGGCATGGGCTGTCTAAAGTGGCCCATTAGTGAATTGCCATGGGGGTCCTCGGCCCGACCCACCTGGTCGGGACACGGCGTGGTGAGTACCTCCTAGTCCAAGACACCGTCAGCAGTGGCTATGGATGAGCGAGTGAAAGGGGGTGAGGCTAATTTGGCGCCGGGACGGCGCTCCAGATTTCCATCTTCCGCCATCCCCCCTCGCCCTCGCCTCGCTCCCGCCTGTACGACCTCGCGCCGTACTCAGCCTGGCTCGTGAGAAACTGCCGATCCGAGCGTTTCCAGCGAGTCAGGCTCTGGGCTGCTTTGAGGAGCGTGCGATGCAGGCCCAACAGGAAAACCAGGCAACCAAACAGGCCTCTCCCTTCCCGCGCGGGCCTGGTTGGGCTCGATGCGGGCAACCAAACACGCCCTTAGCAACTCATCTCCCATTGCATAGGTGCTTAACTTGTTGTTGCTAAGCACATTTTATTTAATTAGTTAGCACCTAAAGTCTTTTATGCATTGGTCAAGTTATTTCATTTAAGTGGTTTGCCTAGGTTCTCACGCTTGGCATTGGTTCTTCCTGGGTTACCAAAATGCTCTCTCCCATCATTAAATGTTGTGCCATGTCATTTTTTTGCTTATATGGCATGCTTAGCACCTGTCCACCATGGAGTGATACGTCTCCAACGTATCTATAATTTTTTATTGTTCCATGCTATTATATATTCTATTTTGGATGTTTAATATGCTTATTTATACACTTTTATATTATTTTTGGGACTAACCTATTAACCGGAGGCCCAGCCCAAATTGTTGTTTTTTGCCTATTTCAGTGTTTCGCAGAAAAAGAATATCAAATGGAGTCCAAACGGAATGAAACCTTTGGGAGCATGATTTTTGGAACAAACGTGATCCAGATGACTTGGAGTGGACGTCAAGCAATCAACGAGGAGGCCACAAGGCAGGGGGGCGCGCCTACCCCCCTGGGCGCGCCCTCCACCCTCGTGGGCCCCTCGTGGCTCCACCGACCTACTTCTTCCTCCTATATATACCTACGTACCCTGAAAACATCAGAGGGCACCACGAAAACCTAATTCCACCGCCGCATCCTTCTGTACCCGTGAGATCCCATCTTGGGGCCTTTTCCGGCGCTCCGCCGGAGGGGGCATTGATCACGGAGGGCTTCTACATCAACACCATAGCCTCTCCGATGATGTGTCAGTAGTTTACCTCAGACCTTCAGGTCCATAGTTATTAGCTAGATGGCTTCTTCTCTCTCTTTGGATCTCAATACAAAGTTCTCCTTGATTCTCTTGGAGATCTATTCGATGTAATCTTCTTTTGCGGTGTGTTTGTCGAGATCTGATGAATTGTGGGTTTATGATCAAGATTATCTATGAACAATATTGAATCTTCTCTGAATTCTTTTATGTATGATTGGTTATCTTTGCAAGTCTCTTCGAATTATGAGTTTGGTTTGGCCTACTAGACTGATCTTTCTTGCAATGGGAGAAGTGCTTAGCTTTGGGTTCAATCTTGCGGTGCTCGATCCCAGTGACAGAAAGGGAAACGACACGTATTGTATTGTTGCCATCGAGGATAAAAAGATGGGGTTTATATCATATTGCATGAGTTTATCCCTCTACATCATGTCGTCTTGTTTAAAGCGTTACTCCGTTCTTATGAACTTAATACTCTAGATGCATGCTGGATAGCGGTCGATGTGTGGAGTAATAGTAGTAGATGCAGGCAGGAGTCGGTCTACTTGTCATGGACGTGATGCCTATATACATGATCATACTTATATATTCTCATAATTATTCATTTTTTCTATTAATTGCTCGACAGTAATTTGTTCACCCACTGTAATACTTATGCTATATTGAGAGAAGTCACTAGTGAAACCTATGGCCCCCGGGTCTAGTTTCCATCATACAAGTTTCCAATCTATTTTATTTTGCAATCTTTGCTTTTAATCTATATCATAAAAATACCAAAAATATTTATCTTATTATTATTATCTCTATCAGATCTCACTCTTGCAAGTGGCCGTGAAGGGATTGACAACCCCTTTAACGCGTTGGTTGCGAGGTTCTTATTTGTTTGTGTAGGTACGAGGTGACTCGTGCGTGGTCTCCTACTGGATTGATACCTTGGTTCTCAAGAACTGAGGGAAATACTTACGCTGCTTTGCTGCATCACCCTTTCCTCTTCAAGTGAAAACCAACGCATGCTCAAGAGGTAGCAAGAAGGATTTCTGGCGCCGTTGTCGGGGAGATCTAGGCCGAGTCAAGACATACCAAGTACCCATCACAACTCTTATCCTTCGCATTACATTATTTGCCATTTGCCTCTCGTTTTCCTCTCCCCAACTTCATCCTTACCATTTTATTCGCCCTTTCTTTTACTTGCTCCGTTGTTATGGCTAGTCCTTTATCTACTCCTTTGTCTCCTGAGAATGAGGTCCTTAATTTTAAACAAAGGGAGGGAGAAAATCTAAAATATGCTTGGTTCAGAATTTGCAATGCGCAAAATAGATCTACTAGGAAGCAATCTACTTCCGTTCTTCTTCGCAATTTTTATGTAGGCATCACTCCTTGGAATAGATATATTCTTGATACCATTATGGAGGAAATTTCTTGGGTAGCCATACTTTTGATTCTTATAATGCTATGATAGATTTGTTTGGCCCACCACCTCTTTTGGTTAATGGAACTATTTTAACTTTGGAACATGTTATGCAACGGCTTGAAATTATTGAAAATAAAGTTGCCACCGTAGATTTAATTGAAAATTTGGATATAAAGATTCATAACCAAATTACCCAATACGGATCTAAGGTAGGAGTTGCTCTTAATTTTTTTAAAGAAAATGGACCTATGGTTAATGAAAAGATAGATCAAGATTCCACTAGAATTGATAAAATTGAGGATATTATTACCAACCTAGGGTCTGCCTTTTCTTCCGCGAAAAACACACTTTCTAATGCTAAGATTGCCAAATTGATGTATGTTCCTAAAAATAAGGGAGGAACTTCTAGTAAGGGAAATGCGGACCTCAAATCCATAAGTGTTCACCCCAACTTTCTCACTATCCTTAAGGAACCTTTTGCTACAAATGATTTTCTTGATTTCGTGCCTAGGAGTTTGATAATTAATAAGAAGAAAGAAACCCCTAGGAGTTATAGGTGTCTTATTGAAGAATTGCCTACCAAAGATGGCAATACCTAGATCTATCCTCGCTTTTATGCCTAGCTAGGGGCGTTATACGATAGCGCTTGTTGCGAGGCAACCCAATTTTATTTTTATTCCTTGTTTTTTGTTACTGTTTAGTAATAAATAATTTATATAGCCTCTGTTTTGGTTGTGTTTTTTGTGTTTAATTAGTGTTTGTGCCAAGTAGAACCGTTGAGAAGACTTGGGGAAAGTCTTTTTGATCTTGCTGTAAAAAACAGAAACTTTAGCGATCACGAGAATTGCTGCCATTTTTTATTGGAGAGTGATATTTAGTTAATTCTTTTTGCAGATGATTAATAGATAAATTCATCACGTCCATCAATTTAGTTTAGAATTTTTAGGGTTCCACAAGTATGCGTTTGATACAGATTACTACAGACTGTTCTGTTTTTGACAGATTCTGTTTTTCGTGTATTGTTTGCTTATTTTGATGAATCTATGGCTAATAATGGAGTTTATAAACCATAGAAAAGTTAGAATATAGTAGGTTTAACACCAATATAAATAAATAATGAGTTAATTACAGTACCTTGAAGTGGCGTTTTCTTTTCTTTCGCTAACGGAGCTCACAAGATTTTCTGTTAAGTTTTGTGTTGTGAAGTTTTCAAGTTTTGGGTAAAGATTTGATGAATTATGGAACAAGGAGTGGCAAGAGCCTAATATTGGGGGTGCCCAAGGCACCCCAAGGTAAAATCCAAGGACACCAAAAATCCTAAGCTTGGGGATGCCCTGGAAGGCATCCCCTCTTTTGTCTTCGTTCATCGGTAACTTTACTTGGAGCTATATTTTTATTCACCACATGATATGTGTTTTGCTTGGAGCGTCTTGTATGATTTGAGTTTTTGATTTTTAGTTTACCACAATCATCCTTGCTGTACACACCTTTTGAGAGAGACACACATGAATCG
Organism: Triticum dicoccoides; assembly: GCF_002162155.2. Lineage (NCBI taxonomy): Eukaryota > Viridiplantae > Streptophyta > Magnoliopsida > Poales > Poaceae > Triticum > Triticum dicoccoides. The sequence continues at coordinate 163,744,821 of NC_041390.1, read as the reverse complement.
GAATTTATTAGAATATTCTATGTGCTTCACTTATATCTTTTGAGCTATATAGTTTTTGCTCTAGTGCTTCACTTATATCTTTTAGAGCACGGTGGTGGTTTTATTTTATATAAATAATTGATCACTCATGCTTCACTTATATTATTTTGAGAGTCCTTTAGAACAGCGTGGTAATTTGCTTTTAGGCATAATAAAAACTTTCATATAAGTGCATTGAATACTATGAGAAGTTTGATGCTTGATAATTGTTTTGAGATATGGAGATGGTGATATTAGAGTCATGCTAGTTGAGTAGTTGTGAATTTGAGAAATAATTGTGTTGAAGTTTGTGATTCCCGTAGCATGCACGTTTGGTGAACCGTTATGTGATGAAGTCAGAGCATAATTTATTTATTGATTGCCTTCCTTATGAGTGGCGGTCGGGGACGAGCGATGGTCTTTTCCTACCAATCTATCCCCCTAGGAGCATGCACGTAGTACTTTTTTTCGATAACTAATATTTTTTTGCAATAAGTATGTGAATTCTTTATGACTAATGTTGAGTCCATGGATTATACGCACTCTCACCATTCCATATTTGCTAGCCTCTCTATTACCGTGCACTTTTCGCCGGTATCATACACCCACCATTACATTCCTCAAAACAGCCACCATACCTACCTATTATGGCATTTCCATAGCCATTCCGAGATATATTGCCATGCAACTTTCCACCGTTCCGTTTGTTATGACACGCTTCATCATTGTCATATTGCTTTGCATGATCATGTAGTTGACATCGTATTTGTGGCAAAGCCACCGTTCATAATCTTTTCATACATGTCACTCTTGATTCATTGCATATCTCGGTACACCACCGGAGGCATTCACATGGAGTCATATTTTGTTCTAAGTATTGAAGTCAAAAGAAGTGTGATGATCATCGTTATTAGAGCATTGTCCCAGTGAGGAAAGGATGATGGAGACTATGATTCCCCCACAAGTTGGCATGAGACTCCGGACGAAAAAAAGGAGAAAAGAGGCCAAAAAAAGAAGGCCCAAATAAAAAATGAGAGAAAAAGAGAGAAGGGACAATGTTACTATCCTTTTCTACACTTGTGCTTCAAAGTAGCACCATGATCTTCATGATAGTGAGTCTCCTATGTTGTCATTTTCATAAACTAGTGGGAATTTTACATTATAGAACTTGGCTTGTATATTCCAATGATGGGCTTCCTCAAATTTCCCTAGGTCTTCGTGACGAAGCAAGTTGGATGCACACCCACTTAGTTCCTTTCGTTGAGCTTTCATACACTTATAGCTCTAGTGCATCTGTTGCATGGCAATCCCTACTCACTCACACTAATATCTATTGATGGGCATCTCCATAACCCGTTGATACGCCTAGTTGATGTGAGGCTATCTTCTCCTTTTTGTCTTCTCCACAACCACCATTCTATTCCACCTATAGTGCTATGTCCATGGCTCACGCTCATGTATTGCGTGAAAGTTGAAAAAGTTTGAGAACATCAAAAGTATAAAAAACTTGCTTGGCTTGTCATCGGGGTTGTGCATGATTTAATATTTTGTGTGATGAAGATAGAGCATAGCCAGACTATATGATTTTGTAGGGATAACTTTCTTTGGCCATGTTATTTTGAGAAGACATGATTTCTTAGTTAGTATGCTTGAAGTATTATTATGTTTATGTCAATATTAAACTTTTATATTAAATCTTTCGGATCTGAACATTCATGCCACAATAAAGAAAATTACATTGAGAAATATGTTAGGAAGCATTCCACATCAAAAATTCTGTTTTTATCATTTACCTACTCGGGGACGAGCGGGAATTAAGCTTGGGGATGCTTGATACGTCTCCAACGTATCTATAATTTTTGATTGTTCCATGCTATTATATATTCTGTTTTGGATGTTTAATGGGCTTATTTATACACTTTTATATTATTTTTGGGACTAACCTATTAACCGGAGGCCCAGCCCAAATTGTTGTTTTTTGCCTATTTCAGTGTTTCGCATAAAAAGAATATCAAACGGAGTCCAAACGGAATGAAACCTTCGGGAGTGTGATTTTTGGAACAAACGTGATCCAGAGGACTTGGAGTGGATGTTAAGCAATCAACGCGGAGGCCATGAGGCAGGGGGCGCGCCTACCCCCTGGGCGCGCCCTCCACCCTCGTGGGCCCCTCGTGGCTCCACCGACCTACTTCTTCCTCCTATATATACATACGTACCCTGAAAACATCAGTTGGCACCACGAAAACCTAATTCCACCGCCGCAACCTTCTATACCCGTGAGATCCCATCTTGGGGCCTTTTCCGGCACTCCGCCGGAGGGGGCATTGATCACGGAGGGCTTCTACATCAACACCATAGCCTCTCCAATGATTTGTGAGTAGTTTACCTCAGACCCTCAGGTCCATAGTTATTAGCTAGATGGCTTCTTCTCTCTCTTTGGATCTCAATACAAAGTTCTCCTCGATTCTCTTGGAGATCTATTAGATGTAATCTTCTTTTGCGGTGTGTTTGTCGAGATCCGATGAATTGTGGGTTTATGATCAAGATTATCTATGAACAATATTTGAATCTTCTCTAAATTCTTTTATGTATGATTGGTTATCTTTGCAAGTCTCTTCGAATTATCAGTTTGGTTTGGCCTACTAGATTGATCTTTCTTGCAATGGGAGAAGTGCTTAGCTTTGGGTTCAATCTTGCGGTGCTCGATCCCAGTGACAGAAAGGGAAACGACACGTATTGTATTGTTGCCATCGAGGATAAAAAGATGGGGTTTATATCATATTGCATGAGCTTATCCCTCTACATCATGTCGTCTTGCTTAAAGCTTTACTCCGTTCTTATGAACTTAATACTCTAGATGCATGCTGGATAGCGGTCAATATGTGGAGTAATAGTAGTAGATGCAGGCAGGAGTCGGTCTACTTGTCACGGACGTGATGCCTATATACATGATCATACATGCTATCTTGAGAGAAGTCACTAGTGAAACCTATGGCCCTCGGGTCTAGTTTGCATCATACAAGTTTCCAATCTATTTTATTTTGCAATCTTTAATTTTAATCTATATCATAAAAATACCAAAAATATTTATCTTATTATTATTATCTCTATCAGATCTCACTCTTGCAAGTGGTCGTGAAGGGATTGACAACCCCTTTAACGTGTTGGTTGCGAGGTTCTTATTTGTTTGTGTAGGTACGAGGTGACTCACGCGTGGTCTCCTACTGGATTGATACATTGGTTCTCAAAAACTGAGGGAAATACTTACGCTGCTTTGCTGCATCACCCTTTCCTCTTCAAGGGAAAACCAACGCATGCTCAAGAGTTCGCATGGAGCACTGGGAAGGGCCTTATAAATTGGGATAAATATATTTTTTATCCCTAAACTCTCTCGAAAGTATAAAAATGGTCCCTCAACTCTAAAAAACTCTCTCGAAAGTATAAAATGGTCTCTCAACTCTAAAACCGGCAAACATTAGTCCCTTAACTTTGAAAACCGGATTAATTTGGTCCCTTGACTCAACAAAAGTAGTTTTCGTGCTCAGTTGGCATGGTTTTGACCCGGCGTTGCCAACGTAGCAATCTTCTTTATTCCAATCTTTTAACTCAGCTGAGCATTTCGTCGAGCAGCTGACGCGCGACAAGAAACAGAAGAAGAAGGTCAACGTGGAGCTTGCGGCGCCGCACCCACACGTACTGGGTGCAGGCGGCGGGGAGGTGCGGCACGGCGATGAGCGCCGGTGACGCGCACATGCCAGCACGCGAACAAACTAGCACATCACACCCACCAGCACGCACACACTCGCACAACACAGATGCACATGCACAAAACAGACGCGCGCTGGCAGAGGGAGAGAGCACCAGCGGTTGCTCCTATGCTCGTCCGCGCGACCATGGCATAAGTTCGGAGATGGTTTGAGTGCAGTCATGGCGGCGATTCTCCGTCGGAAATAGGTAGGCGAGGAGCTCTGGGGCGCGGGCTGGCTCTGGCTAGCAAATTGAAATGCTTTTTAATATGTGGGATGATGAGGGCGAGCTCTAGGTGCTCTCACGTAGGCGGGCGACTGCGTGCCATGGGCGGCGCCCATGGGCACTATAACGAGGACGTCTGTGGCGTGTAGATGACGAGATGGGCGCGACCTTGGGTGTCCTACGAGGCAAGCGTGCTCCAGGAAGGAGCGCCAGCTGCACTCGAGATGCGCGGGAGATTGAGGTGCTTGGCCGGCGTGCATGCGTATGGTGGCCAGTCGAGTGATTTCACGGAACACGAAGTGCAGACTAGCTGCTGGATTGATTCTATCCACCGACGAAACACGCAGGTATATGTTCACATACGTATTTGTAGAGAATGATATGGTGCATCGATAATTGATTGATTGTGCACTAGGCACATATATATAGGTACAAGGGGTGCGACCAGTGTCTTGTCTCCCAAGATACAAGTAAATACAGAGGGAGAGAGACACTACAGGTGCGGCATACAAAACCGAGACCTACGTACATGTACACATGTTCAACATCCCCCCGCATTCGAAGCGTCACCGGTGACGCAAAGACTAGACCGAAAGCCCTCAAACGTCGAGGTGGGTAGTCCCTTCGTCATGACATCGGCGAACTGCTGATCGGTGGGCACATGGAGAACTCGAACACGACCAAGTACGACATGCTCCCTGACGAAGTGAATGTCGAGCTCAATATGCTTCATCTGTCGGTGATGGATAGGGTTGCCAGCGAGATACACCGCGGAGACGATGTCGCAATAAACAAGCGTCGCTTGGGTAACCTCGCATAGCACCTCCTAAAGTAGCTGTCGTAGCCAAGAGCACTCCACCATGGCGTTGGCCACGACCCTGTACTCGGCCTAGGCACTCGATCATGAGACCATGGGTTGTCGTTTAGACGACCACGAAATCAGAGAGGGCCCAAGGTAGATGTAGTAGCCGGAAGTGGAGCGTCGAGTGTCGGGACACCCAGCCCAGTCGGCGTCGGAGTATGCGACAAGGCTGGTGTTAGGTGATGCCGTCAGGGTGAGACCCATAGCTGTGGTGCCACGTATGTACCGAAGGATACGTTTCACTCGAGCCCAATGAGTATCACGAGGAGCATGCATATGAAGACACACCTGCTGGACATCGTACTGAATGTCCGGACGCGTCAGTGTGACGTACTGAAGCGCACTAACGATGGAGCGGTAGAAGGGAGCGTCGGACGCCGGAGATTGATAACCCACAAGTATAGGGGATCGCAACAGTTTTCGAGGGTAGAGTATTCAATCCAAATTTATTGATTCAACACAAGGGGAGCCAAAGAATATTCTCAAGTATTAGCAGCTGAGGTGTCAATTCAACCACACCTGGAAACTTAATATCTGCTGCAAAGTATTTAGTAGCAAAGTAATATGATAGTAGTGGTAACGGTAGCAAAAGTAATGTTTTTGGTATTTTGTAGTGATGATAGCAATAGCAACGGAAAAGTAAATAAGCGAAGAACAATATATAGAAAGCTCGTAGGCAATGGATCAGTGATAGAGAATTATGTCGGATGCGGTTCATCATGTAACAGTCATAACCTAGGGTGACATAGAACTATCTCCAATTCATCAATGTAATGTAGGCATGTATTTCGAATATAGTCATACGTGCTTATGGAAAAGAACTTGCATGACATCTTTTATCCTACCCTCCCGTGGCAGCGGGGTCCTAATGGAAAGTAAGGGATATTAAGGCCTCCTTTTAATAGAGTACCAGACCAAAGCATTAACACATAGTGAATACATGAACTCCTCAAACTACGGTCATCACCGGTAAGTATCCCGATTATTGTCACTTCGGGGTTAACGGATCATAACACATAATAGGTGATTATAGAGTTGCAAGATAGGATCAAGAACTCTCATATATTGATGAAAACATAATAGGTTCAAATCTGAAATCATGGCACTCGGACCCTAGTGACAAGCATTAAGCATAGCAAAGTCATAGCAACCTCAATCTCAGAAGATAGTGGATACTAGGGATCAAATCCTAACAAAACTAACTCGATTACATGATAGATCCCATCCAACCCATCACCGTCCAGCAAGCCTACGATGGAATTACTCGCGCGCGGCGGTGAGCATCATGAAATTGGTGATGGAGAATGGTTGATGATGACGATGGCGACGGATTCCCCTCTCCGGAGCCCCGAACGGACTCCAGATCAGCCCTCCCGAGAGGTTTTAGGGCTTGGCGGTGGCTCCGTATCGTAGAACGTGATGAATTCTTCTCTCTGATTTTTTTCTCTCCGAAACCAAATATATAGAGTTGGAGTTGAGGTCGGAGGAGCTCCAAGGGGCCCACGAGGTAGGGGGGCGTGCCCCCCACCCTCGTGGACAGGTGGTGGCCCCCCTGGCCTTCATCTTTTGCAAGGATTTTTTATTATTTCCGAAAAGTTGTTCCGTGAAGTTTCAGGTCATTCCGAGAACTTTTGTTTCTGCACATAAATAACACCATGGTAATTCTGCTGAAAACAGCGTCAGTCCGGGTTAGTTCCATTCAAATCATGCAAGTTAGAGTCCGAAACAAGGGCAAAAGTGTTTGGAAAAGTAGATACGATGGAGACGTATCAACTCCCCCAAGCTTAAACCCTTTCTTGTCCTCAAGCAATTCAGTTGATAAACTCAAAGTGATAAAGAAAGACTTACAAACTCTGTTTGCTCTTGTTGTTGTAAATATGTAAAGCCAGCATTCAAGTTTTCAGCAAAGATTATGAACTAACCATATTCACAATAACACATAGGTCTCATGTTTACTCATATCAATGGCATAAATCTCGGATGACAACACTTTCTCAAAACAATCATAATATGATATAACAAGATGGTATCTCGCTAGCCCTTTCTGAGACCGCAAAACATAAATGCAGAGCACCTTTAAAGATCAATGACTGACTAGACATTGTAATTCATGGTAAAAGAGATCCAGTCAAGTCATACTCAATGTAAACTAACAGTAATGAATGCAAATGACAGCGGTGCTCTCTAACTGGTGCTTTTTAGTTAGAGGATGATGATGACTCAACATAAAAGTAAATAGATAGGCCCTTCACAGAGGGAAGCAGGGATTTGTAGAGGTGCCAGAGCTCGGTTTTGAAATAGAGGTGAATAATATTTTGAGCGGTATACTTTCATTGTCAACATAACAACCAAGAGATGGCGATATCTTCCATGCTACACACATTATAGACGGTTCCCGAACAGAATGGTAAAGTTTATACTGCCCCTCCACCAACAAGCATCAATCCATGGCTTGCTCGAAACAACGAGTGCCTCCAACTAACAAGAGTCCCAGGGGGAGTATTGTTTGCAACTATTTTGATTTAGTTTGCATAAAGCATGGGACTGGGCATCCCGGTGACCAGCCATTTTCTCGTGAGTGAGGAGCGGAGTCCACTCCTCTTGAGAATAACCCGCCTAACATGGAAGATACGGACAGCCCTAGTTGATACATGAGCTATTCGAGCATACAAAACAGGATATTTATTTGAAGGTTTAGAGTTTGGCACATACAAATTTACTTGGAACGGTAGGTAGATATCGTATATAGGTAGGTATGGTGGACTCATATGGAACAACTTTGGGGTTTATGGAGTTGGATGCACAAGCAGTATTCCCGCTTAGTACAAGTGAAGGCTAGCAAAAGACTGGGAAGCGACTAGCTAGAGAGCGACAACAGTCATGAACATGCATTAAAGTTAATCAACACCGAATGCAAGCATGAGTAGGATATAATCCACCATGAACATAAATATCATGAAGGCTATGTTGATTTTGTTTCAACTACATGCGTGAACATGTGCCAAGTCAAGTCACTTAAATCATTCAGAGGAGGATACCACCCTATCATACCACATCACAACCATTTTAATAGCATGTTGGCACGCAAGGTAAACCATTATAAGCTCCTAGCTAATCAAGCATGGCACAAGAAACTATGATCTCTAGTTGTCATTGCCAACATGTTTATTCATAATAGGCTGAATCAGGAATGATGAACTAATCATATTTACAAAAACAAGAGAGGTCGAGTTCATACCAGCTTTTCATATCTTAGTCAGTCCATCATATATCATCATAATTGCCTTTCACTTGCACGATCGAATTATGTGAATAATAATAACAGTGCACGTGCATTGGACTAAGCTAGAATCTGCGAGCATTCAAAAAAACAGGAGAAGACAAGGCAATGTGGACTCTTTTGTTAGATCAACAATAATGCATATAAGAGCCACTTTAACAATTTAATTATGGTCTTCTCCTATCGACCCCCAAAGAAAAGAAAAGAAATAAAACTATTTACATGGGGAAGCTCCCAACAAGCAAAAGAAGAACAGGAAATCTTTTTGGGTTTTCTTTTTAATTACTACTACAAGCATGGAAAGTAAACTAATTAAAAGCTACGACTAATTTTTGTTTTGTTTTTCTTAAGGTTTATTAAACACACAAGAAGAAAGCATAAAAAGGAAAATAAACTAGCATGGATGATACAATGAAAAAGTATAAGCACCGACATCTAGCAATGAGTGTGTGAACATGAATATAATGTCGGTGGAAAATACGTACTCCCCCAAGCTTAGGATTTTGGCCTAAGTTGGTCTATGGCCACGGTTGGCCTGGCGGATATCCATAGTAATAGTTGGGGTCGTACTGCGATGAAGAAGACTCTGATTGCCACTGGTTGGCAATCATCTCCGGATACCAATGGTAATTAGACTGTCATGGAGGATCAACTTGTGATTCCAACTCTGGCTCTGTGGCTGATGTGTAGGGTTCCGGTAGGCTGATGTGTAGGGTTCCGATTGATGTGTCCCCTATTAAATATTTGTTTTGCAATATGAATCTTGATAATGATGGGACTGAATATGATCCACCTTTACCTAGAAGGTGTTCCAAGGATTCAGAATTTTTTGATCTTGATGCTAAAATTGATAAAAGTGGGATTGAAGAAATTAAAACCCTAGATGTTGATAAACCCACTATTATGTATTTCAAGGAATTTAACTATGAGAATGACTCTTTGATTGATTGTATTTCCTTGTTACAATCCATGATAAATTCTCCTTATGCTTATAGTCAAAATAAAGCGTTTACTAAACATATCGTTGATGCCTTGATGCAATCTTATGAGGAAAAACTTGAATTGGAAGTTTCTATCCCTAGAAAACTCTATGATGAGTGGGAACCAACTATTAAAATTAAAATTAAAGATCATGAATGCTATGCTTTATGTGATTTGGGTGCTAGTGTTTCCATGATTCCAAAGACTTTGTGTGATTTGTTAGGTTTCCGTGATTTTGATGATTGCTCTCTAAACCTGCATCTTGCGGATTCCACTATTAAGAAACCTATGGGAAGAATTAATGATGTTCTTATTGTTGCAAATAGGAATCATATCCCGTAGATTTTATTGTTCTTGACATAGATTGCAATCCTTCATGTCCTATTATTCTTGGTAGACCTTTCCTTAGAACGATTGGTGCAATTATTGATATGAAGGAAGGAAATACTAGATTCCAATTTCCATTAAGGAAAGGCATGGAACACTTTCCTAGAAACAAAATTAAATTACATTATGAATCTATTATGAGAGCCACTTATGGATTGCCTACCAAAGATGGCAATACCTAGATCTATCATTACTCGTTATGCCTAGCTAGGGGCGTTAAACGATAGCGCTTGTTGGGAGGAAACCCAATTTTATTTTTATTCCTTGATTTTTACTCATGTTTAGTAATAAATAATTTATCTATCCTATGTTTTGGTTGTGTTTTTTGTGTTTAATTAGTGTTTGTGGCAAGTAGAACCGTTGGGAAGACTTGGGGAAAGTCTTGTTACACTTGCTGTAAAAACAGAAACTTTAGCGCTCACGAGAACTGCTGCTATTTTTATTTGAAAAGTGCTATTTAGTTAATTCTTTTTGAAGATGATTAATTGATAAATTACTCACGTCCAGAAATTTAGTTTAGAATTTTTGGGGTTCCAGATCTTGCGCTAGCTACATATTACTACAGACTGTTCTGTTTTTGACAGATTCTGTTTTTCGTGTGTTGTTTGCTTATTTTGATGAATCTATGGATAGTAAAATAGTTTATAAACCATAGAGAATTTGGAATACAGTAGGTTTAACACCAATATAAATAAATAATGAGTTCATTACAGTACCTTGAAGTGGTCTTTTGTTTTCTTTCGCTAACGGAGCTCACAAGATTTTCTACTTTGAGTTTTGTGTTGTGAAGTTTTCAAGTTTTGGGTAAAGATTTGATGGATTATGGAACAAGGAGTGGCAAGAGCCTAAGATTGGGGATTCCCATGGCACCCCCAAGATAATCTAAGGACACCTAAAAGCCAAAGCTTGGGGATGCCCCGGAAGGCATCCCCTCTTTCGTCTACTTCTATCGGTAACTTTACTTGTAGCTATATTTTTATTCGCCACATGATATGTGTTTTTCTTGGAGCGTCTTGTATGATTTGAGTCTTTACTTTTTAGTTTACCACAATCATACTTACTTTACACACCTTTTGAGAGAGCCATGCATGATTTGGAATTTGCTAGAATACTCTATGTGCTTCGCTTATATCTTTTGAGTTATATAGTTTTGCTCTAGTACTTCACTTATATCTTTTAGAGCATGGTGGTGGATTTGTTTTATAGAAACTATTGATCTCTCATGCTTCACTTAGATTATTTTTAGAGTCTTAAATAGCATGGTAATTTGCTTAAAATCCTAATATGCTAGGTATTCAAGATTAGTAAAATTTTCTTATGAATGTTTTGAATACTAAGAGAAGTTTGATGCTTGATGATTGTTTTGAGATATGGAGGTAATAATATCAAGGTCGTGCTAGTTGAGTAGTTGTGAAATTGAGAAATGCTTGTGTTGAAGTTTGCAAGTCTCGTAGCATGCACGTATGGTAAACGTTATGTAACAAATTTGAAACATGAGGTGTTATTTGATTGTCCTCCTTATGAGTGGCGGTCGGGGACGAGCGATGGTCTTTTCCTACCAATCTATCCCCCTAGGAGCATGCACGTAGTGCCGAGGTTTTTGATGAATTGTAGATTTTTGCAATAAGTATGTGAGTTCTTTATGACTAATGTTGAGTCCATGGATTATACGCACTCTCACCCTTCCATCCGTGCTAGCCTCTTTGGTACCGTGCATTTCCCTTTCTCACATTGAGAGTTGGCGCAAACTTCACCGGTGCATCCAAACCCTGTGATATGATACGCTCTTTCACACATAAACCTCCTTATATCTTCCTCAAAACAGCCACCATACCTACCTATATGGCATTTCCATAGCCATTCCGAGATATATTGCCATGCAACTTTCCACCATTCCGTTTATCATGACACATTCATTATTGTCATATTGCTTAGCATGATCATGTAGTCGACATAGTATTTGTGGCAAAGCCACCGTTCATAATTCTTTTATACATGTCACTCTTGGTCCATTGCATATCCTGATACACCGTCGGAGGCATTCATATAGAGTCATCTTTTGTTCTAGTATCGAGTTGTAATCATTGAGTTGTAAATAAATAGAAGTGTGATGATCATCATTTTCTAGAGCATTGTCCCGAGTGAGGAATTATAAAAAAAGAAAGAGAAAGGCCATAAAAAGAGAGAGAAGGCCCAAAAAAGAAAGAGAAAGGCCATAAAAAAAGAAGTCCCAAAAAAATGAGAGAAAAAGAGAGAAGGGACAATGTTACTATCCTTTGCCACACTTGTGCTTCAAAGTAGCACCGTAATCTTCATGATAGAGAGTCTCTTGTTTTGTCACTTTAATATACTAGTGGGAATTTTCATTATAGAACTTGGCTTGTATATTCCAACAATGGGCCTCCTCAAGTGCCCTAGGTCTTCGTGAGAAAGCATGTTGGATGCACACCCACTTAGTTTCTTTTGTTGAGCTTTCATACATTTATAGCTCTAGTGCATCCGTTTCATGGCAATCCCTACTCCTTGCATTAACATCAATCGATGGACATCTCCATAGCCCATTGATTAGCCTCATTGATGTGAGACTTTCTCTTTTTTGTCCTCTCCACATAACCCCCTCATTATATTATATTCCACACAAAGTGCTATGTCCATGGCTCACGCTCATATATTGCGTGAAAGTTTATAGGTTTGAGATTACTAAAGTATGAAACAATTGCTTGGCTTGTCATCAGGGTTGTGCATGATGAGAGCATTCTTGCGTGACAAAAATGGAGCATGACTAAACTATATGATTTTGTAGGGATGAACTTTCTTTGGCCATGTTATTTTGAGAAGACATAATTGCTTAGTTAGTATGCTTGAAGTATTATTATTTTTATGTCAATATGAACTTTTGTCTTGAATCTTTTGGATCTGAATATTCATACCACAATTAAGAAGAATTACATTAAAATTATGCCAAGTAGCACTCCGCATCAAAAATTCTGTTTTTATCATTTACCTACTCGAGGACGAGCAGGAATTAAGCTTGGGGATGCTTGATACGTCTCCAATGTATCTATAATTTTTTATTGCTCCATGCCATATTATCTACTGTTTTGGACATTATTGGGCTTTATTATCCACTTTTATATTATTTTTGGGACTAACCTATTAACCAGAGGCCCAGCCCAGAATTGTTGTTTTTTGCCTGTTTTAGGGTTTCGAAGTAAAGGAATATCAAACGGAGTCCAAACGGAATGAAACCTTCGGGAACGTGATTTTCTCAACGAACAAAACCCAGGAGACTTGGACCCTACATCAAGACACAAAAGAGGAGGCCACGAGGTAGGGGGCACGCCTACCCCCCCAGGCGCGCCCTCCACCCTCGTGGGCCCCCTGTTGCTCCACTGATGTACTCCTTCCTCCTATATATACCTACGTACCCCCAAATGATTAGATACGGAGCCAAAACCCTAATTCCACTGCCATAACTTTTTGTATCCACGAGATCCCATCTTGGGGCCTGTTCCGGAGCTTCGCCGGAGGGGGCATCGATCACGGAGGGCTTCTACATCAACACCATAGCCCCTCTGATGAAGTGTGAGTAGTTCACCTCAGACCTACGGGTCCATAGTTAGTAGCTAGATGGATTCTTCTCTCTTTTTGGATCTCAATACAATGTTCTCCCTGAGGGAGTCCTGGATTAGGGGGTGTCCGGATGGCCGGACTATACCTTCAGCCGGACTCCTGGACTATGAAGATACAAGATTGAAGACTTCGTCCCGTGTCCGGAAGGGACTTTCCTTGGCGTGGAAGGCAAGCTTGGCGATATGGATATGCAGATCTCCTAACATTGTAACCGACTTTGTGTAACCCTAACTGAGGGAGTCCTGGATTAGGGGGTGTTCGGGTAGCCGGACTATACCTTTAGCCGGACTCCTGGACTATGAAGATACAAGATTGAACACTTCGTCCCGTGTCTGGATGGGACTTTCCTTGGCATGGAAGGCAAGCTTGGCGATGTGGATATTCAAGATCTCCTACCATTGTAACCGACTTTATGTAACCCTAACCCTATCCGGTATCTATATAAACCGGAGGGTTGTAGTCCGTAGGCAATCAACTCCATACACAACAATCATACCATAGGCTAGCTTCTAGGGTTTAGCCTCCTTGATCTCGTGGTAGATCTACTCTTGTACTACCCATATCATCAATATTAATCAAGCAGGAGTAGGGTATTACCTCCATCGAGAGGGCCCGAACCTGGGTAAAAAACATCGTATCCCTTGTCTCCTGTTACCATCCGGCCTAGACGCACAGTTCGGGACCCCCTACCCGAGATCCGCCGGTTTTGACACCGACACTAACCCTCTCCGGTGTCTATATAAACCGGAGGGTTTTAGTCCGTAGGACAACATACAGAACAACAATCATACCATAGGCTAGTTTCTAGGGTTTAGCCTCTCCGATCTCGTGGTAGATATACTCTTGTACTACCCATATCATCAATATTAATCAAGCAGGACGTAGGGTTTTACCTCCATCAAGAGGGCCCGAACCTGGGTAAAACTTCGTGTCCCTTGCCTCATGTTACCATCCGGCCTAGACGCACAGTTCGGGACCCCCTACCCGAGATCCGCCGGTTTTGACACTGACATTGGTGCTTTCATTGAGAGTTCCTCTGTGTCGTTGTCGTTAGGCTTGATGGCTCCTACAATCATCAATAGCGATGCAGTCTAGGGTGAGACCTTCCTTCCCGGACAGATCTTCGTCTTCGGCGGCTCCGCACTGCAGGCCAATTCACTTGGCCATCTAGAGCAGATCGAAAGCTATGCCCCTGGTCGTCAGGTCAGATTTGGAAGTTTAGACTACACGGCTGACATCCGCGGGGACTTGATCTTCGACGGATTCGAGCCACTGCCGAGCGCGCCGCACTGTCACGACGAGCATGATCTAGCTCTACCGTCGAACAGTGCCCTGGAGGCTGCACCCGCATCGGCTTCGACCCTTAATTCAGAGCCAATTGCACCGATCGAGGATGGGTGGTTGGACGCCGCCTCGGGGGCTGCGATCCCAACGGCGATCGAGCCAACACCAGCCCCAGACTCCGCGAGACTCGTGACTCCAAGGAGCCGGACTCCTCCCCGGACTCCGAACCCTCCGCGCCCCTGCCGATCGAATCCGATTGGGCCGATCATGGAGTTTACCGCCACGGACGTCTTTCAGCACTTGCCTTTCGGCGATATTCTGAAGACACTAAAGTCTCTCTCTTTATCAGGAGAGCCCTGGCCGGACTAGGTCAGCAAGGTTGGGATACGGACGATGAAGACATTCAAAGCCCACCCACCACCCACTTTGTAGCCACTGTCGACGATTTAACCGACATGCTCTTCGACTCTAAAAACATCGACGGTATGGAAGACGATGCGGGAGGCGAAGAAGAACCACCGCCCACCTCACCATATGACGTATACATGGTGGACGCACCAAAAGATGACGACGAGGAGCGGAAGGACGCACCGAAGGCTTGTTCCCTCGAGAAGCAGTCAAAGCAGCGACGCAAGCGCCGCCCCAAATCCCGCCTCGACAGAAATAACGATCACACAGACCCAGCGCTGGAGCAGGGCGAACCGCTGCCGGACAACGGCAATCCGGATAATCAAACTGAACAAACAAATTCTATCAAGGATAATAGTCCGGACGACATAACGCCGGACAGGCACCCGGAGCAGCAGAATGCCCGTAAAAGGCTTGTTGCCACTGCGAGAAGTCTTAAAAAGCAGAAGCAAAGGCTCAAGGCTGTGCAAGACACACTCCAAATCAGATGGAGTAAAATACTCAACATAGCAGCGAGGTACGGCGACGATCGCCCCTCCAAGAGCTACCCAAAGCTGGAGCTGCTACCTGAATTCGATGAGGAGGCCTCAGACCCCCCACAACCAAATATCAAAGCAGCCACCTGGCCGGATAGACGACCCCTCTACCAACACAGAGCGGCATACAATGCCACTCACAATACAACACGCGACCCATGCAAGGGCTCGCACCCAAAGGACGGCGCAACAAGATCCATCTATGGACCACGCAAGCGCGCCCCAGCATACAATGCAACACAACAAACATCCGAACAACGTGGTACACCCATCTACAGGGGTGCCACACACCCCCTATGTTTCACCGATGAGGTGTTGGACCATGAATTTCCAAAGGGATTCAAACCCGTAAACATACAGGCATACGACAGAACAACAGACCCTGGGGTCTGGATTGAGGACTACATCCTTCATATCCATATGGATCGAGGAGATGATCTCCACGCCATCAAGTACTTACCCCTCAAGCTCAAAGGGCCAGCTCATCACTGGCTTAAAGGCCTCCCCGAAAGCTCCATTGGAAGTTGGGAAGAGCTCGAAGACGCCTTTTGGGCAAATTTTCAAGGGACTTATGTCCGACCCCCGGATGCGGACGATTTGAGTCATATAACTCAACAGCCCGGAGAGTCAGCCCGAACAGGTTTCTTACTAAAAAGAACCAGATTGTCGACTGTCCGGACACCGAAGCCTTGGCAGCTTTTAAGCATAGCGTCCGTGACGAATGGCTCGCCAGACACCTCGGCCAAAATAAGCCGAGAATGATGGCCGCATTAACAAACCTCATGACCCGCTTTTTACGCGGGTGAGGACAGCTGGCTAGCCAGATGCAGCACCAACAACCCCAGTACATCTGAAGTTAGAGATGGAAATGGGAAATCACGGCGCAACAGCAATAACAAACGCCGGAATAAAGAAGACAGCACGAAGGGCATGACAGTAAATGCCGGATTCAAAAGCTCTTGGCCAGGTCAGCAAAAGCCGCCCCCTAAAGGCACCAGGGATGAACTGTCCAGCCTCAACAAAATTCTGGACCAAGTATGTCAGATCCATAGTACCCCTGGTAAACCTGCTAATCATACCCACAGAGAATGTTGGGTCTTCAAGCAGTCCGGCAAGCTCAACGCCGTACACAAGGGGGAGGATACACCAGTGAAGACAAGGACGAGCCTCCCAAGCAAGACACTGGGGAACAAAAGAAATTTCCACCAGAAGTCAAAACAGTAAACGTGTTACACGTGATCAAGGGAAAAAACAATGCGGCACTCCCAGGAAAATATACCCAAGTGCCTGTCACCGAGAAGTCCTGCCACTGGTCGTCTCAACCGATCACTTTCGACCATCGGGATTACTCACCAAGTATCCGACACGCAGGATGGGCCGCCCTGGTATTAGACCCAATAATTGGCGGACATCACTTCACACGAGTCTTGATGGACGGTGGCAGCAGTCTAAACCTAATATATCAGGATACAATCCGCGGGATGGGGTTAGACCCAACAAAAATTCGCCATAGCAATACTACCTTTAAAGGAGTAACGCCAGGCCCAGGGGCTCATTGTACGGGCTCCCTCCTACTACAAGTTATATTCGGCTCCCCTGATAACTTCCGTCGCGAGCATTTAACCTTCCACATCGCTCCGTTCCAAAGTGGCTATCAAGCACTGCTCGGACGCGAAGCTTTCGCTCGCTTCAACGCAATACCACACTACGCCTCCCTCACACTCAAGATGCCCGGTCCACGTGGCATCATTTCAGTAAAAGGAAATATCAAGCGATCTCTGCGCGCCGAAGAGAGTGTAGCTGCCTTGGCAGCCGCACACTAAAGGCGCCCGGACCAGCAAAAGCATCCAATAGGTCGTCAAGACCTCAGACACAACTAATCGAGTCCGGCGCCGCTATCTATACCGAATAAATTGTCACACCCCTATTTTTCAATACAAGGGGCTCAACGCGCGCAGACAAACGATCATCGTGCTACACCCGTCCAGGATACGGCATAACGGAGACACAGGCGCAGACGTGCAGCAGGGACCCGCTCCAAGGATTCTTTTTAGATTAAGACCCTGCGTAAACCTTTTTTACTGTCTCTTGTTGATACATATCCACCATTGCGAAGGATGCTGACGTCTTGGCATGTGGCCACGTCAGAACAATGCACGTACCTGGACATAAGGGGCTTCTTAAAAAGGCCATTTTTAGGCCCGTTTATACCACAAAGACCGAATACCTTAGGGAGTGTTCGGCGTCGCGAGTTTGGCCTTATATGCATCAGCTCCGAATCACTGTCTTTGGTCAAATGTTGGGTTTGCCCGGCTCCTGTCTTTTGGTGCCTTACGTTCCACTTTACCGGCTAAGGTAGCACCAGGAGAACTACTGCGATTGTGCCCTGGTTCATCCGGACGAGCACCTCGGTAGAGAAAGCCGAAAACTGACTGTCATGATATAGCGTGAGACTGGTCAACCACTCGATGACCTGTTGGAATGTTAGAATTCCTCCGCCTTAACGAAGGGCCGTTTTCCGGCCAGGCATGTACGCACCCCGGGATCGGGAGAGTGCGGAGCCACCAGGGGCTATCTAGTAGCCCCACTGTCAAACTCCTATGGCTAAGTGAAAGTGCTAAAGCATTATAGTCCGGTTGCCTCGCTCGCTCCGCTATCACCTCCTTAATAGGACCAAGACGTTGGGTTAAGTGTGAACACGTGTTTTTTGCAAGCACCTCCGCATTATATGCGTGGGGGTTGAAGCCGACGGCTGCAATGTTTCAGGTTATACACATGTATACATAAACGGCCGCCCAGGAGGCATCATATTACTTTCAGGCAAAAGTATAAAAATAGCCTCATAAAAATTTACAAAAGCATTTCGCTTACAATGAGATTACATATCACTCAAACATAATACTTTTTGAGCACTGGGTCTCTATCAAACGAGCACCCTCAAGAACTTCTTCAAAGTAGTGCTCAACAGCCATTCGACCTATGGCCGAATCCCGTGCTACAACAGTGGTAGCATCCATCTCCGCCCAGTATGCTTTAACACGGGCAAAGGCCATCCGTGAGCCCTCTATGCATGCCGACCTCTTCATCGCATTAATGCACGGCACCACGTCAAGGAGCTGATGCACCAAGCTGAAATAGCTGTACGTTTTGGCCTTTCCGGCCATAGCTTATCCACAACATACCTCATGGCGAGTCCGGACAACCTATTCAGTTCGGCCCATTCGGCTAATTGGTCAGTCAATGAAAGCGGACGCTCGGGAGAACGGAATTGTGTCCAAAACAGCCGGTCCACTTCACGGTCCGTCTGACCCTGGAAGTACTTGGCCGCATCGGCAGCGCTCGCCGCCAAATCCATATACACATCCTCCGAACTCCACAGCCGATCCAAAGAGGCATACCGTGGATCTCCGAACTTCCTCCGCAACATAAAGGATTTCCCAGCTACAATATCCCCGGCTTCCCGCAGCTCCTCCTTCTTCGCCCTCATAGCAGAGCGGATGTCTTTTCTCATCGCAGCAACCTTCTCAAGGTCCGATGCCTTCGCTAGGTTTTCCTTTTCAAGAACCCGGCCACGGTCGGCGGCGGCTTTTAATTCTATGGCCATTTTGGACATCTTATCTCGGCTCTCGCCATGCGCGGCCTTCTCGGTTTTCAACTCTTCGGCCGCCTTCAAAGCAGCCGCATTACTAAACCTCGCTTGTTCCTTGGCTCGGGCAAGTTCTGCCCGCAAGGCTTCAACAGTGGCAGCTCCATCTGCAGTCACAACATATTAAAAATACTGGCATCATGCTGCTCTTATTATGTGGCGTTTACCAGATAATGACACTTACCCTGTGCCTCGTCAAGCCTTTTGTTAACAAGCTTGATGTCGGCGTCTACCGCATCCAACTGCCGTTTTAAATGGACAAACTCGCTAGTCCGGCTAGCCACCGGAGCTTCCATCACCTGCACATAGAGGCAGTATGGTTATTACCTGGGAATATGATCCTCTGTTCGTCGTTGTTTTCGATGACAACCAGAGTCTCAAGGGCTACTATCTACAGAGGGCACACCTAGCATGTGCAGGACTATCATACGTTATTTTACGTACCTCAAAGCCTGTCAGTAGACTCATAAAAGCTTCATGCAATCCGCTTTCGGCGGACAAGATTCTCTCCATCACCGTATTCATCAGCACATGGTGTTCATCTGAGATGGCCGCTCACCCCACCAACTCCCTCAGAACATCCGATCGCACACCTGACGGTGCTGGACTCTTTTTCCGCTCTCTTCGGGAGCCGGACACTGGGAGATTTGGAGGTTAATGGGATCATCTTCTGGCCTCACCGGACCCAGAGAGGCCCTCCGCGACGACACTTCGGGGTTGCCCGCTTCTGGAGCGGAGGAGTCCGGAGGGGGCGTTTCGCTCTCCCTCATCTCTGGAAGAAGATCCCCCGAAGACGAGCTCATTTGAGAGGGGCTAAGGCCCGAACTGCAAAGATATATGAGGTGGTTATTTTCTCAGAAGAAAATGATGGCATACCTGTACTATTAAAGTATTTCGGGTCACTTACGACTCGCTGGAGAATTGATCCCCCCGCGGACTTTGTGTGGCAAAAGCACCCCCCAAGGTAGGACCCTCTGTGGGAGACTTCTTCTCCCGTTTGGAAGCTTCGGCGTCTGAATCCCCGGGCGCAGTCCTTTTCCTCCTCCGGTCGTCTTCCTTCATGGAGACGCTCGCTCCCTCGGTTAGAATGGGCAGCGTTGGGGGCCCACGTCCGCCCGTATTATCCTTCAAGGGCTCCGAGCAAGGTGCGACCTGGAGCATCTTTTCCAATACCGATTGTCCAAACCCTCAGGGAGGGGGGCCGAACACCGAATCAACTTCGCCTTTGTTAGCCAGCCTGGTCAAAAAGCAAACTCTCAGAAATAACTTCGTAACAAATGAGAGATAGTATATTCGGCCGGATGATTTCTTACATGTTCGGTGGCGCGGTTACTGCTCAGGCCCATGTCCTCGGTGATTTCCGGACACTCTACCTGAGGTCCGAAGAATGACTTGTACATCTCCTCGTGCGTCAGACCGAGGAAATTTTGAATGACACGCGGTCCCTCGGGATTGAACTCCCACAAGTGAAGGGGCCGGCATTTGCAAGGCTGGACTTGACGAACCAGCATAACTTGTATTACCGCAACCAAACTAAAATCTCCATTAAAGAGATCTCGAATGCGGCTTTGCAGTATAGGCACGTCCCTGGCTGGACCCCAGCTCAGACCTCTGCTGATCCATGACATCAGTTGTGGTGGAAGGCCTGAGCGGAAAACAGGGGCGGCCGCCCACTTGGCACTTCTAGGAGCCGTGATGTAGAACCACTCCTGTTGCCACAATTCAGACACCTCTGGAATGGAACCTTTGGGCCATGGAGCTCCCGTCATCTTGCGTATTGAGGCACCTCCGCACGCTGCATGTTGCCCCTCGATCATCTTTGGCTTTACTTCAAAGGTCTTGAGCCACAGGCCAAAGGGAGGGGTAACCCGGAGGAAGGCCTCACACACGACAATAAATGTCGTGATATGAAGAAAGGAGACCGGAGCTAGATCATGGAAATCTAGCCTGTAATAAAACATCAAACCCCTGACAAAAGGATCCAGAGCAAGGCCTAGACCTCGGAGGAAGTGGGAGACGAACACGACGCTCTCGTTGGGTTTGGTGGAGGGGACGGCCTGCCCTCGGGCAGGCAGCCGATGCACAACCTCGGCGGTCAGATATCTGGCCTCCCTCAACTTTTTGATGTCTTCTTCCGTGACGGAGGAAGGCACCCATCGGCCTTGAAGGCTAGATCCGGACATGATTAAAGGTTCGGAGCACCTGACCTGAACTTTGGGTGTTTGAGCTTGAGGTAGGGGAAGGATTCGATTGAGCACGGGAGGGAAAAAAGTAAAAGCCTTGTCCCTTTATAAAGAGGGTGAATATCAAGCGTCCTCTCTGTAGCCGTTTGGACTTGCCTATAGTCTAGGAGTCCTAGAAGTGGTTGGGTTACCCACGCCTGTATTGATGAGAATCCCGGAATAAGGGGACACGATCTCTGCTTTAACAAGACGTGCCAAGGAAACCGCCTCGCATGACACGCTGAGGTGGGACAATAAAACGATTTGAATAAAGGCTTGGCCGTGGTGCATTACACTACGGAATACGTCAGCGGATTAGATTTGTGTAAATATTAGTCTCTCTATGGCAATATGTGGAAACTTATTTTGTAGAGCCGGACACTATCTTTGTGTTCAAAATCTTCTATGAAGTACTTGGAGGAGGAACCCGCCTTGCAATGCCGAAGACAATCTGTGCGCCGGACTCGTCGTCATTGAAGCCTGGTTCAGGGGCTACTAAGGGAGTCCTGGATTAGGGGGTATCCGGATGGCCGGACTATACCTTCAGCCGGACTCCTGGAATATGAAGATACAAGATTGAAGACTTCGTCCCGTGTCCGGAAGGGACTTTACTTGGCGTGGAAGGCAAGCTTGGCGATACGGATATGCAGATCTCCTACCATTGTAACCGACTTTGTGTAACCCTAACCCTCTCCGGTGTCTATATAAACCGGAGGGTTTTAGTCCGTAGGACAACATACAGAACAACAATCATACCATAGGCTAGCTTCTAGGGTTTAGCCTCTCCGATCTCGTGGTAGATCTACTCTTGTACTACCCATATCATCAATATTAATCAAGCAGGACGTAGGGTTTTACCTCCATCAAGAGGGCCCGAACCTGGGTAAAACTTCGTGTCCCTTGCCTCCTGTTACCATCCGGCCTAGACGCACAGTTCGGGACCCCCTACCCGAGATCCGCCGGTTTTGACACCGACACTCCCCCACTCTTGTGGAGAACTATTCGATGTAATCTTCTTTTTGTGGTGTGTTTGTTGAGTCCGATGAATTGTGGGTTTATGATCAAGTCTATCTATGAACAATATTTGAATCTTCTCTGAATTCTTTTATGTATGATTGGTTATCTTTGCAAGTCTCTTCGAATTATCAGTTTGGTTTGGCCTACTAGATTGATCTTTCTTGCAATGGGAGAAGTGCTTAGCTTTGGGTTCAATCTTGCGGTGTCCTTTCCCAGTCACAGTAGGGGCAGCAAGGCACGTATTGTATTGTTGCCATCGGGGATAACAAGATGGGGTTTTCATCATATTGCATGAGTTTATCCCTCTACATCATGTCATCTTGCTTAAGGCATTACTCTGTTTTCATTAACTTAATACTCTAGATGCATGCTGGATAGCGGTCGATGAGTGGAGTAATAGTAGTAGATGCAGGCAGGAGTCAGTCTACTTGTCTCGGACGTGATACCTATATACATGATCATACCTAGATATTCTCATAGCTAAGCTCAATTCTGTCAATTGCTCAACAGTAATTTGTTCACCCACTGTAGAATACTTATGCTCTCGAGAGAAGCCACTATTGAAACCTATGGCCCCCAGGTCTATCTTCATCATATTAATCTCCCAATACTTAGTTATTTCCTTTGCTTTTACTTTGCTTTTATTCTACTTTGCATCTTTATCATAAAAATACCAAAAATATTATATTATCATATCTATCAGATCTCACTCTCGTAAGTGGCTGTGTAGGGATTGCCAACCCCTTATCGCGTTGGTTGCGAGGATTTATTTGTTTTGTGCAGGTACGAGGGACTGGTGCGTAGCCTCCTACTGGATTGATACCTTGGTTCTCAAAAACCGAGGGAAATACTTACGCTACTTTGCTGCATCATCCCTTCCTCTTCGGGGAAAACCAACGCAGTGCTCAAGAGGTAGCAAGAAGGATTTCTGGCGCCGTTGCCAGGGAGGTCTAGCAAAAGTCAATATACCAAGTACCCATCACATACCCTTATCTCCCGCATTACATTATTTGCCATTTGCCTCTTGTTTTCCTCTCCCCCACTTCACCCTTGCCGTTTTATTCGCCGTCTCTCTCTATCCTCCCTCTCTTTCTCTATTTTCCTCTTTTTGCCCGCTTGATTTTTGTTTGCTTGTATGTTAGTTTGCTTGCTTGCCACTATGGCTCTACCTAAATTTGGTGATCTTCACCTTAAAAGGTTAGAAGAGATCGAAAGCAATGTCAGGAGGTTTGAGCTGGATATTCGTGTTTGTGGGAGGAAAAAGGAGTGTGTGGGTGCAGGAATAAGTGGAGGAGGGCCACCGTGGGCCCACGAGGCAGGGGGCGCGCCCAGGGGGGTAGGGCGCGCCCTCCACCCTCGTGGCCAGGTGGATGCCCCCCGTATTGTGTTCTTGGTGCCAAATATTCTCAAATATTCCAGAAAAAATCATATTTAAATTTCAGGGCATTTGGATAACTTTTATTTTCGAGGTATTTTTATATTGCACGGATAATTCAGATAACAGACGGAAAATGCTTATTTTTATTTTATTTAATATAGATAACAGAAAGTAGAAAGAGGGTACAGAAGGTTGTGCCTTCTAGTTTCATCCATCTCATGCTCATCAAAAGGGATCCACTAACAAGGTTGATCAAGTCTTGTTAACGAACTCATTCCGAATAACATGGAACCGGAGAAATTTCGAATAACACTATGTTACCTCAACGGGTATATGCACATCCCCAATAATAAGAATATCATATTTCTTCTTGACAGTAGGAAGAGGAAATTCAAAACCTCCAAATATAATCGATGGAATTTTTCCAATAGAGTTGATACTATGAACTTGAGGTTGTTTCCTCGGAAAGTGTACCGTATGCTCATTACCATTAACATGAAAAGTGGCATTGCCTTTAGTGCAATCAATAACAGCCCCTGCAGCATTCAAAAAGGGTCTTCCAAGAATAATAGACATACTATCGTCCTCGGGAATATCAAGAATAACAAAGTCCGTTAAAATAGTAACGTTTGCAACTACAACAGGCACATCCTCACAAATACCGACAGGTATAGCAGTTGATTTATCAACCATTTGCAAAGATATTTTAGTAGGTGCCAACTTATTCAAGTCAAGTCTACGATATAAAGAGAGAGGCATAACACTAACACCGGCTCCAAGATCACATAAAGCAGTTTTAACATAGTTTCTTTTAATGGAGCATGGTATAGTGGGTACTCCTCGATCTCCAAGTTTCTTTGGTATTCCACCCTTAAAAGTATAATTTGGTGGAAATTTCATCTTCTGGTATCTTTCTCTTATTTTTAATAATTTCTTTCATATACTTAGCATAAGGATTCATTTTAAGCATATCAGTTAATCGCATACGCAAAAAGATAGGTCTAATCATTTCAGCAAAGCGCTCAAAATCCTCATCATCCTTTTTCTTGGATGGTTTGGGAGGAAAAGGCATGGGTTTCTGAACCCATGGTTCTTTCTTCACCATGTTTCCTAGAAACAAAGTCTTTCTTATCATAACATTGATTCTTTGATTGTGGGTTATCAAGATCAACAGCAGGTTCAATTTCTATATCATTATCATTACTAGGTTGAGTATCATCATGAACATTATCATTAGTTTCAGGTTCATTACCAGATTGTGTTTCAGCATCAGAAATAGAAATATCATTTGGATTCTCATGTGTATCAGCAATAGGTTCACTAGAAGCATGCAAAGTCCTATCATTTTTCTTTTTCTTCCTTTTAGAAGGACTAGGTGCATATATATTATTTTTCTGAGAATCTTGCTCAATTCTCTTAGGATGGCCTTCAGGATACAGAGGTTCCTGAGTCATTCTACCAGTTCTAGTAGCCACTCTAATAGCATAATCATTATTCTTACTATTCAATCATTAAGCAAATCATTTTGAGCTTTAAGTACTTGCTCTACTTGAGTGGTAACCATAGAAGCATGTTTACTAATAAGTTTAAGTTCACCTTTGACATTAGCCATATAATCACCCAAGTGTTCAAGCATATTTTAATTGTATTTCAATTGTCTACCAAAATAAGCACTCAAGTCTTCTTGCTTAACCATAAATTTATCAAACTCATCTAAGCATGGGCTAGCAAACTTAGTAAATGGGATTTCAGCTTTATCATATCTATAGAGAGAATTTACCTTTACTACCTGTGTCGGGTTATCAAGACCACAAGTTTCTTCAATAGGTAATGGATCAAGATCATATGTTTCTTCAACAGGCGGTAAATTAAGACCGTGGATTTCTTCAATAGGAGGTAAATTCTTAACATCTTCGGCTTTAATACCTTTTTCTTTCATAGATTTCTTTGCCTCTTGCATATCGTCAGGACTGAGAAATAGAACACCTCTCTTCTTTGGAGTTGGTTTAGGAATAGGCTCAGGAAGTGTCCAATTATTTTCATTTGTCAACATATTATTCAATGGAATTTCAGCTTCATCCGGTGTTCTTACCCTAAAAACAGAACCAGCACAACTATCCAGGTAATCTCTGGAGGCATCGGTTAGTCCATTATAAAAGATATCAAGTATTTCATTTTTCTTAAGAGGATGATTGTAACACCCACTGTCGGTGTCAAAACCGGCGGATCTCGGGTAGGGGGTCCCGAACTGTGTGTCAAGGCCGGATGGTAACAAGAGACAAGGGACACGATGTTTTTTACCCAGGTTCGGGCCCTCTCGATGGAGGTAATACCCTACTCCTGCTTGATTAATATTGATGATATGGGTAGTACAAGAGTAGATCTACCACGAGATCAAGGAGGCTAAACCCTAGAAACTAGCCTATGGTATGATTGTTGTGTATGGAGTTGATTGCCTACGGACTACAACCCTCCGGTTTATATAGACACCGGATAGGGTTAGGGTTACATAAAGTCAGTTACAATGGTAGGAGATCTTGAATATCCGCATCGCCAAGCTTGCCTTCCACGCCAAGGAAAGTCCCATCCGGACACGGGACGAAGTCTTCAATCTTGTATCTTCATAGTCCAGGAGTCCGGCTGAAGGTATAGTCCTGCTACCCGAACACCCCCTAATCCAGGACTCCCTCAGTAGCCCCTGAACCAGGCTTCAATGACGACGAGTCCGACGCGCAAATTGTCTTCGACATTGCAAGGCGGGTTCCTCCTCCAAGTCCTTCATAGAAGATTGTAAACACTAAGAGTAGTGTCCGGCTCTACAAAATAAGTTTCCACATATTGCCATAGAGAGAATAATATTGACACAAATCAAATATGCCGACGTATTCCGCAGTGCGTCATCACACTACGGCCAAGTCCTTTACTCGAATCATTTTCACTTTTCCACCTCAGCGTGTTTTGCGAGGCGGTTTCCTTGGCACGTCTTGTCAAAGCAGAGATCGTGTGCCCCCCTTCTACGGGATTCTCATCAATACGGACGTGGGTAACCCAGTCGTGCCCATTAGCATGTTTTCTCGATTAAAGGCGAGTCCCAAACGGTTACGGGGAGGGCTCCTGGTATTCAACCTCTTATAAAGAGACCAGGGCCTTACTCCTTTTCTCCAATCCCATAACGAGTTCGCCTGTCGCCTCAAGTTCCAACACCCTAGGCTCCAGATTCCGGGCGCCCCAGACCTTTGACAATGTCCGGTTCCGACCTTCAAGGCCGATGGATGCCCTCCTCCGTCACGGAGGAGGACGTGCTAAAGTTGAGAGAGGCTAAGTTCTTGACCGCCGAAATTCCGCACATGTTGCCTGCTCAAAGGCAGGCTATCCCCAGTCCCCAGCCCGGCGAGAGCGTAGTGTTCGTGTCTCACTTCCTTCGGGGGTTAGGCTTCCCGATGGATCCCTTTGTGAGGGGACTGCTGTTTTATTATGGGCTGGAATTCCACGACTTAGCTCCGGAGTCCATCCTCCATATCTCCTCATTTATCGTTGTATGCGAAGCGTTCCTCCGTGTTACCCCTCACTTCGGATTATGGCTCAAGACTTTCAAAGTGGAGCCGAAGATGATCAAGGGACGGCACGCAGAGTGCGGAGGCACTGTTATAAGCAAAAATGCTGATGCTCCATGGCCCGAGGTCTCTTTTCAAAAGGAGCTGGGCTTGTGGCAACGAGAGTGGTGTTATATCACCGCTCCCCGGAGCGCCAAGTGGGCGGCGCCTCCTGCCTTTCGCTCGGGTCCCCCATCATGGCTAGCGTCATGGGTCAACAGAGTGTTAGATTGGGGTTTACCCAAAGACGTGCCCTTGTTACAGGGCCGCATTAAGGATCTCCTGGAAGGAGACCTCAGCCTGGTCAAGGTGACACAGGTCATGCTGATTCGCCGAATATTGCCCGGCAAACGTCGCCCCCTTCGCTTGTGGGAGTTTAACCTAGAGGGACCGCGAGCTCTCCAGAATTTCATGGGCGCGACGCCCGCGGAGATGTATAAACTATTCTTCGGATCACAAGAGATGTGTCCGGATTTAACCGAGGACGTGGGCCTAAGCTGCAATCGCCCGGATACTCAAGTAAGCAACCTTGTGCCCGGACCTTCTATCCGTATAATTGTCATAAACTTGCCCCTAAAAGAGTCGTCCTTTTAAACAGGAGTGGATAGCGAAGGCAAAGTTGATCAGGTGTCCGGCTCCCCTTCCTGAAACCAGGCCGGATCCCGTGCTAGCCAGGATGTTGAAGATCGTGCCTTTGGAGGGAAGTGAGGGGGAGGACAAGGAAACTATGGCCTCCTCGAAGGAGGCCGCTCCGAAGGGAGGAACCGACAATTCCTCTCCTAGGGGGAAGAAGAGGGCCGCCTCTGACGACCCGAAGACCATGGCCTCAAAGTGGGGGAAGAAGTTCTCGTCAGAGGGTCCGGCGCCGGGGAGATCCTCGGCCGAACTACGTCCCCAAAGGGATCAGCCCTCCAGCGAGCCGTAAGTAGAGAAATATTTTCCTTTAGAGGGATGAGAGAAATCCTTGATTTATATCTGAGAAGATTTAACCGAAATTTTACCTTGTAGCTCGGACCTCAGCCCTTCTCAGCAGAGCTCGTCTTCGGGGGATCTTCTTCCAGAGATGATGGAGAGCGGGACGCCTCCCCCTGCCGTACCGCCTAGCAAGGCGGGCGACCCTGAGGTGTCGTCGCGGAGGGTTTCTCTGAATCCGGCACGGGCGGAAGATAGCTATGTGGCCCCCCAAGGCTCTCCGCATCCGGCCTTCGAAAGAGGCCATAGGACAAGTCCGGCACCGTCTGGTGCTCGGCCGGAGGAGCTAAAGATTCTGCTGGGGCGAGCTTCTGTCTTAGAGGAGCACCGTGCATTGATGGGCACGATGATTGAAAGGATTTCATCCGCAGAAAGCGGATTGCATGAGGCCGTCAAAAGTTTACTGACGGGTTTTGAGGTATGTTAGATAATGTACACTTTTGTCAGTTGCACATACGTAAGATGCGCCCTGTGTAGATAGTAGCCCCTGAGACTCTGCGCGTTGTCAAGAAATGACAGCACGCAGAGGATCATAATCCCAGGTCTAAGATGTCGCCTTTGAATGTAGGTGGCGAGGTGTCCAGAGTCAAGCCGAACTGATGATGTGGCCGAACTAGAGCGGCAACTGGACGTGGCAGATGCCGACATCACGCTTGTCAACAAGCGGCTTGATGAGGCTCAAGGTATGTAATTCTTCGGGTGGCATCAGGTAAGAGGAGCTTCATGCCAGTGTCTTACAATGTGCGTGTCTTGACGCAGATGGTACGGCCGCCATGGAGAATCTCAGGGCAGAACTTGCCCGAGCTAAAGAGCAAGCCAGAAAAAGCGATGCGGCTGCCGAGAAGGCCCTTGAAGAGCTGAGAGCCGAACAGGCTGCTCACTGCCGAAGCAAAGAAGAGATGGCCGAGATGGCCGAGAAGTTAAAGAGTGCTGCAGACCGTTGCAAACTTCTTGAGAAAGAAGACCGGGTGAGACAGACGGACTTAGAGAAGGCCGTTGCCGATGCCAAGGATGCTCACTCTGCGATGAGAGCTGCGAGGGAGGAGCTGCGTCAGGCCGAACAGATTGCGGCTGGAAAGCCCTTTATGCTGCGAAGGAAATTTTGTGATCCGAAGTTTGCTCCGTTGGACCGGATGTGGAGTGTGGAGGATACCTATCTGGACTTGGCAGCGAGTGCTGCTGATGCGACCAAACACTTTCAAGATCAGAAAGATCGTGAAGTGGAAAAGCTTTTCTGGTCGCAGTTTCACAATCCAGAGCGTCCACTGGCAGTGGATGATCGTTTGGCTCAATGGGCCGAACTGAATAGGTTGTCTGGACTCGCCATGAAGTACGTCATGGGTCACCTGTGGCCGGGGAGACCGGAGCCGAAGAATTATTCCAGCTTAGTGCAGCAATTCCTTGACGCGGTGCCGTGTATAAATGCAATGAAGAGGTCAGCATGCATACAGGGCGCTAGGATGGCTCTTGCCCGTGTTAAGACATATTGGGCAGAGATGGAGACCACCGTTATTGCGTCTCGAGATTCGGACAAAAGCCGAGTACCCTCCGAGCACTATTTTCAGGAAGTTCTTGAAGGCACTCGTGTAATAGAGACGCAGTGCCCGAAAGATGCCATGTTATCATAGCATATGTAATTATTTTGATAAACTGTAGTGGCCTTTTTTATACTTGTGCCTCCAAGTATTGGGAACACCTTCTATGCGGCCGTTTTAAGATATATATGTATATATATAGAGAATCTGAAAGATGGCAGTCGTTGGCTTCAGCCCCCACGCACATAGTGCGGGGGTGCTCGCAGAAGACACATTTTCACACTTAACCCAATGTCTTGGTCCTACAAAGGAGGTGATAGCGCAGCGGGCCAGGCAACCGGACTATAATGCTTTAACACTTTCACTTAGCCATAGGTGTTTGACAGTGAGACTATTTAGGTAGCTCCTTGGTGGCAACTGCGCTCGTCCGAGTTCGGGGCGCGTATGTGCCTGACCGGGAAGCGGCCCTTCGTTAAAGCGGAGGAATCCGATAGATTCCGATAGGTCATCGAGTGGCTGACCATTCTCAGCTACATCATGACAGTCAGTTTTTGGCTTTCTCTACTGAGGTGCTCGCCCGGCCGAACCGGGGGCACAATCGCAGTAGTTCTCCTGGTGCTACCTTAGCCGATAGAGCGGAACATAAGGTAGCCGAACTCAGGAGCCGGGCAACCCAACATTTGACCAAAGATATGATTCGGTGCTGATGCATATAATGCCAAAACTCGCGACGCCGAACACTCCCTAAGGTGTTCGGTCTTTATGAGTGCGGGCGAAACAACACTCTTTATTACAAAAGCCCCTAGTGTCCAGGTACGTGCAAAAATTCTGACGTGGCCACATGCCAAGATGCCAGCCTCCTCCTTGGTTATATCAGAAAGAAAAAACCAGGGGATGTGTAGCAACAAGAGACAGTAAAAAAGGTTTACGCAGGGTCTTAATCTAAAAAGAATCCTTTAGGACGGGTCCCTACTGCACGTCTGCGCCTATGTCTCCATTGTGCCGTATCCTGGACGGGCGCCGCACGACGTTCATCTGTAAAAGAGAGGAACTAAGTTGAAAACGGGTCGTGCCGAAAAAAGTTTAAAATAAGCAAAGTATAAAGTAAGATATATAAGATTGAGCTTTATCGTCTCTTATCGTATATGCGTGGAGCCCCTAGTTCGGGGGTATATGGCTTCTAGGCCTGCATTAATGATGATTTTGCACCGAACTCGTCTATCCGCGTTCGTGGTCTTGAATGACCTATTTCGAAGTTTTTTTTGGCCGGTGAGGCCATTTTGCTATGGGGCTGTCAAAGCGGCCGCACAGTCCTCCGCTTGGGGAGGCGCACTTTAGTGCTTCCCCTTCAAAGAGATGATGCCTCGTGGACCAGGCATCTTAAGCGTAAGAGATGCATAATGCGGTATTGTGTTAAAGCGAGCGAAAGCTTCGCGTCCCAATAGTGCTTGATAGCGACTTGAGAACGGGACGATATGGAAGGTCAGCTTTTCACGGCGGAGGTTATCGGCAGAGCCGAATGTGACTGTGAGCCAGAGAAAACCCGCACAATGGATGTCCGGACCAGGTATTACCCCTTGAAAGGAGGTTTTGCTGCGGTGGATTCTTGCTGGGTTTATCCCCATGTGCTGGATTGTATCCTGATATATCAGGTTTAGTCCACTGCCGCCGTCCATAAGGACATTTGAAAACTGGAGTCCGCCAATTATTGGATCGAGTATCAAGGCAGTCCATCCTACATTCTTGATATTCCTAGAATAATCTAGCTGATCGAAGATGATCGGTTTTGACAACCAGTGGCAGGACCCTTTGGGCTGTGTGGTGCGTACCTTTACGAGCGCCGCACATTTTGTTATGTGAAGTGAGTTCACTGTTTTTACTTCTTGTGGGAAGTTCTTTTGTTTCCTGGTGCTCTGCTTTTGGGGTTCGTCCTCGTCTTCGCTTGGTGTGTCGAGCCCCTTGTGTTCGGCATTGAGTCTGCCGGATTGTTTGAAAACCCAACAGTCTCTGTGGGTACGGTTAGCAGGCTTCCCGGGAGTACCGTGTATCTGACATATCCTGTCCAGGATTTTATTTAGGTTGGATGGATCGTCCCTGTTATCCTGGGGGGCGATTTTTCCTGATTTCGTCGTGAGCCTTTGAATCCGGCATTTACTGCCGTGCTCTTTGGATTTTTGTCCTTAGTCCAGCGACGGTCCTTGTTGCGTCGCGGTTTTCCGTTTCCATCCCTAGTTTTGGATGTACTTGGGTCGCTGGGGCTGCACCTTGCCAACCAGCTGTCCTTCCCTGCACAAAAGTGGGTCATGAGGCTTATTAGTGCGGCCATTGTTCTTGGCTTTTCTTGGCCGAGGTGTCTGGCGAGCCATTCGTCTCGGACGTTATGCCGGAAAGCTGCTAAGGCTTCGGCGTCCGGACAGTCGACTATCTGATTCTTTTTAGTGAGGAATCTATTCCAGAACTACCGAGCTGATTCTCCGGGTTGTTGAGTTATGTGACTAAGACGACATAGGTCCCTTGAAAGTTTGCTCGGAAATCATCCTCAAGCTCTTCCCAACTTCCAATTGTGTTTTCGGGAAGGCTTTTAAGCCAATGCCGGGCTGGCCCTTTAAGCTTAAGGGGTAGATATTTTATGGCATGGAGATCATCTCCTCTAGCCATGTGTATGTGGAGGATATAATCCTCGATCCAGACTCCAGGGTCTGTTGTTCCATCATATGCCTCTATGTTTACGGCTTTGAATCCCTCTGGGAATTCATAGTCCAGGACCTCATCGATGAAACATAGGGGGTGTGCGGCGCCCCTGTATTTGGGTGTGCCAGATTCTGATGATGGCTTCATAGCGTTGCTTACCAGAGCTTTCTTTCTTGACCCATAAATGGACCTGACTGGGCCATGATGCGAATCCTTAAGTGGGTCGCATGCCGATTTAGGTTCGGCGCCGCTTGCCGCTTTATGGGGTCGTCTATCCGACCGTG
Source organism: Triticum dicoccoides (assembly GCF_002162155.2). Taxonomy (NCBI): domain Eukaryota; kingdom Viridiplantae; phylum Streptophyta; class Magnoliopsida; order Poales; family Poaceae; genus Triticum; species Triticum dicoccoides. The sequence goes on along the minus strand of NC_041390.1, from coordinate 163,712,122 downwards.
TGGCTTTTTCATTTTTTGAATGCGAGGGCTCTAGGGCCTCTTCGTCGAATTCAGGCAGTAGCTTTCTTTTCGGATAGCTTTTAGTGCGGCGACTATCTCCGTACTTATCTGTGTTGTTGATTACTTTGCTCCATCTAATCCAGAGTGCATCTTCTGCTGTTTTTAGCTTCCGCTTCTGCTTTTTTAGGCTGCGTGCAGTTGCAACGAGCCTCTCGTGGAGATTCTTCTGCTCCATAGGTTTATTCGGCGTGAGGCCGTCTGGAATGCCATTTTCGCCGGAGGAGGGATGTTCGGTTTCTCCATCCATGTTGCCCTGTTCGGACGGTTGCTCTAAGGCCTACTCGTCGTCTACCGGCTCGTCCTGCTCTATGGCTAGGTTTTTGTCGAGGCGGGGCTTGGGTCGGCGTTTACGCTGACGCTTTGATTGCTTTTCGGGGGGTCAATCTCCCGTCCCATCCCCTTTTTCCTCGTTGTCGCTTCCTTTAGGGGTATCCACCATGTACACATCGTGAGATGAGGTGGCTTTCCAATGCCCTATGGGCGTTGGTTCGTCGGCATCTCCTGCATCGTCATCCATGCTGTCGATGTCTCCGGAGTCGAAGTTGAGCACGTCGTTTAAATTGTCGACAGTGGCTACCAAGTGGGTGGTGGGTGGGCTTTGAATTTCTTCATCGTCCGTATCCCATCCTCGCTGACCGTAGTTCGGCCAGGGCTCTCCTGATAAGGAGAGAGACTCGAGAGAGTTCAGGATATCACCACAAGGCGGGTTGTGAAAGATGTCTGCGGCGGTGAACTCCATTATCGGCGCCCAATCGGATTCGATTGGCAGGGGCGCGGGGGGTTCGGAGTCCGGGGAGGAGTCCGGATCCTCAGAGTCACGGGTCGTGCAGAGTGCGGGGCTAGCGTTCGGCTCGATCGCTTTCGGGATCGCAGCCCCCGAGGTGACGTCCAACCGCTCATCCTCAATTGGCGCAATAGGCTCCGCGTTAGGGATCGGAACCGATGCGTGTGTGGCCTCCAGGATACTGTCCGGGGGCAGAGCTAGATCATGCCCCTCGAGATAGTGTGGCGCGCTTGGCCGTGGCTCGAGCCCGTCGAAGATCAAGTCTCCGCGGATGTCAGCCGTGTAGTTTAAGCTTCCAAACCTAACTTGATGGCCAAGGGCGTAGCTTCCGATCTGCTCCAGGTGGCCGAGTGGATTGGCCCGCAGAGCGAAGCCGCCGAAGACAAAGATCTATCCGGGGAGAAAAGTCTCACCCTAGACCGTATCGTTGTTGATGATCAAAGGAGCCATCGGGCCTAAAGGCGACGACACAGAGGAACTCTCAATGAAAGCACCAATGTCGGTGTCAAAACCGGCGGATCTCGGGTAGGGGCTCCCGAACTGTGCGTCAAGGCCGGATGGTAACATGAGACAAGGGACACGATGCTTTTTTACCCAGGTTTGGGCCCTCTCGATAGAGGTAATACCCTACTCCTTCTTGATTAATATTGATGATATGGGTAGTACAAGAGTAGATCTACCACGAGATCAAGGAGGCTAAACCCTAGAAGCTAGCCTATGGTATGATTGTTGTGTATGGAGTTGATTGCCTACGGACTACAACCCTCCGGTTTATATAGACACCGGATAGGGTTAGGGTTACATAAAGTCGGTTACAATGGTAGGAGATCTTGAATATCCGCATCGCCAAGCTTGCCTTCCACGCCAAGGAAAGTCCCATCCGGACACGGGACGAAGTCTTCAATCTTGTATCTTCGTAGTCCAGGAGTCCTGCTGAAGGTATAGTCCGGCTACCCGAACACCCCCTAATCCAGGACTCCCTCACCCGCGATGCGGCTATATCTCCCATGTGTCGAAGCACGACTTAGAGGCATAACCGCATTGTAGGCATGTCGCAAGAGGGGTAATCTTTACACATCCCATGTACTGAATAAGAAAGGGATAAAGAGTTGGCTTACAATCGCCACTTCACACAATACATAAATATAGCATTACATCATCCAGAATACAATCAAGGTCCGACTACTGAACCAAATAAAGAAAGACAACCCCTAATGCATAGATCCCCGATCGCCCTGACTGGGCTCCACTACTGATCAACTAGAAAAGAAACAACACAACGAACACGATCTTCATCGAGCTCCCACTTGAGCTGGGTTGCGTCATCTGCACTGGTATCAACGGCACCTGCAGCTGGTTTTGGAAGTAATCTGTGAGTCATGGGGACTCAGCAATCTCACACCCTCGCGATCAAGACTATTTAAGCTTATGGGTAGGAAAAGGTAGTGAGGTGGAGCTGCAGCAGGCACTAGCATATATGGTGGCTAACTACGCAAATGAGAGTGAGAAGAGAAGCAAAGCACGGTCGAGAAGCTATAATGATCAAGAAGTGATCCTGAAAACTACTTACGTTCAAGCATAACACAAGAACCATGTTCACTTCCCGGACTCCACCGGAAATAGACCATCACGGCTACACACGCGGTTGATGCATTTTAATTAAGTTAAGTGTCAAGTTCTCTACAACCGGACATTAACAAATTCCCATCTGCCCATAACCGCGGGCACAACTTTCGAAAGTTCAAAACCCTGCAGGGGTGTCCCAACTTAGCCCATCACAAGCTCTCACGGTCAACGAAGGATATTCCTTCTCCCAGGAAGACCCGATCAGACTCAGAATCCCGGTTACAAGACATTTCGACAATGGTAAAATGAGACCAGCAAAGCCGCCCGGATGTGCCGACAAATCCCGATAGGAGCTGCACATATCTCGTTCTCAGGGCACACCGGATGAGCCAGACGTCGGGTTGGCATAGACCCTGGTTGCCCAGGGGGCGCCGGACATCGCTCAGGTTGAACCAACACTTAGAGAAGCACTGGACAGGGGGGTTAAAATAAAGATGACCCTTGAGTCTGCGGAACCCAATGGAAGGTGATAGGTTGTTAGTACAAATGTAAAACCAAGGTTGGGCCTTGCAAGAGGAGTTTTATTCAAAGCGAAGTGTCAAGGGGTCACCATAACACCCAACCGCGTAAGGAACACAAAATCAAGGAACATAACACCGGTATGACGAAAACTAGGGCAGCAAGAGTGGAACAAAACACCAGGCATAAGGACGAGCCTTCCACCCTTTACCAAGTATATAGATGCATTAATTAAATAAGAGATATTGTGATATCCCAACAATAACCATGTTCCAACATGGAACAAACTTCATCTTGACCTGCAACTAGCAACGCTATAAGGGGGGCTGAGCAAAGCGGTAACATAGCCAAACAACGGTTTGCTGGGAAAGGTGGGTTAGAGGCTTGTCATGGCAATATGGGAGGCATTATATAGCAAGTGGTAGGTATCGCGGCATAGCAATAGAGCGAGCAACTAACAAGGAAAGATAGAAGTGATTTCGAGGGTATGGTCATCTTGCCTGAAATCCCGCAAGGACGAAGAACAAGTCCATGAAGAAGACAAGCGGACGTAGTCGAACAGATCCTCACAACTCCGGAACAGAACCGAAGCTAACGAGAGCAGCTACCCGGAAAGAAGCAAGCAACATAGTAAACAACCATCACATAAACATAGCATGATGCACAACCAAGTACGATGCATGTCCGGTTTAAAGAGGCATGGCATGGCAAAGTGCACAAACAATCCTACAAATTAAGTGGAGCTCAATATGCAACTCCGTTGCATATTGATGAAACACCACGTGACTTATTTAGTTCTCTCTCGTTTATGTACTCAATAATATTAAATGTTGTTTAGCATGGCAAGAGGTGAAGCAAAGTAAAACTACCTATCTAGGCAAGTTTAAATGAGGCCGGAACAACAAACTACAAGTCCGGAAACTCCTCATGTGCATATTTTAAGGTTTGGTACTGTTCTGCCCTAAACCATATTTTAAAGGTGTTAAACATGCAAAGCAAGTATACCATGTTAAACTAGGCATCTTTCTACCCCATTTACATATAAAGTTTATTTAAAACCGAGCTCCGGTTAATCAGTTATGAAATAAATCATTTTAGCATGGCATTAGGTAAATTATAAGCAAACATCATTTTAAACATTTTTAACATGGATGAAAGTTGGATATTATGAAACTAGACAAAATTCTAAGCATGTTTCATATAAAGTTTGTTTTAAACCGATGCACGGTTAATTAGTTATGAGCATATCAATATAATGGCATTTTCTGTAAATATGCAAAGGCCAGGAAAAAGCAAAAACGTCCAAGGAAAAAAAAACGTTCACGGGCTGAAACTGAACTGGCCTAACAGTGCATAGGGGGAAACAGTGGTTGGGCTGAGGCTCACTTATAGGCCTTGGGCCGGTGGTGGAGCTGGGCAGGCCGGTTGCTAGGCCGGCTCGGCAGCGGAGCTGGGCACGACCCACGCGCTGGCACGGTCGCTTCAAAGGGTCAACACGGGGCGTGCCTGGCTCGTCCTCGAAGTAGAGGCGAGGCGTTCTCTGGGAAGAACCAGGACGGCGGCAGCTGGGCGGAGCTATGGGCGAGGAACGGCAGCGCGGCGGATGGAGCTTCTACTCCGACGACGAAGCAGTGCAGGGAACGGAGGGAGGCGCGGATCGGCATCCTAGGAGAACTCCGAGGCGAGGCAGGGGGTTGGCGGCACTGGGAGGCTAGAGGTGGCTGGATCCAGGGCGGCGAAGCTCGATTCCGCCCGGATTCGGCCAGACTCGGTCGCGGACGGCGCTAGGATGAGGAGGAGGCCGGCGATCTTGCTCCGGGACGAGACGGCCATGGCAGGCATGCTCCAGTTCTCCCTGAAGAAAGAGAAAGAGACCGCAGGGTGAGGGAGAGAGAAAAAGCAGGGGAAGAAGAAAAGAGAAGGAGAGGCAGGGTGCGGCATGGGGACGGCCTTGTCCTGGTGGATGCGGCGAGGAGCAAGTGGCGACGAGGAGGCGCTCGAGGCAGGAGGCGCACGGCTGCAGGGTCCCGAGGTCGGCAGGGAGGCCTCAGGCGCGAGATGGAGAGCGTGGGTTGGTCTGGTGTTGAAAACAAGGGGGTTTTGGATTGGGGAGGATCCCGAGGTGGGAGATGAGCGTGGCGGCGGCGGCAGGGACAAAAGTCCTAGAATTTAGGGTTTGGCAAAATAGGCTAGTGGTTGATCTATATATAGCAAGTTGGTTAGGTTAGGGGCTATCTCGTCCCTCCGGTCAAAATCGGACGGTCCGGAAAAATAGGCTAGGGAGTCCAAATAAGAAAACGGTGATGTTGTATAGATGTTTGGGGATGATCCGGACCCAACGGTGATGACTGTCCGGGTCGGGTCCGGGACAGCTTTTCGAACGTGCGCGCGAGGAGGGCCGCGGGCTGACGAGAGAGGTTAGGATGGGCCTGGTGGTAGGTAGTGGACTGTGTAGACGGTTTTAGGGAGTAAAGAGAGGGAAAGCCCGACAACAGTTCTCGGAGACCGAAAACGTCCGACGTCTGACCGACTATAATGTCGCTATAAATATCCGTTGGGGCATCAAACGGACTCCGAATGTGATGAAACTTGGCAGGCCGTGATACGTCCATTTTGCATTATTCTTTTATATCGATATTTATTACATTATGGACTGTTATTCCACTTTATGTCACAATACTTTTGGCTATTCTCTCTTATTTTACAAGGTTTACATAAGGAGGGAGAATGCCGGCAGCTGGAATTCTGGGCTGGAAAAGGAGCAAATATTAGAGACCTATTCTGCGCAACTCCAAAAGTCCTGAAACTCCACGGAACATCTTAAAACAAATAAAGAAAAATCCTCGCCAAAGATGAAGGCCAGGGGGCCCACACCCTGCTCACGAGGGTGGGGAACGCCCCCCCCCTAGGGCACGCCCCCCTACATCGTGGGCCCCCTGGTGGCTCTCCGACGTCCATCTTCTCCTATATGAAGTCTTTCGATGAGAAAAAAAATAAGGAGGAACTTTTCGGGAGAGACTCCACCGCCACGAGGCTGAACCTTGGCGGATCCAATCTAGAGCTCCGGCAGAGCTGTTCTGCCGGGGAAACTTCCCTCCGGGAGGGGGAAATCATCACCATCGTCATCACCAATGCTCCTCTCATCGTGAGAGGGCAATCTCCATCAACATCTTCACCAGTACCATCTCATCTCCAAACCCTAGTTCATCTCTTGTATCCAATTCTTGTCTCAAAGTCCGGGATTGGTGCTAGTAGGTTGCGAGTAGTGTTGATTACTCCTTGTAGTTGATGCTAGTTGGTTTATTTGGTGGAAGATCATATGTTCAGATCCTATATGCATATTATTACCCCTCTGATTATGAACATGAATATGCTTTGTGAGTAATTACATTTGTTCCTGAGGACAAGGGAGAAGTCTTGCTATTAGTAGTCATGTGAGTTTGGTATTCGTTTGATATTTTGATAAGATGTATGTTGTCTAGCCTCTAGTGGTGTTATGTGAACGTCGACTACATAACACTTCACCATTATTTGGGCCTAGAGGAAGGCATTGGGAAGTAATAAGTAGATGATGGGTTGCTAGAGTGACAGAAGCTTAAACCCTAGTTTATGCGTTGCTTCGTAAGGGGCTGATTTGGATCCACATGTTTCATGCTATGGTTAGGTTTACCTTAATACTTTTGTTGTAGTTGCGGATGCTTGCAATAGAGGTTAATCATAAGTGGGATGCTTGTTCAAGTAAGAACATCACCCAAGCACCGGTCCACCCACATATCAAATTATCAAAGTGTCGAACGCGAATCATATGAACGTGATGAAAACTAGCTTGACGATATTCCCATGTGTCCTCATGAGCGCTTTTCCTATTATAAGAGTTTGTTCCGGCTTGTCCTTTGCTACAAAAAGGATTGGGCCACCTTGCTGCACTTTATTTACTTTTGTTACTTGTTGCTCGTTACAATCTATCTTATCACAAAACTATCTGTTACCACTTATTTCAGTACTTGCAGAGAATACCTTGCTGAAAACCGCTTATCATTTCCTTCTGCTCCTCGTTGGGTTCGACACTCTTACTTCTCGAAAGGACTACGATAGATCCCCTATACTTGTGGGTCATCAGGCCGCCTACCTACACTATAATAAGACTGCACTCCAACTTTCATCCCATTCCGAGAACATTTTCCGGCCACTTATAAAATAATATTTCGGAGGTGCCGGGGCGCATGCGAGTGTGTCTGGGCTCAGAATGGACAACAAAGAGAGCTGGGAGGACCCGAACGGATGCAAGTTTTGAATACATGATGATGCAAATGCGCATGATGACATGATGAAATGCAACACGCAATCAAAAGACATGGCAACGACAACGAACAACTAGAAGACACCTCGCGCATCGGTCTCGGGTCGTCACAACACTCCACCACTACAAGAGGATCTCGTCCCAAGATCTAGGATGGCACCAGAGAGAAAGCAGAAGAGGAAGAGGTAAAACAAAGTTTCTTCTTTGACCAATGAGTGAAACCAAAGAACCTTGCGAGGTTGAACAAATTGAAAGAAAGAATACAATGAAGATGAACGAAGTTGAAAACATACCGTTAGGAAAGAGGAACAAGGAACAATACGGGAACCTTGTGGGTTGAAAGACATAAGAAAAAAAGGGTTGCAATGTACAAGAAGTACATGCAAGCACTCCGGTTGAAATGAGAATTACAATGAACGATATAGATCAGTTACGACAACACTCCGGTTAAAACAAGATAGAGAAGGAATAAGAATGATATAATTTGGACAGCACTCCGACTGTAAATGGAAGGAATAGAACATGATCTTGACAAGATGAGAGGATACTTGATGAAATCAACAACACACTACCTTCAGAACTATTGAAAGAATGGCACAAGGGGTAAGAAAGATTTCAGACAGCACTCTGGTTGAGAAGGGAGGCAAAACTTGACAGAATGGGAAGAACTTGAAAAGAGGGCATGACACTCCGGTTAAAAGGATAAGCATGAAAAGAACACAATCCTCGCAATTCGAGATGATGATTGAAAAGAGCAACATTGCAATGCTTCCGGAACAAATGAATGGAAAACTAGGTTTATGGAACGAAAGAATGGAGAAGAAAATGATAACTCCTCCCACAAATGAATTTGAAAGAAACATCCTTACGAAGAAGTCTTACACGGAGTTGTTGAAAAAAAATCACCCACGAAAACAATAAGCTGCTTGTGGGCTTATAAAGACATCTCAAAACTATGAGGTGAAATTCTGCCACTAACGGAAACAATAGCTTGGATTGATATCAACAAGGAGACGAGAAACTTAAATCATCGGGAGGATAAATGAAGAACTTGGGTCATTTATGAGCACCATAGATAGCAACAACCCTTAGGGGAAGCTTTAGGTGAAATATAACCCAAGATAACTCCAACGAAGTGATTGATGGATTGACAAGAGCTCATGCTCGAAGAAATTGATGGGTTTAACTATCTCATTCTTGACAACTGTTGAAACATGACATACGAAGGGAAATTGTCAAGAGTGACATAGCACCACCTCAAAAGATAAGGTAGAAAGAATTGCACTTCGGAACGCAAGATGAAGAATGCTTGAGCTCCTCTTGGCAAACACTTCGAGAACGAATTAAATCCTTGATAAACCACCATGTTGAGCCTCCATGAAGAACTTTGGAGAGGAAATGATAACATAAAAGAATTGAAGGTTTGAAGCAAACAGGATAGGAGCCTTGCAATGGTTAGATGGAGCTTCGCAATGATATAACCGAGAAAAACTTGGAACTCCGGAAAGAAAGATGAACAATTGAAATCAAGAATTTTGACGAACCTCCGAAATAAGGAATTGAATTTACTCGATGAAACAAGAATAAGAATTACATTATGATTATCCTTCACCAATTTAAATTGATGACAAGAAACGGATTTGGCATACTAATTATTCTCGTAAAAAGGATTAAGATAGATATAGCGCCAACTTGGGAAGGTCTTCGACGAACCACCGGAGGGATTGAAACAACGAATGAATTTGTATAATAACAACGGAAGAGAAATGTTGAATGAACCACCATAAGAATTGAAAATGAACGTAGCAAAAGCACAAATTCACCGGGAGGAATTGGAAAACGAATGAAGATACTTGAAGGAATTTAGATACATGAGAACAGAGAGATCACGAGCTGATTAGATAATACTTGAATGATGCACCGGTATGATTTGGAGAATGATAGCTACGCACTGAGAATGAATAAAATCTGAGATGATGGGCTCCGGAGAATCAAACTGAAAAGGCTCCTGATTTGCTCTGGAAGGGTGAAAAGAATTCTCACAATCGAAAACAATTATGAGAGGATGGCATCAAGCTTAAACTACGCATCTCCGAGAGAAACGGACCAAGATTTGAGAGAAACTCTTCTTCGGTCTACAAATGTTGAGAATAACGATGAGAAACACCACCATGACTTGTTGAGGCACTCTGGAATAAGAAGAATATAAAGGTTGAATCAACAATGAAATGGATTTTAAAGATCTTGGAGAAACCATCTGACTGATGATAATTCATTCTTACGTCAAACTTTGAAAGATTTGAGAATAACTTCGGTAAAATAAGAAGAGTCATGTAAGATCCTCGAAAAAGACCTGTGGGTTAGGCCCACTCAAAAGATACATCGTTGAACGATTTCTTGAAAAGAGAGATTGCACCGGTTGAATTAAAAGGCTTGAATGAGATAACAATCTCGAAAAGGCTTGAACGAATACAGAGTGGAACCACGAATCTTCGAGATATCTTCAGCACTCCAGAACAAATGAATAACGAGGAGTAGATGATTAAGAGGTGCACCGGCATGAGAAAGCATTTGAAACAAGGAAAAGGGATATGATCAACACCAAAATCTTGATTTGAATCCACCAGAGAAGATAAAAGAAACTAAGAAAGATGAACTTGAAGCTCCGTTAGAATCTTCATGAGAATCACCGGATACGAACATTGAAAGAAAAGAATGAAGAGACTTCACAATAATAAAATGGATACTTGATTAAGAAATCTGAGTCCTTGAAGAAAAAGGGTGGGAGGACGGGAAAAACAAAGGAAACTTGGGAGGGATGAAACAAATAACGTTGAGAAGGCTTTGAGTTGATCTTGCGGATGTTGAAAATGATCGGATCCACTTGAAGAGAAACATGCCGGTTGAAAAGGATTGACATGACAATCTCGATTATCATGAAGGATTAGTACTCACATAGAAATATGAGAACACCGCTTAGAAAAGGTATGGAATCAACATTTGACTTCGAAGTAACTCGAATACCACAACAAAAACAAAACAAAGGATTGGCTTGCAGAATAAGCCAGAACAAACATATGATAGATCCCATATCGAATAATGTGTCTGTTGGAAAGATATCCTATGAGATACTTGAATTCCCACTTATAAACTCCCGAAACTTTCTAGTTATGCAATCAGGTGTTGGGGATACAGGGGAAGCATAATATCTCACCCAAAACTAGCAAATTCTACATCCAACTGTATCCATCCTTCAACACATAACCAAGAAACCTTCGGAAATCATTTACCTCAACCTTCGAAAAGCATCTGTTATATGAGTTATGGCAATACTCCCGAACTCCCGCCCCAGTACTGGGTGGCGTCGAGGTTATGTCACCAACAACTGCATAAAAGAGATTTTCGATGTCGGCGAACACAGGTATTCCAGAACTGCAACGATAAAATTGTGACGACAACACCTCGGAGCTCAAATCCCCGGGACACTGCCACAACCCCTAAATATCAGGAGGCACCAAGAACAATGTTCTCGTCACAAGACCATCGAAACGATTCCAAGATACCCGCGTGATCCTAAAAAAAATTCGTGAAATTTGAGGAGAGAAGAGTCAAAACTCTACGTCAGGAGGCCTCACCAGAGCGACGAAGGGGTTGAGTAAAAAGAATCCTACTCTCCGGTATATATAATCCTAAGACTCAAAACATTTTTTTCTAGACTCAACAACGCCAGCGATTTGATCAAGCAGGGGGCTCCTAAGTCGGGGAAGGCTCTGATACCAACTTGTAACACCCATGATGCGGCTATATCTCCCATGTGTCGGAGCACGACTTAGAGGCATAATCGCATTGTAGGCATGTCGCAAGAGGGGTAATCTTTACACATCCCATGTACTGAATAAGAAAGGGATAAAGAGTTGGCTTACAATCGCCACTTCACACAATACATAAATATAGCATTACATCATCCAGAATACAATCAAGGTTCGACTACGGAACTAAATAAAGAAAGACAACCCCTAATGCATAGATCCCCGATTGCACCGACCGGGCTCCACTACTGATCAACTGGAAACGAAACAACACAACAAACACGATCTTCATCGAGCTCCCACTTGAGCTAGGTTGCGTCATCTGCATTGGTATCAACGGCACCTGCAACTGATTTTGGAAGTAATCTGTGAGTCACGGGGACTCAGCAATCTCACACCCTCGTGATCAAGACTATTTAAGATTTTGGGTAGGAAAAGGTAGTGAGGTGGAGCTGTAGTAAGCACTAGCATATATGGTGGCTAACTTACGCAAATGAGAGTGAGAAGAGAAGCAAAGCACGGTCGAGAAGCTATAATGATCAAGAAGTGATCCTGAAAACTACTTACGTTCAAGCATAACACAAGAACCGTGTTCACTTCTCGGACTCCGCCGGAAAGAGACCATCACGGTTGCACACGCGGTTGATGCATTTTAATTAAGTTAAGTGTCAAGTTCTCTACAACCGGACATTAACAAATTCCCATCTGCCCATAACCGCGGGCACGGCTTTCGAAAGTTCAAAACCCTGCAGGGGTGTCCCAACTTAGCCCATCACAAGCTCTCACGGTCAACGAAGGATATTCCTTCTCCCAGGAAGACCAGATCAGACTCGGAATCCCGGTTACAAGACATTTCGAAAATGGTAAAACAAGACCAGCAAAGCCGCTCGGATGTGCCGACAAATCCCGATAAGAGTTGTACATATCTCGTTCTCAGGGCACACCGGATGAGCCAGACGTCGGGTTGGCATAGACCCTGGTTGCCCAGGGGGTGCCGGACATTGCTTAGGTTGAACCAACACTTAGAGAAGCACTGGCTCGGGGGGGTTAAAATAAAGATGACCCTTGAGTCTGCGAAACCCAAGGGAAGGTGATAGGTTGTTAGTACAAATGTAAAACCAAGGTTGGGCCTTGCTGGAGGAGTTTTATTCAAAGCGAACTGTCAAGGGGTTCCCATAACACCCAACCGCGTAAGGAACGCAAAATCAAGGAACATAACACCGGTATGACGGAAACTAGGGCGGCAAGAGTGGAACAAAACACCATGCATAAGGACGAGCCTTCCACCCTTTACCAAGTATATAGATGCATTAATTAAATAAGAGATATTGTGATATCCCAACAATAACCATGTTCCAACATGGAACAAACTTCATCTTCACCTGCAACTAGCAACGCTATAAGGGGGGCTGAGCAAAGCGGTAACATAGCCAAACAACGGTTTGCTGGGAAAGGTGGGTTAGAGGCTTGTCATGGCAATATGGGAGGCATGATATAGCAAGTTGTAACACTCCGGATGTAACTTTCCCAATTTGTACTTCAACTCTTGCCGTTTCCTGCGTTAAGTTATATTTATTTCTCGGGTTCGGGTCTTTGTCTCCGTGTGTTGTTATCGTTGTCATGCATCTCATATCATGTCATCATGTGCATTGCATTTGCATATGTGTTTGTCTCATGTGTTCCGGCATTTTCCCCGTTGTCCGTTTTGCATTCCGGCGCTTCGTTCTCCTCCGCTGGTCATTTCTAGCTTTCTTTCATGTGTGGGGATTAAACATTTCTGGATTGGACCGAGACTTTCCAAGCGGCCTTGGTTTACTACTGATAGACCGCCTGTCAAGTTTCGTATCATTTGGACTTCATTTGATAATCCAACGGTTAACCGAGGGACCTAAAAGGCCTCGTGTGTGTTGCAGCCCAACACCCCTCCAATTTGGCCCAAAACCCACCTAACTTTGCTCCATCATCTAGAGCATTCGATCACGATCGTGTGGCCGAAAACCGCACCTCATTTGGACTCTCCTAGCTCCCTCTAGGCCTATAAATAGACCCTCTCCGAAATCTCCTTCCCCTTCCTCCCGAAAAACCCTAGATCCACCTCATCGCGCGCCGCCGGACAAAACTGCACCGACGGACATTGTCCGGATCATCCCCGCTGCCACTTGTCGCCGCGCCATTCGCCCGCGCCCTCAGCCCCACTTCGCCGCCACCACCAGCCCGCGGGGCCCGGGACGGGCCCTCCCGGCCCACGCGCACCCCGCGCCTCCCCCCGGGCAGCGCCGCCTGCGCCCCTCGCCGGCG
>NC_041390.1:163681493-163698257 GCF_002162155.2 Triticum dicoccoides | reverse complement strand
GGCGCGTCGCCGCGCCTCGTCCGCCGCGCCCGCCACCTCGGTGTCCGTGCCCGCCGGCGCCGCCTCCTTGCCACCTCCTCGCCGTCTCCTCGCCGCCCCGGCCACCGTCCTCTTCTTCTCCGGCGTGAACAGTAATTCTGGCGAACTTCGTAATCCGTGCCCGGATCCCAGATCTGTGAACAGTGAAACCCTAGGTCGTTTTTTCTCTTAAGTCCCGAAATTTTCAGTTCAAGTGCTCATGTTCACGGCTCCGTAACTTTGCATCCATAGCTCTGATTCATGCATATAGCATATCAAAATGTTCACCTCAGAGAGTACATCATTTCATTCCATTGCATCATTTTCATTTGAGTTCATCTTGATGCCCGAAATGCTGTTAGAAGAGGGCTACTTGAGTTAATTGTCAGATCTGCTACTCCGTTTAGCACTTTTGTCATTTTTGCCATGATTAATGTGTGCATGATATGCCCTGATGCTCTACATGTGTTTTGTTTAGGGTTTTGTCATCTCTCCAGAGGTGCAACCCATGTATTTTTGTGATGTGTGTGGTGTCTAGTGCAAGCTTGCAAAGTGGTGCACTTGCTAATTCCCAAGTTGAGGCCAGGTTCATGCATTTCCTGTCATATCTTGCATTTTGCATCCCGCATCGCATCCTGCATAGCATATCATCTTGGCATCGTGTTGTTTGAGTTTGCATGTGATTGATTGTATCCTTGTTGCTTGTTTGTCTTGTTTGGGTAGAGCCGGGAGACGAGTTCGCTAACGAGGAGCCCGTTGAGTTTGCTTTCGAGGATCCAGTCAACTCTGACAACTGTGCAGGCAAGATGATCATACCCTCGAAATCACTACTATCTTTGCTATGCTAGTTTGCTCGCTCTTTTGCTATGCCATTGCTACGATGCCTACCACTTGTTTTCAAGCCTCCCAAATTGCCATGTCAAACCTCTAACCCACCATGTCCTAGCAAACCGTTGATTGGCTATGTTACCGCTTTGCTCATCCCCTCTTATAGCGTTGCTAGTTGCAGGTGAAGATTGGAGGCCGTTCCTTATTGGAACATCTATTTTACTTATTGGGATATCATTATATTATCTTGTTATCTTAATGCATCTATATACTTGGTAAAGGGTGGAAGGCTCGGCCTCTCGCCTAGTGTTTTGTTCCACTCTTGCCGCCCTAGTTTCCGTCATATCGATGTTATGTTCCCGGATCTTGCGTTCCTTACGCGGTTGGGTTATAATGGAAACCCCTTGATATTTCGCCTTGATTAAAGCTTTTCCAGCAATGCCCAACATTGGTCTTACCATTTGCCACCTAGCCTCTTTTTCCCTTGGGTTTCCGGAGCCCGAGGGTCATCTTATTTTAACCCCCCCCCCCCAGGCCAGTGCTCCTCTGAGTGTTGGTCCAAATAGAGCCACTTGCAGCGCCACCTCGGGGCAACTTGAGGGTTGGTTTTAGTTGTACGTAGTGTTCATCTGAGTGTGCCCTGAGAAAGAGATATGTGCAGCTCCTATCGGGATTTGTTGGCACATTCGGGCGGTGTTGCTGGATTTGTTTTAACTTGTCGAAGTGTCTTGAGTAACCGAGATACCGAGTCTGATCGGAACGTCTTGGGAGGAGGTCTATTCCTTCGTTGACCATGAGAGCTTGTCATGGGCTAAGTTGGGACTCCCCTGCAGGGATTAGAACTTTCGAAAGCCGTGCCCGCGGTTATGGGCAGATGGGAATTTGTTAATGTCCGGTTGTAGATAACTTGAACCTTAACTTAATTAAAATGAATCAACTGAGTGTGTTACCATGATGGCCTCTTCTCGGCGGAGTCCGGGAAGTGGACACGGTGTTGGAGTAATGTTTGCGCAGGTTGTTCTCTAGTTTCTCGCTCGTGCTTTGCCTCCTCTTCTCGCTCTCTTTTGCGAATAAGTTAGCCACCATACTTGCTAGTCGCTTGCTGCAGCTCCACTCATATTTTACCTTGCCTTACCTATAAGCTTAAATAGTCTTGATCGCGAGGGTGCGAGATTGCTGAGTCCCTGTGGCTCACAGATTACTATTACACCAGATGCAGGGCCTGATGATTCCGCTCCAGGAGACGCGTATGAGCTCAAGTGGGAGTTCGACGAGGACTCACAACGTTACTATGTTTCCTTTCCCGATGATCAGTAGTGGTGCCCAGTTGGGGGTGAACGGGACCGTTGTCGCATGTTGGGTTCTCTTTTATTTTGGCGCCGTAGTCGGGCCATGAGTGTTTGGATGATGTAATGTTATTTATGCACTTGGTTGACGTGGCGAGTGTAAGCCAACTATGTTATCTCCCATTTTATTAATATATTACATGGGATGTTTGTGAAGATTGCCTAACTTGCGACATATGCCTTCAATGCGATTATGTCTCTAAGTCGTGCCTCGACACATGGGAGCTATAGTCGCATCGAGGGTGTTACACAAGTGGTAGGTATCGCGGCATAGCAATAGAGCGAGCAACTAACAAGAAAAGATAGAAGTGATTTCGAGGGTATGGTCATCTTGCCTGAAATCCTGCAAGGACGAAGAACAAGTCCATGAAGAAGACAAGCGGACGTAGTCGAACAGATCCTCACAACTCCGGAACAGAACCGAAGCTAACGAGAGCAGCTACCTGGAAAGAAGCAAGCAACATAGTAAACAACCATCACATAAACATGGCATGATGCACAACCAAGTATGATGCATGTCCGGTTAAAGAGGCATGGCATGGCAAAGTGCACAAACAATCCTACAAATTAAGTGGAGCTCAATATGCAACTCCGTTGCATATTGACGAAACACCACGTGACTTATTTAGTTCTCTCTCGTTTATGTACTCAATAATATTAAATGTTGGTTAGCATGGCAAGAGATGATGAAAAGTAAAACTACCTATCTAGGCAAGTTTAAATGAGGCCGGAACAACAAACAACAAGTCCGGAAACTCCTCATGTGCATATTTTAAGGTTTGGTACTGTTCTGCCCTAAACCATATTTTAAAGTTGTTAAACATGCAAAGCAAGTATACCATGTTAAACTAGGCATCTTTCTACCCCATTTACATATAAAGTTTATTTAAAACCGAGCTTCGGTTAATTAGTTATGAAATAAATCATTTTAGCATGGCATTAGGTAAATTATAAGCAAACATCATTTTAAACATTTTTAACATGGATGAAAGTTGGATATTATGAAACTAGACAAAATTCTAAGCATGTTTCATATAAAGTTTGTTTTAAACCGATGCACGGTTAATTAGTTATGAGCATATCAATATAATGGCATTTTCTGTAAATATGCAAAGGCCAGGAAAAAGCAAAAACGTCCAAGGAAAAAAATGTTCACGGGCTGAAACTGAACTGGCCCAACAGTGCATAAGGGGAAACAGTGGCTGGGCTGAGGCTCACTTATAGGCCTTGGGCCGGTGGTGGAGCTGGGCATGCCGGTTGCTAGGCCGGCTCGGCAGCGGAGCTGGGCACGACCCACGCGCTGGCACGGTCACTTCAAAGGGTCAACGCGGGGAGCGCCTGGCTCATCTTCGAAGTAGAGGCGAGGCGTTCGCCGGGAAGAACCAGGACGGCGGCAGCTGGGCGGAGCTATGGGCGAGGAATGGCAGCGCGACGGATGGAGCTTCTACTCCGGCGACGAAGCAGTGTAGGGATCGGAGGGAGGCGTGGATCGGCATCCGAGGAGAACTCTGAGGCGAGGCAGGGGTTGGCGGCACTGGCAGGCTAGAGGTGGCTGGATCCAAGGCGGCGAAGCTCGATTCCGCCCGGATTCGGCCGGACTCGGTCGCGGACGGCGCTAGGATGAGGAGGAGGCCGACGATCTTGCTCCGGGACGAGACGGCCATGGCGGGCATGCTCCAGTTCTCCCTGAAGAAAGAGAGAGAGACCGCGGGGTGAGTGAGAGAGAAAAAGCAGGGGAAGAAAGAAAAGAGAAGGAGAGGCAGGGTGCGGCGCGGGGATGGCCTCGTCCTGGTGGATGCGGCGAGGAGCAAGCGGCGACGAGGAGGCGCTCAAGGCAGGAGGCGCACGGCTGCAGGGTCCCGAGGTTGGCAGGGAGGCCTCAGGCGCGAGATGGAGGGCGTGGGTTGGTATGGTGTTGAAAACGAGGGGGATTTTGGATTGGGGAGGATCCCGAGGTGGGAGATGAGTGTGGCGGTGGCAGGGACAAAAGTCCTAGAATTTAGGGTTTGGCAAAATAGGCTAGTGGTTGATCTATATATAGCAAGTTGGTTAGGTTAAGGGCTATCTCGTCCCTCCGATCAAAATCAGACGGTTAGGAAAAAATAGGCTAGGGAGTCCAAATAAGAAAACTGTGATGTTTTATAGATGTTTGGGGATGATCCGGACCCAACGGTGACGACTGTCCGGGTCAGATCCGGGACAGCTTTTCGGACGCGCGCGCGAGGAGGGCCGCGGGCTGACGAGAGAGGTTAGGATGGGCCTGGTGGTAGGTAGTGGACTGTGTAGACGGTTTTAGGGAGAAAAGAGAGGGAAAGCCCGGCGACAGTTCTCGGAGACCAAAAACGTCCGATGTCTGATCGACTATAATGTCGTTATAAATATCCATTGGGGCATCAAACGGACTCCGAATGCGATGAAACTTGGCAGGCGGCCTACCTACACTATAATAAGACCGCATGCCAACTTTCATCCCATTCCGAGAACATTTTCCGGCCACTTATAAAATAATATTTCGGAGGTGTCGCGGGCGCGTGCGAGTGTGTCTGGGCTCAGAACAGACAACAGAGAGAGCTGGGAGGACCCGAACAGATGCAAGTTTTGAAAACATGATGATGCAAATGCGCATGATGACATGATGAAATGCAACACGCAAGCAAAAGACATGGAAACGACAACGAACAACTGGAAGACACCTGGCGCATCGGTCTCGGGGCGTCACAATGATCAGGCAAAGCATTAAGTAACTTGAGAAGCCTCCCCCAAGCTTGTGGGAGACTCTCTTCTTCAATTTGCACAAAATTATATATATCCCTTAAAGCAGCTTGTTTCTTATGAGCAGGGAAATATTTAGCAGAGAAGTAATAAATCATATCCTGGGGACTACGCACACAACCAGGATCAAGAGAAGTAAACCATATCTTAGCATCCCCCTTTAATGAGAACGGAAATATTTTAAGGATATAAAAGTAACGAGTTCTCTCATCATTAGTGAACATGGTGGCTATATCATTTAATTTAGTAAGATGTGCCACGACATTTTCAGATTCATAGCCATGAAAAGGATCAGATTCAACCAAAGTAATTATATCAGGATCAACAGAGAATTCATAATCCTTATCAGTAACAAAGATAGGTGAAGTAGCAAAAGCAGGGTCAGGTTTCATTCTAGCATTAAGAGATTGCTGCTTCCATTTAGCTAATAACCTCTTGAGTTCGTATCTGTCTTTCCAAGCTAAAATAGCTAAAGCAGCTTCTTTTTCAAAAACATAACCCTCAGGAATAACAGGTGATTCATATTCATTAGAGGGAGAGTCTTCATCATCACTTTCATCAATATTATCAGATTCAATATTTTCACTCTCTCTAACCCTAGCAAGTTCTTCATCAAGAAATTCACCAAGTGGCACAGTAGTATCAAGCATAGAAGTAGTTTCATCATAAGTATCATGCATAGAAGAAGTGGCATCATCAATAACATGCGACATATCAGGACGAATAGTAGAAGCGGGTTTAGGTGTCGCAAGCTTACTCAAAACAGAAGGTGAATCAAGTGCAGAGCTAGATGGCAGTTCCTTACCTCCCCTCGTAGTTGAGGGATAAATCTTGGTTTTTGGATCTCTCGAGTTCTTCATAATGATAAGCAGATATAAATCCCAAGTGACTCAAAGAATAGAGCTATGCTCCCCGGCAACGGCATCAGAAAATAGTCTTGATAACCCACAAGTATAGGGGATCGCAACAGTTTTCGAGGGTAGAGTATTCAACCCAAATTTATTGATTCGACACAAGGGGAGCCAAAGAATATTCTCAAGTATTAGCAGCTGAGGTGTCAATTCAACCACACCTGGAAACTTAATATCTGCAGCAAAGTATTTAGTAGTAAAGTAATATGATAGTAGTGGTAACGGTAGCAAAAGTAATGTTTTTGGTATTTTGTAGTGATGATAGCAATAGCAACAGAAAAGTAAATAAGCGAAGAACAATATATGGAAAGCTCGTAGGCAATGGATCGGTGATAGAGAATTATGCCGGATGCGGTTCATCATGTAACAGTCATAACCTAGGGTGACACAGAACTAGCTCCAATTCATCAATGTAATGTAGGCATGTATTTCGAATATAGTCATACGTGCTTATGGAACAGAACTTGCATGACATCTTTTGACCTACCCTCCCGTGGCAGCGGGGTCCTAATGGAAACTAAGGGATATTAAGGCCTCCTTTTAATAGAGTACCGGACCAAAGCATTAACACATAGTGAATACATGAACTCCTCAAACTACGGTCATCACCGGTAAGTATCCCGATTATTTTCACTTCGGGGTTAACGGATCATAACACATAATAGGTGACTATAGACTTGCAAGATAGGATCAAGAACTCTCATATATTGATGAAAACATAATAGGTTTAGATCTGAAATCATGGCACTCGGGCCCTAGTGACAAGCATTAAGCATAGCAAAGTCATAACAACATCAATCTCAGAACATAGTGTATACTAGGGATCAAACCCTAACAAAACTAACTCTATTACATGATAGATCCCATCCAACCCATCACCGTCCAGCAAGCCTATGATGGAATTACTCATGCACGGCGGTGAGCATCATGAAATTGGTGATGGAGGATGGTTGATGATGATGATGGCGACGGATTCCCCTCTCCGGAGCCCCGAACGGACTCCAGATCAGCCCTCCCGAGAGGTTTTAGGGCTTGGTGGCGGCTCCGTATCGTAAAACGTGATGAATTCTTCTCTCTGATTTTTTGCTCTCCGAAACCAAATATATAGAGTTGGAGTTGAGGTCGGAGGAGCTCTAGGGGGCCCACGAGGTAGGGGGGCGCGCCCCCACCCTCGTGGACAGGTGGTGGGCCCCCTGGCCTTCATATTTTGCAAGGGTTTTTTATTATTTCCGAAAAGTTGTTCCGTGAAGTTTCAGGTCATTCCGAGAACTTTTGTTTCTGCACATAAATAACACCATGGTAATTCTGCTGAAAACAACGTCAGTCCGGGTTAGTTCCATTCAAATCATGCAAGTTAGAGTCCAAAACAAGGGCAAAAGTGTTTGGAAAAGTAGATACGACAGAGATGTATCAGAGATCCATCGACGACGGACACCTTAGCCTTCGTGTCGACAGGCGTAGGAGCAGGCTTGCAGTTAAGCATGCCTAATCGCTCCAGAAGCTAGTAGGCGTACTTCTGCTAAAGCAGGAAGAAGCCAGTGGCCCGGTGCACAACCTCGATGCCAAGGAAGTACTGGAGAGCCCCCAAGTCCTTGAGGGCGAAATCAGTACCGAGGCGAGCTGTGATCTGCTGAAGGAGCGATGGCGAGGAGGCAGTCAGGATGATGTCATCGACGTACAGGAGGAGGTACGCGGTGGCGGGACCCTAGTTATAAACAAACAAGGAGACATCGGACCGTGTGGACCGGAACCCCTGCTATTGAAGGAAGGCCGCAATCCGCTGGTACCAGGCCCGAGGCGCCTGCTTCAACCCGTAGAGAGAACGAGAGAGCAAGCACATGTGGTCTGGATAGTCAGTGTCGATGAAACTAGTAGGCTGCTGACAAAACACATGCTCGTCGAGATGGCCATGCAAAAAAGCATTAGACACATCTAGCTGGTGAACTGGCCAGGCGCGAGAAACAACAAGCTGGAGGACAGCGTGAATCATGCCTGGTTTGACAACCGGGGTGAAGGTGTCGGTGAAGTCCACGTCAGCACGCTGGCGAAAGTCGCGCACCACCCAACGCGCCTTGTAGCGCTCGAGAGAGCTGTCGGGGCGATTCTTGTGGTGGAAGTCCCACTTGCCAGTGATCACATTGGCACGGGGAGGCCGCGGGACAAGCTGCCACGTACGGTTGCGCTGCAGGGCGTCAAACTCCTCACGCATCGTAGCAAGCCAGTTCGGATCCCGAAGGGCTGGCAAGCGGAGGTGGGGAGTGGCGACGGTGCCGAGATAGAGGCAGCACACGCGTACTCGTCAGACGTGTAGCGCGTGCTAGGATGGAGTGTCCCAGTCCGAGCCCGAGTGACCACACCGGTGAGGGGTGCAGCTGTTAGGGAACGTAGCAGAATTTTAAAATTTTCTACACATCACCAAGATCAATCTGTGGAGCCATCTAGCAACGAGGGAGAGAGGAGTGCATCTACATACCCTTGTATATCACGAGTGGAAGCATTCAAGAGAACGGGTTGATGGAGTCGTACTCGTCGTGATCCGAATCACCAAAGATCCTAGCGCCGAACGGATGGCACCTCCGCGTTCAACACACGTACGGAGCGAGGACGTCTCCCGCGCCTTGATCCAGCAAGGAGGAGGGAGAGGTTGAGGAAGAGGGCTCCAACAGCAGCACGACAGCGTGGTGGTGGTGAAGCTGCAGTACTCCGGCAGGGCTTCGCGAAGCTCTTATGGAGGAGGAGAGGTGTTGAGGAGGGGAGGGGCTGCGCCTTGGATGTTATATGCAGCCCTCCCCTCACCCCTCTATTTATAGGGGAAGGGGGAAGGGGGCCGGCCCCCTCTAGATGAGATCTAGAGGGGGGCGGCGGCCAAGGGGAGGGGGGCTTGCCCCCCAAGCAAGGTGGCGCCCCCCCTTAGGGTTTCCCCCAAACCCTAGGCGCATGGGCCCTAGGGGGTGTGGCGCCCCAGCCCACTTGGCCTGGTTCCCTTCTCCATACAGCCCATAAGGCCCTCCGGAAGAGGTGGCCCCTCCCGGTGGACCCCCGGAACCCCTCCGGTGGCCCCGGTACAATACCGATATGCCCCCGAACCTTTCCGGTGACCGTATGACAACTTCCAACATATAAATCTTCACCTCCGGACCATTCCGGAACTCCTCGTGACGTCCGGGATCTCATCCGGGACTCCGAACAACATTCGGTAATCACATACAAGTCTTCCTAACAACCCTAGCGTCACCGAACCTTAAGTGTGTAGACCCTACGGGTTTGGGAGACATGCAGACATGACCGAGACGACTCTCCGGTCCATAACCAATAGCGGGATATGGATACCCATGTTGGCTCCCACATGCTCCATGATGATCTCATCGGATGAACCACGATGTCGAGGATTCAATCAATCCGTATACAATTCCCTTTGTCAATCGGTACGTTACTTGCCCGAGACTCGATCGTCGGTATCCCAATACCTTGTTCAGTCTCGTTACCGGCAAGTCACTTTACTCGTACCGTAATGCATGATCCCGTGATCAACCACTTGATCACATTGAGCTCATTATGATGATGCATTACTGAGTGGGCCCAGAGATACCTCTCCGTCATACGGACTGACAAATCCCAGTCTCGATTTGTGCCAACCCAACAGACACTTTCGGAGATACCTGTAATGTACCTTTATAGTCACCCAGTTACGTTGTGATGTTTGGCACACCCAAGGCACTCCTACGGTGTCCGGGAGTTGCACAATCTCATGGTCTAAGGAAATGATACTTGAGATTCAGAAAAGCTACAGCAAACGAACTACACGATCTTTGAGCTATACTTAGGATTGGGTCTTGTCCATCACATCATTCTCCTAATGATGTGATCCCGTTATCAATGACATCCAATGTCCATAGTCAGGAAACCATGACTATCTTTTGATCAACGAGCTAGTAAACTAAAGGCTCACTAGGGATGTGTTGTGGTCTATGTATTCACACATGTATTACGATTTCCGGATAACACAATTATAGCATGAACAATAGACAATTATCATGAACAAAGAAATATAATAATAACCATTTTATTATTGCCTCTAGGGCATATTTCCAACAGTCTCCCCCTTGCACTAGAGTCAATATTCTAGTTACATTGTGATGAATCGAACACCCATGTAGTTCTGGTGTTGATCATGTTTTGCTCTAGGGAGAGGTTTAGTCAACAGATCTGCTACATTCAGGTCCGTATGTACTTTACAAATCTCTATGTCTCCATTTTGAACACTTTCACGAATGGAGTTGAAGCGATGCTTGATATGCCTGGTCTTCCTATGAAACCTAGGCTCCTTGGCAAGGGCAATAGCTCCAGTGTTGTCATAGAAGAGAGTCATCGGGCCCGACGCATTGGGTATGACTCCTAGGTCGGTAATGAACTCCTTCACCCAGACTGCTTCTTGTGCTGCCTCCGAGGCTGCCATGTACTCCGCTTCACATGTAGATCCCGCCACAACGCTTTGCTTGCAACTGCACCAGCTTACTGCCCCACCATTCAAAATATACACGTATCCGGTTTGTGACTTAGAGTCATACAGATCTGTGTCGAAGCTAGCATCGACGTAACCCTTTACGACGAGCTCTTCATCACCTCCATAAACGAGAAACAATTCCTTGGTCCTTTTCAGGTACTTCAGGATATTCTTGACCGTTGTCCAGTGTTCCATGCCGGGATTACTTTGGTACCTTCCTACCAAACTTACGGCAAGGTTTACATCAGGTCTGGTACACAGCATAGCATACATGATAGACCCTATGGCCGAGGCATAGGGGACGACACTCATCTTTTCTCTATCTTATGCCGTGGTCGGGCATTGAGCTGTGCTCAATCTCGTACCTTGCAATACAGGCAAGAACCCCTTCTTTGACTGATCCATTTTGAACTTCTTCAATATCTTGTCAAGGTACATACTCTGTGAAAGACCAATGAGGCATCTCGATCTATCTCTATAGATCTTGATGCCTAATATATAAGCAGCTTCTCCAAGGTCCTTCATTGAAAAACACTTGTTCAAGTAGGCCTTTATGCTTTCCAAGAATTCTATATCATTTCCCATCAACTGTATGTCATCCACATACAATATGAGAAATGCTACAGAGCTCCCACTCACTTTCTTGTAAATGCAGGCTTCTCCATAAGTCTGCATAAACCCAAACACTTTGATCATCTCATCAAAACGAATGTTCCAACTCCGAGATGCTTGCACCAGCCCATAAATCGAGCGTTGGAGCTTGCACACCTTGTCAGCATTCTTAGGATCGACAAAACATTCCGGCTGCATCATATACAATTCTTCCTTAAGGAAATCATTAAGGAATGTCGTTTTGACGTCCATTTGCCATATCTCATAATCATAGAATGCGGCAATTGCTAACATGATTCGGACGGACTTCAGCTTCGCTACGGGTGAGAAAGTCTCATTGCAGTCAACCCCTTGAACTTGTCGATAACCCTTAGCGACAAGTTGATCTTTATAGATGGTCACATTACCATCCGCGTCTGTCTTCTTCTTAAAGATCCATTTATTTTCTATGGCTCGCTGATCATCGGGCAAGTCAGTCAAAGTCCATACTTCGTTTTCATACATGGATCCTATCTTGGATTTCATGGCTTCCAGCCATTTGTCGGAATCCAGGCCCGCCATCGCTTCTTCATAGTCCGAAGGTTCACCGTTGTCTAACAACATGATTTCCAAGACAGGGTTGCCGTACCACTCTGGTGCGGAACGTGTCCTTGTGGACCTACGAAGTTCAGTAGCAACTTGATCTCAAGTTTCATGATCATCATCATTAACTTCCTCTCTAGTCGGTGCAGGCACCTCAGGAACATTTTCTTGAGCTGCGCCACTTACCGGTTCAAGAGGCAATACTTCATAAAGTTCTAGTTTCCTCCCACTTATTTCTTTCGAGAGAAACTCTTTCTCTAGAAAGGACCCATTCTTGGCAACAAAGATCTTGCCTTCGGATCTGAGGTAGAAGGTATACCCAATAGTTTCTTTAGGGTATCCTATGAAGACGCATTTTTCCGATTTGGGTTCGAGCTTTTCAGGTTGAAGTTTCTTGACATAAGCATCGCATCCCCAAACTTTTAGAAACGACAACTTAGGTTTCTTCTCAAACCATAGTTCATACGGTGTCGTCTCAACGGATTTTGACGGAGCCCTATTTAAAGTGAATGTGGCAGTCTCTAAAGCATAGCCCCAAAATGACAGCGGTAAATCGGTAAGAGACATCATAGATCGCACCATATCTAATAGAGTGCAATTACGACGTTCAGACACACCATTACGCTGAGGTGTTCCACGCGGCGTGAGTTGTGAAACTATTCCACATTTTCTTAAGTGTGTGCCAAATTTGTGACTCAGGTATTCTCCCCCACGATCTGATCGCAAGAACTTGATTTTCCTATCACGTTGATTCTCAACCTCACTCTGAAATTCCTTGAACTTTTCAAAGGTCTCAGACTTGTGTTTCATTAAGTAGACATACCCATATCTACTCAAGTCATCAGTGAGGGTGAGAACATAATGATAGCCACCACGAGCCTCAACACTCATTGGACCGCACACATCAGTATGTATGATTTCCAATAAGTTGGTTGCTCGCTCCATTGTTCCTGAGAACGGAGTCTTGGTCATTTTACCCATGAGGCATGGTTCGCACGTGTCAAATGATTCGTAATCAAGAGACTCTAAAAGTCATCTGCATGGAGCTTCTTCATGCGTTTGACACCTATGTGACCAAGGCGGCAGTGCCACAAGTATGTGGGACTATCATTATCAACCTTACATCTTTTGGTATTCACACTATGAATATGTGTAGCATTACGCTCGAGATTCATTAAGAATAAACCATTCACCATCGGAGCATGACCATAAAACATATCTGTCATATAAATAGAACAACCATTATTCTCGGATTTAAATGAGTAGCCATCTCGAATTAAACAAGATCCTGATATAATGTTCATGCTCAAAGCTGACACTAAATAACAATTATTGAGGTTTAAAACTAATCCCGTAGGTAAATGTAGAGGTAGCGTGCCGACAGCGATCACATCGACCTTGGAACCATTCCCGACGCGCATCATCACCTCGTCCTTCGTCAGTCTCCGTTTATTCCGCAGCTCCTGCTTCGAGTTACAAATGTGAGCAACCGCACCGGTATCAAATACCCAGGAGCTACTACGAGTACTGGTAAGGTACACATCAATTACATGTATATCACATATACCTTTCGTGTTGCCGGCCTTCTTGTCCGCTAAGTATTTGGGGCAGTTCCGCTTCCAGTGACCACTTCCCTTGCAATAAAAACACTCAGTCTCGGGCTTGGTTCCATTCTTTGGCTTCTTCCCGGCAGCTTGCTTACCGGGCGCGGCAACTCCCTTGCCGTCCTTCTTGAAGTTCTTCTTACCCTTGCCGTTCTTGAACTTAGTGGTTTTATTCACCATCAACACTTGATGTTCCTTTTTGACTTCTACCTCTGCTGATTTCAGCATTGAATATACCTCAGGAATGGTCTTTTCCATCCCCTGCATATTGAAGTTCATCACAAAGCTCTTGTAGCTCGGTGGAAGCGACTGAAGGATTCTGTCAATGACCGCGTCATCCGGAAGATTAACTTCCAGCTGAGTCAAGCGGTTATGCAACCCAGACATTTTGAGTATGTGCTCACTGACAGAACTATTTTCCTCCATCTTACAGCTGAAGAACTTGTCGGAGACTTCATATCTCTCGACCCGGGCATGAGCTTGAAAAACCATTTTCAGCTCTTCGAACATCTCATATGCTCCGTGTCTCTCAAAACGCTTTTCGAGCCCCGGTTCTAAGCTGTAAAGCATGCCGCACTAAACTAGGGAGTAATCATCAGCACGTGTCTTCCAAGCGTTCATAACGTCTTGGTTATGTGGGACGGGTGCGTCACCTAGCGGTGCTTCTAGGACATAATCTTTCTTGGCAGCTATGAGGATGATCCTCAGGTTCCGGACCCAGTCCGTATAGTTGCTGCCATCGTCTTTCAGCTTGGTTTTCTCTAGGAACGCGTTGAAGTTGAGGATAACGTGGGCCATTTGATCTACAAGACATATTGTAAAGATTTAGACTAAGTTCATGATAATTAAGTTCATCTAATCAAATTATTCAATGAACTCCCACTCAGATAGACATCCCTCCAGTCATCTAAGTATAACATGATCCGAGTTAACTAGGCCGTGTCCGATCATCACGTGAGACGAACTAGTCAACATCGGTGAACATCTTCAAGTTGAACGTATCTTCTATATGACTCATGCTCGACCTTTCGGTCTTCTGTGTTCCGAGGCCATGTCTGTACATGCTAGGCTCGTCAAGTCAACCTAAGTGTATTGCGTGTGTAAATCCGGCTTACACCCGTTGTATTCGAACGTTAGAATCTATCACACCCGACCATCACGTGGTGCTTCGAAACAACGAACCTTCGCAACGGTGCACAGTTAGGGGAACACTTTCTTGAAATTATTACGAGGGATCATCTTATTTAAGCTACCGTCGTTCTAAGCAAATAAGATGTAAAACATGATAAACATCACATGCAATCAAATAGTGACATGATATGGCCATTATCATTTGCTCCTTCTGATCTCCATCTTCGGGGCTCCATGATCATCGTTGTCACCGGCATGACACCATGATCTCCATCATCATGATCTCCATCATCGTGTCTTCTTGAAGTTGTCTCGTCATCTATTACTTCTACTACTATGGCTAACGCTTTAGCAATAAAGTAAAGTAATTACATGACGTTTATGTTGACACGCAAGTCATAAATAAATAAAGACAACTCCTATGGCTCCTGCCGGTTGTCATACTCATCGACATGCAAGTCGTGATTCCTATTACAAGAACATGATCATCTCATACATCACATATATCATTCATCACATCCTTTGGCCATATCACATCACAAAACACTTGCTGCAAAAATAAGTTAGACGTCCTCTAATTGTTGTTGCAAGTTTTTACGTGGCTGCTATAGGATTCTAGCAAGAACGTTTCTTACCTACGCCAAAACCACAAGGTGAATTGCCAATTTCTATTTACCCTTCATAAGGACCCTGTTCATCGAATCCGAGCCGAAAGTGGGAGAGACAGACACCCGCCAGCCACCTTATGCAACTAGTGCATGTCAGTCGGTGGAACCGGTCTCACGTAAGCGTACGTGTAAGGTTGGTCTGGGCCACTTCATCCCACAATGCCGTCGAATCAATATAAGACTAGTAACGGCAAGATAATTGACAATATCGACGCCCACAACTGCTTTGTGTTCTACTCGTGCATAGTAACTACGCATAGACCTAGCTCATGATGCCACTGTTGGGGAACGTAGCAGAATTTTAAAATTTTCTACGCATCACCAAGATCAATCTATGGAGTCATCTAGCAACGAGGGAGAGAGGAGTGCATCTACATACCCTTGTAGATCACGAGCGGAAGCGTTCAAGAGAACGGGTTGATGGAGTCGTACTCGTCGTGATCCAAATCACCGAAGATCCTAGCGCCGAACGGACGGCACCTCCGCATTCAACACACGTACGGAGCGAGGACGTCTCCCGTGCCTTGATCCAGCAAGGAGGAGGGAGAGGTTGAGGAAGAGGGCTCCAACAGCAGCACGGCAATGTGGTGGTGGTGAAGTTGCAGTACTCCAGCAGGGCTTCGCCAAGCTCTTATGGAGGAGGAGAGGTGTTGGGGAGGGGAGGGGTTGCGCCTTGGATGTTGTATGCAGCCCTTGAAGGAAATATGCCCTAGAGGCAATAATAAAGTTATTATTTATTTCCTTATATATCATGATAAAAGTTTATTATTCATGCTAGAATTGTATTAACCGGAAACATAATACATGTGTGAATACATAGACAAAAAGAGTGTCACTAGTATGCCTCTACTTGACTAGCTCGTTAAACAAAGATGGTTATGTTTCCTAACCATGAACAAGGAGTTGTTATTTGATTAACGGGATCACATCATTAGGTGAATGATCTGATTGACATGACCCATTCCATTAGCTTAGCACCCGATCATTTAGTATGTTGCTATTGCTTTCTTCATGACTTATACATGTTCCTATGACTATGAGATTATGCAACTCCCGTTTGCCGGAGGAACACTTTGTGTGCTACCAAACATCACAACGTAACTGGGTGATTATAAAGGAGCTCTACAGGTGTCTCCAAAGGTACATCTTGGGTTGGCGTATTTCGAGATTAGGATTTGTCACTCCGATTGTCGGAGAGGTATCTCTGGGCCCTCTCGGTAATGCACATCACATAAGCCTTGCAAGCATTGCAACTAATGAGTTAGTTGTGAGATGATGTATTACGGAACGAGTAAAGAGACTTGCCGGTAATGAGATTGAACTAGGTATGGGATACCGACGATCGAATCTCGGGCAAGTAACATACCGATGACAAAGGGAACAACGTATGTTGTTATGCGGTCTGACCAATAAAAGATCTTCGTAGAATATGTAGGAGCCAATATGAGCATCCAGGTTCCGCTATTGGTTATTGACCGGAGACGTGTCTCGGTCATGTCTACATTGTTCTCGAACCCGCAGGGTCCGCACGCTTAAGGTTTCGATGACAGTTATATTATGAGTTTATGAGTTTTGATGTACCGAAGTTAGTTCGGAGTCCCGGATGTGATCACGGACATGACGAGGAGTCTCGAAATGGTCGAGACATAAAGATTGATATATTGGACAGCTATATTCGGACACCGGAAGTGTTCCGGGTGATTTCGGAGAAAACCGGAGAGCCGGAGGGTTACCGGAACCCCCCCGGGAGAAGTAATGGGCCATATGGGCCTTAGTGGAGAGAGAGAG
>NC_041390.1:163674367-163681176 GCF_002162155.2 Triticum dicoccoides | reverse complement strand
GTAGGAGTCCTACTCCTACTAGGAGGAGGACTCCTCCTTGGCGCGCCTATAGGGCCGGCCGGCCTCCTCCCCTTGCTCCTTGATATATGGGGGCAGGGGGCACCCCTAGACACACAAGTTGATCCACGTGATCATATTCTTAGCCGTGTGCGGTGCCCCCTTCCACCATAGTCCTTGATAATATTGTAGTGGTGCTTAGGCGAAGCCCTACGACAATAGTACATCAAGATCGTCACCACGCCATCGTGCTGACGGAACTCTTCCCCGACACTTTGCTGGATCGGAGTCCAGGGATCGTCCTCGAGCTGAACGTGTGCTAGAACTCGGAGGTGTCGTAGTTTCGGTGCTTGATCGGTCGGGCCGTGGAGATGTATGACTACATCAACCAAACGCTTCCGTTGCGATCTACAAGGGTACGTAGATCACACTCTCCCCTCTCGTTGCTATGCATCACCATGATCTTGCGTGTGCGTAGGAATTTTTTTGAAATTACTATGAAACCCAACAGTGGCATCCGAGCCTAGGTTTTATATGTTGATGTTATATGCATGAGTAGAACACAAGTGAGTTGTGGGCGATATAAGTCATACTGCTTACCAGCATGTCATACTTTGGTTCGGCGGTATTGTTGGACAAAGCGGCCCGGACCGACATTACGCGTACGCTTACGCGAGACCGGTTCTCCCGACGTGCTTTGCAGATAGGTGGCTTGCGGGTGACAGTTTCTCCAACTTTAGTTGAACCGAGTGTGGCTACGCCCGGTCCTTGCGAAGGTTAAAACAACACCAACTTGACAAACTATCGTTGTGGTTTTGATGCGTAGGTAAGATTGGTTCTTGCTTAAGCCCGTAGCAGCCACGTAAAACTTGCAACAACAAAGTAGAGGACATCTAACTTGTTTTTGCAGGGCATGTTGTGATGTGATATGGTCAAGACATGATGCTAAATTTTATTGTATGAGATGATCATGTTTTGTAACCGAGTTATCGGCAACTGGCAGGAGCCATATGGTTGTCGCTTTATTGTATGCAATGCAATCGCCCTGTAATGCTTTACTTTATCACTAAGCGGTAGCGATAGTCGTAGAAGCATAAGATTGGCGAGACGACAACGATGCTACGATGGAGATCAAGGTGTCGCGCTGGTGATGATGGTGATCACGATGGTGCTTCAAGGATGGAGATCACAAGCACAAGATGATGATGGCCATATCATATCACTTATATTGATTGCATGTGATGTTTATCTTTTATGCATCTTATCTTGCTTTGATTGACGGTAGCATTATAAGATGATCTCTCACTAAATTTCAAGATAAAAGTGTTCTCCCTGAGTATGCACCATTGCCAAAGTTCGTCGTGCCCAGACACCACGTGATGATCGGGTGTGATAAGCTCTGCGTCCATCTACAACGGGTGCAAGCCAGTTTTGCACACGCAGAATACTCAGGTTAAACTTGACGAGCCTAGCATATGCAGATATGGCCTCGGAACACTGTGATCGAAAGATCAAGCATGAATCATATAGTAGAGATGATCAACATAGCGATGTTCACCATTGAAAACTACTCCATTTCACGTGATGATCGGTTATGGTTTAGTTGATTTGGATCACGTGATCACTTAGATGATTAGAGGGATGTCTATCTAAGTGGGAGTTCTTGAGTAATATGATTAATTGAACTTAAATTTATCATGAACTTAGTCCCTGATAGTATCTTGCTTGTTTATGTTAATTGTAGATAAATGGCCCGTGCGGTTGTTCCGTTAAATTTTAATGCGTTCCTTGAGAAAGCAAAGTTGAAAGATGATGGTAGCAATTACACGGACTGGGTCCGTAACTTGAGGATTATCCTCATTGCTGCACAGAAGAATTACGTCCTGGAAGCACCGCTGGGTGCCAGGCCTGCTGCTGGAGCAACACCAGATGTTATGAATGTCTGGCAGAGCAAAGCTGATGACTACTCGATAGTTCAGTGTGCCATGCTTTACGGCTTAGAATCGGGACTTCAACGACGTTTTGAACGTCATGGAGCATATGAGATGTTCCAGGAGTTGAAGTTAATATTTCAAGAAAATGCCCGGATTGAGAGATATGAAGTCTCCAATAAGTTCTATAGCTGCAAGATGGAGGAGAACAGTTCTGTCAGTGAGCATATACTCAAAATGTATGGGTATAATAATCACTTGATTCAGATGGGAGTTAATCTTCCAGATGATTGCGTCATTGACAGAATTCTCCAATCACTGCCACCAAGCTACAAGAGCTTTGTGATGAACTATAATATGCAAGGGATGAATAAGACTATTCCCGAGCTCTTCGCAATGCTGAAAGCTGCGGAGGTAGAAATCAAGAAGGAGCATCAAGTGTTGATGGTCAACAAGACCACTACTTTCAAGAAAAAGGGCAAAGGGAAGAAGAAGGGGAACTTCAAGAAGAAAAGCAAGCAAGTTACTGATCAGGAGAAGAAACCCAAGTCTGGACCTAAGCCTGAAACTGAGTGCTTCTACTGCAAGCAGACTGGTCACTGGAAGCGGAACTGCCCCAAGTATTTGGCGGATAAGAAGGATGGCAAGGTGAACAAAGGTATATGTGATATACATGTTATTGATGTGTACCTTACTAGAGCTTGCAGTAGCACCTGGGTATTTGATACTGGTTCTGTTGCTAATATTTGCAACTCGAAACAGGGACTACGGATTAAGCGAACACTGGCAAAGGACGAGATGACGATGTGCGTGGGAAATGGTTCTAAAGTCGATGTGATCGCGGTCGGCACGCTACCTCTACATCTACCTTCGGGATTAATATTAGACCTAAATAATTGTTATTTGGTGCCAGCGTTGAGCATGAACATTATATCTGGATCTTGTTTAATGCGAGACGGTTATTCATTTAAATCAGAGAATAATGGTTGTTCTATTTATATGAGTAATATCTTTTATGGTCATGCACCGTTGAAGAGTGGTCTATTTTTGATGAATCTCGATAGTAGTAACACACATATTCATAATCTTGAAGCCAAAAGATGCAGAGTTGATAATGACAGTGCAACTTATTTGTGGCACTGCCGTTTAGGTCATATCGGTGTAAAGCGCATGAAGAAACTCCATACCGATGGACTTTTGGAACCTCTTGATTATGAATCACTTGGTACTTGCGAACCGTGCCTTATGGGCAAGATGACTAAAACACCGTTCTCCGGTACAATGGAGAGAGCAATAGATTTGTTGGAAATCATACATACAGATGTATGTGGTCCGATGAATGTTGAGGCTCGTGGCGGATATCGTTATTTTCTCACCTTCACAGATGATTTAAGCAGATATGGGTATATCTACTTAATGAAGCATAAGTCTGAAACATTTGAAAAGTTCAAAGAATTTCAGAGTGAAGTTGAAAATCATCGTAACAAGAAAATAAAGTTTCTGCGATCCGATCGTGGAGGAGAATATTTGAGTTACGAGTTTGGTCTACATCTGAAACAATGTAGAATAGTTTCGCAACTCATGCCACCCGGAACACCTCAGCGTAATGGTGTGTCCGAACGTCGTAATCGTACTTTACTTGATATGGTGCGATCTATGATGTCTCTTACAAATTTACCGCTATCATTTTGGGGTTATGCTTTAGAGACGGCCGCATTCATGTTAAATAGGGCACCATCAAAATCAGTTGAGACGACACCTTATGAACTATGGTTTGGCAAGAAACCAAAGTTGTCGTTTCTTAAAGTTTGGGGCTGCGATACTTATGTGAAAAAGCTTCAACCTGATAAGCTCAAACCCAAATCGGAGAAATGTGTCTTCATAGGATACCCAAAGGAGACTGTTGGGTACACCTTCTATCACAGATCCGAAGGCAAGACATTCGTTGCTAAGAATGGATCCTTTCTAGAGAAGGAGTTTCTCTCGAAAGAAGTGAGTGGGAGGAAAGTAGAACTTGACGAGGTAATTGTACCTGCTCCCTTATTGGAAAGTAGTACATCACAGAAACCTGTTTCTGCAACACCTACACCAATTAGTGAGGAAGCTAATGATAATGATCATGAAACTTCAGAACAAGATACTACTGAACCTCGTAGATCAACCAGAGTAAGATCCGCACCAGAGTGGTACGGTAATCCTGTTCTGGAAGTCATGCTACTAGATCATGATGAACCTACGAACTATGAAGAAGCGATGGTGAGCCCAGATTCCAAAAAATGGCTTGAAGCCATGAAATCTGAGATGGGATCCATGTATGAGAACAAAGTATGGACTTTGGTTGACTTGCCCGATGATCGGCAAGCAATTGAGAATAAATGGATCTTCAAGAAGAAGACTGACGCTGACGGTAATATTACTGTCTACATAGCTCGACTTGTCGCAAAAGGTTTTTGACAAGTTCAAGGGGTTGACTACGATGAGACCTTCTCACCTGTAGCGATGCTTAAGTCTGTCCGAATCATGTTCGCAATTGCCGCATTTTATGATTATGAAATTTGGCAGATGGATGTCAAAACCGCATTCCTGAATGGATTTCTGGAAGAAGAGTTGTATATGATGCAACTGGAAGGTTTTATCGATCCAAAGGGAGCTAACAAAGTGTGCAAGCTTGAGCGATCCATTTATGGACTGGTGCAAGCCTCTCGGAGTTGGAATAAACGCTTTGATAGTGTGATCAAAGCATTTGGTTTTATACAGACCTTTGGAGAAGCCTGTATTTACAAGAAAGTGAGTGGGAGCTCTGTAGCATTTCTGATATTATATGTGGATGAGATATTACTGATTGGAAATGATATAGAATTTCTGGATAGCATAAAGGGATACTTGAATAAGAGTTTTTCAATCAAAGACCTCGATGAAGCTGCTTACATATTAGGCATAAAGATCTATAGAGATAGATCAAGACGCTTAATTGGACTTTCACAAAGCACATACCTTGACAAGATTTTGAAGAAGTTCAAAATGGATCAAGCAAAGAAAGGGTTCTTGCCTGTGTTACAAGGTGTGAAGTTGAGTCAGACTCAATGCCCGACCACTGCAGAAGATAGAGAGAAAATGAAAGATGTTCCCTATGCGTCAGCCATAGGCTCTATCATGTATGCAATGCTGTGTACCAGACCTGATGTGTACCTTGCTATAAGTCTAGCAGGGAGGTACCAAAGTAATCCAGGAGTGGATCACTGGACAGCGGTCAAGAACATCCTGAAGTACCTGAAAAGGACTAAGGATATGTTTCTCGTATATGGAGGTGACAAAGAGCTCATCGTAAACGGTTACGTTGATGCAAGCTTTGACACTGATCCGGACGATTCTAAATCGCAAACCGGATACGTGTTTACATTAAATGGTGGAGCTGTCAGTTGGTGCAGTTCTAAACAGAGCGTCGTGGCGGGATCTACGTGTGAAGCGGAATACATAGCTGCTTCGGAAGCAGCGAATGAAGGAGTCTGGATGAAGGAGTTCATATCCGATCTAGGTGTCATACCTAGTGCATCGGGTCCAATGAAAATCTTTTGTGACAATACTGGTGCAATTGCCTTGGCAAAGGAATCCAGATTTCACAAGAGAACCAAGCACATCAAGAGATGCTTCAATTCCATCCGGGATCTAGTCCAGGTGGGAGACATAGAGATTTGCAAGATACACACGGATCTGAATGTAGCAGACCCGTTGACTAAGCCTCTTCCACGAGCAAAACATGATCAGCACCAAGGCTCCATAGGTGTTAGAATCATTACTGTGTAATCTAGATTATTGACTCTAGTGCAAGTGGGAGACTGAAGGAAATATGCCCTAGAGGCAATAATAAAGTTATTATTTATTTCCTTATATATCATGATAAAAGTTTATTATTCATGCTAGAATTGTATTAACCGGAAACATAATACATGTGTGAATACATAGACAAAAAGAGTGTCACTAGTATGCCTCTACTTGACTAGCTCGTTAATCAAAGATGGTTATGTTTCCTAACCATGAACAAGGAGTTGTTATTTGATTAACGGGATCACATCATTAGGTGAATGATCTGATTGACATGACCCATTCCATTAGCTTAGCACCCGATCGTTTAGTATGTTGCTATTTCTTTCTTCATGACTTATACATGTTCCTGTGACTATGAGATTATGCAACTCCCGTTTGCCGGAGGAACACTTTGTGTGCTACCAAACGTCACAACGTAACTGGGTGATTATAAAGGAGCTCTACAGGTGTCTCCAAAGGTACATGTTGGGTTGGCGTATTTCGAGATTAGGATTTGTCACTCCGATTGTCGGAGAGGTATCTCTGGGCCCTCTTGGTAATGCACATCACATAAGCCTTGCAAGCATTGCAACTAATGAGTTAGTTATGAGATGATGTATTACGGAACGAGTAAAGAGACTTGCCGGTAACGAGATTGAACTAGGTATGGGATACCGACGATCGAATCTCGGGAAAGTAACATACCGATGACAAAGGGAACAACGTATGTTGTTATGCGGTCTGACCGATAAAAGATCTTCGTAGAATATGTAGGAGCCAATATGAGCATCCAGGTTCCGCTATTGGTTATTGACCGGAGACGTGTCTCGGTCATGTCTACATTGTTCTCGAACCCGCAGGGTCCGCACGCTTAAGGTTTCGATGACAGTTATATTATGAGTTTATGAGTTTTGATGTACCGAAGTTAGTTCGGAGTCCCGGATGTGATCACGGACATGACGAGGAGTCTCGAAATGGTCGAGACATAAAGATTGATATATTGGACGGCTATATTCGGACACCGGAAGTGTTCCGGGTGATTTCGGAGAAAACCGGAGAGCCGGAGGGTTACCGGAA
>NC_041390.1:163668150-163673943 GCF_002162155.2 Triticum dicoccoides | reverse complement strand
AGGAGTCCTACTCCTACTAGGAGGAGGACTCCTCCTTGGCGCGCCTATAGGGCTGGCCGGCCTCCTCCCCTTGCTCCTTGATATACGGGGGCAGGGGGCACCCCTAGACACACAAGTTGATCCACGTGATCATATTCTTAGCCGTGTGCGGTGCCCCCTTCCACCATAGTCCTTGATAATATTGTAGCGGTGCTTAGGTGAAGCCCTGCGACGGTAGTACATCAAGATCGTCACCACACCGTCGTGCTGATGGAACTCTTCCCCGACACTTTGCTGGATCGGAGTCTGGGGATCGTCATCGAGCTGAACGTGTGCTAGAACTCGGAGGTGCCGTAGTTTCGGTGCTTGATCGGTCGGGCCGTGGAGACGTACGACTACATCAACCAAACGCTTCCGTTGCGATCTACCAGGGTACGTAGATCACACTCTCCCCTCTTGTTGCTATGAATCACCATGATCTTGCGTGTGCGTAGGAATTTTTTTGAAATTACTACGAAACCCAACAGCCCTCCCCTCACCCCTCTATTTATAGGGGAAGGGGGAAGGGGGCCGGCCCCCTCTAGATGAGATATAGAGGGGGGCAAGGGGAGGGGGGCTTGCCCCCCAAGCAAGGGGGCGCCCCCCCTTAGGGTTTCCCCCAAACCCTAGGTGCATGGGCCCTAGGGGGTGTGGCACCCCAGCCCACTTGGGCTGGTTCCCTTCTCCATACAGCCCATAAGGCCCTCCGGAAGAGGTGGCCCCTCCCGGTGGACCCCCGGAACCCCTCCGGTGGCCCCGGTACAATACCGATATGCCCCCGAACCTTTCCGGTGACCGTATGACAACTTCCTACATATAAATCTTCACCTCCAGACCATTCCGGAACTCCTCGTGACGTCCAGGATCTCATCCGGGACTCCGAACAACATTCGGTAATCACATACAAGTCTTCCTAACAACCCTAGCATCACCGAACCTTAAGTGTGTAGACCCTACGGGTTCAGGAGACATGCAGACATGACCGAGACGACTCTCCGCTCAATAACCAACAGCGGGATCTGGATACCCATGTTGGCTCCCACATGCTCCACGATGATCTCATCGGATGAACCACGATGTCGAGGATTCAATCAATCCGTATACAATTCCCTTTGTCAATCGGTACGTTACTTGCCCGAGACTCGATCGTCGGTATCCCAATACCTTGTTCAGTCTCGTTACCGGAAAGTCACTTTACTCGTACCGTAATGCATGATCCCGTGATCAACCACTTGATCACATTGAGCTCATTATGATGATGCATTACTGAGTGGGCCCAGAGATGCCTCTCCATCATACAGAGTGACAAATCCTAGTCTCGATTCTTGCCAACCCAACAGACACTTTCGGAGATACCTGTAATGTACCTTTATAGTCACCCAGTTACGTTGTGACGTTTGGCCCAAGGCACTCCTACGGTGTCCGGGAGTTGCACAATCTCATGGTCTAAGGAAATGATACTTGACATTCAGAAAAGCTACAGCAAACGAACTACACGATCTTTGAGCTATGCTTAGGATTGGGTCTTGTCCATCACATCATTCTCCTAATGATGTGATCCCGTTATCAATGACATCCAATGTCCATAGTCAGGAAACCATGACTATCTTTTGATCAACGAGCTAGTCAACTAGAGGCTCACTAGGGACGTGTTGTGGTCTATGTACTCACACATGTATTACGATTTTCGGATAACACAATTATAGCATGAACAATAGACAATTATCATGAACAAAGAAATATAATAATAACCATTTTATTATTTCCTCTAGGGCATATTTCCAACAGTCTCCCACTTGCACTAGAGTCAATATTCTAGTTACATTGTGATGAATCAAACACCCATGCAGTTCTGGTGTTGATCATGTTTTGCTCTAGGGAGAGGTTTAGTCAACGGATCTGCTACATTCAGGTCTGTATGTACTTTACAAATCTTATGTCTCCATTTTGAACACTTTCACGAATGGAGTTGAAGCGACGCTTGATATGCCTGGTCTTCCTATGAAACCTAGGCTCCTTGGCAAGGGCAATAGCTCCAGTGTTGTCACAGAAGAGAGTCATCGGGCCCGACGCATTGGGTATGACTCCTAGGTCGGTAATGAACTCCTTCACCCACACTGCTTCTTGTGCTGCCTCCGAGGCTGCCATGTACTCCGCTTCACATGTAGATCCCGCCACAACGCTTTGCTTGCAACTGCACCAGCTTACTGCCCTACCATTCAAAATACACACGTATCCGGTTTGTGACTTAGAGTCATACAGATCTGTGTCGAAGCTAGCATCGACGTAACCCTTTACGACGAGCTCTTCGGCACCTCCATAAATGAGAAACATTTCCTTGGTCCTTTTCAGGTACTTCAGGATATTCTTGACCGCTGTCCAGTGTTCCATGCCGGGATTACTTTGGTACCTTCATACCAAACTTATGGCAAGGTTTACATCAAGTCTGGTACACAGCATAGCATACATGATAGACCCTATGGCCGAGGCATAGGGGACGACACTCATCTTTTCTCTATCTTCTGCCGTGGTCGGGCATTGAGCCGTGCTCAATCTCGTACCTTGCAATACAGGCAAGAACCCCTTCTTTGACTGATCCATTTTGAACTTCTTCAATATCTTGTCAAGGTACGTACTCTGTGAAAGACCAATGAGGCGTCTCGATCTATCTCTATAGATCTTGATGCCTAATATATAAGCAGCTTCTCCAAGGTCCTTCATTGAAAAACACTTGTTCAAGTAGGCCTTTATGCTTTCCAAGAAACTAGATTAGTGACTAAGTTAGGAGACACAAGAACATTAGACATGTTAACAGGAGTAGAAGTAGAAGGAAACGACATATGACCGACATGTGTAATGGGTAGAGAGGAACCGTTACCAACGGTGATACGAGTGGGAGTATGAACAGGAGTGGCAGACGTGAGGTTACCGGAATGAGCAGTCATGTTAGCGGTGGCGCCCGAGTCCATGTATCAGTCACCACCACCGCCACCGTAGGAACTCAGTGACGAGACGGAGTGCAGGGCGGCGAGAAGAGCCGGGTCCCAGGCGGCGGCACCTGAGGAGGGTAAAACCCGCCGTAGGCCGGCGAGGGGGCGGCGCCGAAGGCCGGCGTGGCAGCGGAGTTGTAGGCGGGCACAGCCCCGTAGGCAGGCGGGGGCGGGGGCGCGGCATCATAGCCGCTGTAGGGAGCGGCGTTCTGCGCGGCGAAGAGGGCCTGGTAGCTTGCCGAAGGAGCTCCAAGGATGCCCGGAGCGGGAGCCCGTGGGACCGGCATCGAATGTGCGTGGACAACGCCAGTCCACGGGTTGGTGTCGTACGTCCACGGAGGGTTGGCCTGCTGCTGCTGCTGACGAGGCCCCCCCTCCCCCCCGACACCTGTTGCTGCTTGCGGCCGCCCCACGACGGTTGCCGCGGCGCCCGCCACCTGGCTGTTGGGGCAGCGGGAGGGGCGGGGGGCGCGGGTGGCAGGGGGAAGTACCCCGGAGGCGTGGGGGCGGCGGCTGCTGGCGCGGCGCGGGTGGGGCGGTCGGCGGTAGGGCTCCACGGGAGGTGCCGGTGGCGAGGGCGTGATGCTGCACGCGCTTCTTGACCCCCTTCATCCGGCGCTCCTCCAACCGCAAGTACGCCGCGAACTTGGGCAAGGAGGGCTCCGGCATCAAGGTGAGGTTGGAGGCAGCGTTGTCGAAGTCCTCGTTGAGGCCGGTGGTGAGCGTGTTGAGGAGGAGGTCGTCATCAACCTTGGCGCCAATGTCGCGGAGCTTATCCGCCAACGTCTTCAGGCGGCGGCAGTAGTCATCAATGGACTCTTCTCGTTGAGGCCGGTGGTGAGCGTGCTGACAGTCAAAAAATTCATGCTGCAAAAAAACGCGGCGCTAAAGCTTGTTGTCGGTGACGAGGCCGTTCAGCTTGACCCACAAGGCGTGGGCGTCGTCGC
This sequence comes from Triticum dicoccoides, assembly GCF_002162155.2. Lineage (NCBI taxonomy): Eukaryota > Viridiplantae > Streptophyta > Magnoliopsida > Poales > Poaceae > Triticum > Triticum dicoccoides. The sequence goes on along the minus strand of NC_041390.1, from coordinate 163,669,988 downwards.
CGGCACTCACGACCGTATGAAACAGGTCCTTGGAGATGGTGGTGAAGAACCACCGGATGATGGTGGCGTAGACCGTGGTCCACTCGGCGTCATCCAACATGGCGTGGGAGTCAACGGTGCCATCCACATGATCCACGAGGTTGTTCTCGCGGAAGAGCGGTGTGAAGTACGTTTTCCACGCGAAGTATGTGGAGTTGAAGGCGTCGAGGACGACGAGGACGCGTGGTGGACGTTTGATGTCGCGGATTTCGGCAGGGTCGACGGCAAAGGGGTTGGAGTAGGTGGAGGCGTTGGACGACATGGCGACAAAGCGGTGGTGAAGGGGGTGGCGCGGCGGGGAGGAGAGGGGCGGCGCGGCAGGAGGGTGGCACGGCGGGGTGGGGAGGGCGGCGCGGCGGGGTGGAGAGGACGGCGCTGCGGGAGGGCAGCGCAGCGGGGAGATGGGTGGCGGTGGCGGCATTGGGGCTGTGGTGGTGGCGGCGGCGGCGGCCCGAGGCGGCTAGGGCTAGGGCTAGGGTTAGCGGAAGCTGGAGAATCGACTTGCGATAGATACCATGTAAAGAATGATTTGGTGCATCGATAATTGATTGATCGTGCACTAGGCACGTATATATAAGTACAAGGGATGCGACCGGTGTGTCGTCTTCCAAGATACAAGTAAATACAGAGGGAGAGAGACACTACAGGTGCGGCATACAAAACCCAGACCTACGTACATGTACACATGTTCAACAGTATCGATTCGACCAGTTGGAGATGCAAGCGAAACACAGGGAACATGTCGATCTCCAGTATGCTCCTCCTCCTGCTTAGGCCTCCTGTCTAGAAAGTCAGCAGCATCGCGCCAGGCGCAGGCTGCAGCTCGACGCTCGTGTAACAGGGAGGCCAAGTCACTCGTCTGCCAACGCCACGCCCTAGGTCGCCGAGCTCCTCTGACCGCTCGAGTGCTTCATCTCTGCCGCATGACCGTCATGGACGACGCTGTCTAGGTTTTCATCCGACCTTGTTGCGCCCAGGAGTAACATGGACTGTGTTTCAGGAAAAAAAATGACATGAACTGTGACATGGCGGTTCAACCTAGGTGACGTGTCAAATTTTGGTCAAAACCGTGTCCATGTTAGATGGAAATCACTCGAAGTGGTATGAAGAACTAAATTGATTCAGTTTAAGAAGTTGAGGGACTAAGTTTTACCGATTTTTGAATTCAAGGATCATTTCTATACTTTCAAAAAAGTTTAGGGACAAAAAAAATATACTTATCTCTTATAAATTTAACAACCATTTGAGACAAGACGCGTTGGCACAACCACCGTAACTCCTCCTGGAATCCGTCGGGAAGTTGGGAGCCACCGTCGATCCTCTCGGTCTCGGTGTATATATATGTATGTGCCGCTCGTCCATCTCGTCGCCGCTTCCTCCGGTCCTCGTCGATCAGACGCGCTCTCCCTGCCTCACTATTGCACGTTGCCCCCGGTCGGCTGGCGTGGCCGTCGAGGGATGCGGCTGGTCGCTTGCAGGTGAATGCCATCTGATCGATGGACGGGCTATGGGCTACCTCATTAGTTTCTCTAACACAGTGCAAGAAATCCACTCTTTCATGAGTCCCGCTTCGATACAATCCCCTCACAAAATATATAAAGGGCAATATAAACGTTTGACAATTTATACGTACTTTTGTATGTAACATATGCCGTACGTTTGTGAAGGGCAGCTCATTTGGGCTGGCCCATTTGCGGTGGCATGCGATGAAAGCCTACAAAATGAAGAACATACATAACCACTACGACCCAAGATCCTATTTGGCGTCTATAGCGTCCGATACAATGGTTTCCACAAAC
>NC_041390.1:163664419-163667898 GCF_002162155.2 Triticum dicoccoides | reverse complement strand
CCAGCCCATCTCCCCCTTTCGTTATATGCTTTTGAAAGAAGTATACAAATCACCCCCAAATCCAATCGTTGGGATACATACTCCCCTGAACTGAAAACCGGGACAAATCAAACCCTCAAATTACTAAAACCGGGTTAATAGCACCCTTTAGTGGTTTCAATCAAATTTTGAGCAGTTTTGTCTCCCGTGATGCCAATTAGGCGCTGACAGGGCAAAAAAACTTTGAGTGGGTCACATTAGCCAATTGCCTCTCTCTTCTTTCTTTCCTTTTTGTGACGCCCCGAGACCGATGTGCCAAGTGTCCTCCAGTTATTCGTTGTTATGGCTTTGCTATTTGCTTGCGTGTCGCATCTCGTCATGTCATCATCCGCATTGCATCATCATGTTTTCGAAACTTGCATATGTCCCGGCCTCCCCGTTCCTTCCGTTGTCCGTTATGAGTCCATCCACACTTGCACGCGTCCGCGGCACGTTCGAAATAGTATTTTATAAGTGGCCGGAAAATGTTCTCGGAATGGGATGAGAGTTGACGTGTGGTCTTATTATAGTGTAGATAGACCGCCTGTCAAGTTTCATCGCATTCGGAGATCGTTTGATGCCCCAACGGATAATTATAGCGGCAATATAGTCGATCTAACGTCGGACGTTTTCGGTCTTCGGAAACAGTCGTCGGGCCTCCCTCTCTTCTCTCCTCTCAGCTCGAGACCGTCTACACAGCCCACGACCTACCGCCAGATCCAACCTAACCTCTCTCGTCAGCCCGCGGCCCTCCTCGCGCGCGCGTCCGAAAGTTGTCCCGAACCCGACCCAGACTATCGCCACCATTGTGTCCGGATCATCCCCAAACATCTACAAAACATCTCCGTTTTGTTAATTGGGCTCCCTAGCTATTTTATCCGCAATCGTCTGATTGCGATCGTAGGGACGAGGTAGCCCCTAACCTAATCTGTGATGTATATATACTCCACTTCTAGTCTATTTTGGACAAACCCTAAAATCAAGGAGAGTTGTCCCATCCCGCCGCCACTCCACCTAAATCCTCTCGGGATCCCCTCCGCAGCCTCCTCCCACCTCTCTTCGGATCTAGATTCAGCCAACCACCACAAGTTCTTCCCACCCGATCTGGACCACCGGATCTCAGATCCGATGGCCCAAAGAGCCTCTGCAGCCCCAGCTTCTCCCAGCTCCCGCACGGGCCGAGAGCCTCCTCCCGCTCGACCGCGTTGGTGAGCGCCACCGCCGGAGATGCCCCGTCCGCCGCCCGAACCTGTCACGACGAGCAGATGAGTCGCCGCATGTCTCTTTTCTCCCCCTGTTTTTCCTCTCTTTCCTCCTCTAACCTCTCCCTCTCGTGGATTTATTCTCCGCCAGGAAACGAAAGGGGCTCGCGCCCTGATGCCGTGGCCGCCGGCGACCGAAGCCGTTGTGTGCCCTCTCCTTCTCGTCTCCTACCTCACCGTCCAGACACCGCATCGCCGTCCAGGACCCCGCTGGCCTCCCCTTTCTTCTACTGCGGGAAGAGGACGACGCATCCAGCGAGCGCCCACTCGTCCCAGCCGCGTCCCTCGGAAGCTCGCCGCCACGGAGCTTCTCCGGCCTCTCCTCCGCTCCGACCCAGGCCTCCGACGGCCTTGCCGTCGTCATAGCCATGGTGAGCAGACGGTCGGCCGCGACCTTTCCTCTGCCTCCTCCTCTCCACGTCCTGACTGCCGGCCATGTTTCTTCCCCCACAGGAGCTCGTCCGTTTTTCCCAAGGGCTCCACCGACCATGGCCTTCGACGGAGTCCACGACGTCCAGCTCGTCCCACCTCCCGCAGGCTCCCTGTTGCTTGCCGGAGCCCCAGCGCCGCCGTGTGACCTCGCCCCTATCTTTTGTCTCGCCTCTGCTTCGAGCGTCAGAACACCGCTCGCACGCAGCGTTGACCCGTCGCCCTGCTGCCGGGCCAATCCAGTCGCAGCGCTCCGAGGCCCAGCAACCGGCCTATTGTTGCTTTCCAGATCTGGGTCGAAGCCCATGGTGAGGCCCAGCGGAGCCTCCGTTGTTTTCTTTCTTTCTGTAGACCCAGTTTGCTTCAGATTCGGCCCGATAGGGTTTTTTTCCTGTTCTACGATTTTTGTTCTTTATTCCAGAAACAATAGTTTTGCAGGAAAACCCCTAGACAACATGCATATAATAACTCACAATTGGTGCATCGGTTTAGAATGAATTATATAGGAAAAATGCTTAAAATTATGTGTAGGTTAAGTATATCCAACTTTCAATCATGTTAAAAATATTTAAAATGATGTTTGATTAAATTTGCTCCTATGCCATGTTAAAATGCTTTAATTCATAACTAAATAACCGTAGCTCGGATTTAAATAATCTTTATATGTAAATGGGGTGGAAAAATGCCTAATTTAACATGGTGTACTCACTTTGCATGTTTAACAACCCTAAAATTGTGTTTAGGGCAGAACAGCACCAAACCTAATATATATGCACATGAGGAGTTTCCGGACTTGTTGTTTTGTTATTCCGGCCTCATTTAAACTTGACTAGATAGGTAGTTTTACTTTGCTTCACCCTCTTGCCATGTTTTAACAACATGTAATATTGTTGGGTACATAAACGAGATCGAACTAAATAACTTGAATGTGGTATTTCGTCAATATGCAACAGAGTTGCATATTGAGCTCCACTTAATTTGTAGGATTGTTTGTGCACTTTGTCATGCCATGCTTCATTAAACCGGACATGCATCATACTTGATTGTGCATCATGCCATGATTATGTGATGGTTGTTTACCATGATTGTTTGATTCTTTCCGGTGTTGCTTCTTCGGGTTGGATCCGGTAACGTCGTGTTGCGAGGATTCGTTCGGCTACGTCCATTTGTCTTCTTCATGGACTCGTTCTTCTTCCTTGCGGGATTTTAGGCAAGATGACCATACCCTCGAAATCACTTCTATCTTTGCTTGTTAATTGCTTGCTCTTTTGCTATGCCTATGTTGCGATACCTACGACTTGCTTCATGCCTCCTATATTGTTGAGCCAAGCCTCTAACCCACCTTGTCCTAGCAAACCGTTGATTGGCTATGTTACCGCTTTGCTCAACCCCTCTTATAGCGTTGTTAGTTGCAGGTGAAGATTAAAGTTTGTTCCTTGTTGGAACATGGAGATGTTGTTCCTTGTTGGAACATGTTTCACTTGTTGGGATATCACAATATATCTTATTTAATTAATGCATCTATATACTTGGTAAAGGGTGGAAGGCTCGGCCTTATGCCTGGTGTTTTGTTTCACTCTTGCCGCCCTAGTTTCCGTCATATCGGTGTTATGTTCCCGGATTTTGCGTTCCTTACGCGGTTGGGTTATAATGGGAACCCTTTGACAGTTCGCCTTGAATAAAACTCCTCCAGCAAGGCCCAACCTTGGTTTTACCATTCGCCACCTAGCCTTTTTCCTTTGGGAGTCGCGCATCCCGAGGGTCATCTTT
>NC_041390.1:163660217-163664132 GCF_002162155.2 Triticum dicoccoides | reverse complement strand
ACTCGAGGGCTGGTTTTAGTTGTACGGATTGCTTATCCGGTGTGCCCTAAGAACGAGATATGTGCAGCTCCTATCGGGATGTCGGCGCATCGGGTGGTCTTGTTGGACTTGTTTTACCATTGTCGAGGATGTCTTGTAGAATCGGGATACCGAGTCTGATCGAAATGTCTCGGGAGGAGGTCTATTCCTTCGTTGACCGTGAGAGCTTGTCATGGGCTAAGTTGGGACACCCCTGCAGGGATTTGAACTTTCGAAAGTCGTGTCTGCGGTTATGGGCAGATGGGAATTTGTTAATGTCCGGTTGTAGAAAACCTGAAGTTGACCTTAATTAAAATGCATCAACCGCGTGTGTTACCGTGATGGTCTCTTTCCGACGGAGTCCGGGAAGTGAACACGGTGTTGGAGTTATGCTTGACGTAGGTTGTTCTAGGATCACTTCTTGATCATAGTTTTATCGATCGTGCCTTGCCTTCTTTTCTCGCTCTCTTTTGCGTATGTTAGCCACCATATATACTAGTCGTTTGCTGCAGCTCCACCTCATACCTTTTACCTTACCTATGAGCTTAAATAGTCTTGATCGCGAGGGTGCGAGATTGCTGAGTTCCCGTGGCTCACAGATACTTCCAAAACCAGCTTGCAGGTGCCGATGAGTCCGTGCAGATGACGCAACCAAGCTCAGGAGGAGCTCGATGAAGATCTTGTCCTTTGTGTTGTTTCGTTCTAGTTGATCAGTAGTGGAGCCCAGTTGGAGTCGATCGGGGAACTTGTCGCATTTGGGGGTTCTTTTTTTATTTTGGTTCCGTAGTCGGACCTTGATTGTATTTGGATGTTGTAATGCTTTATTCATGTATTGTGTGAAGTGACGATTGTAAGCCAACTATGTATTTCTCTCCCTTATGTATTATATGGGTTGTGTGAAGATTACCTCACTTGCACATTGCTTTCAATGCGGTTATGCCTCTAAATCATGCTTTGACACGTGGGAGATATAGCCGCATCGAGGGCGTTACACTTTTCCCCTTGTTCCCTTCTTTTCTTTCCTTTTCCCCTCGCCTCCAGAATCGCTCTTCCGTTTGCTAGGGCTCGGTCGTCGCCGTCGTCCGCCGTCGCGTCGCCGCCTGCTGTTGTCTGCTACTTGCCTGTCTCCGAACGAAACAATGTGTCCATGTGCGTGCGCCTCCATCCCCGCTGCTCCTCTACTCCATTTCTGGTGTCGTTCGTCGGCAGAATCACGAGCGCCGGCGAGATACTGTAAGCTAAGTACCGATGCTGCCTTTCAGGCCGAGTCGGGTGATTCAGCAGCAGGTGCAGTCGCTAGGGATAGCAAAGGCCATGTGTTGGTCTCAGTATGCAGAAGCCTGACTGCCAGCCGATGTGTGGAGGAGGCCGAGGCAAAAGCAGCACTCGCCGGAGTGACTGCACTTGCAAAGTATTACAGAGGGCATCTGATTCTGGAAATGAATTGCCATACAATCGTTAAAGAAGTGTCTGGGCGGGAACAGCCACGTTCTCAGTGCTACGCTTTGATAAAGGATATTAAGCAAGTACTGGCGGAGTTTGCAAGCTACAACGTAAACCATTTGACTAGATCATGCAAGGCGCTTGCCCATGAGCTTGCGGCGGCAACAAGAACTGCAGGCAACCAAGAGATCATAGCCAACGTTCCGGAAGGGCTCCGACCTCTGATGGTGTCTGAATATGTATCTCTTGTAGAGTAGTCCCTACTCTAGATCTCAAAAAAAGAAAAAAAAAGAATCACGAGCGCTAGTGTACGATCGCGTGCGCCGCAGAGGTGTGGGTTTGGGTGAGGGGAATGGGGTGTGCAAAATTCTACCCATTCCGCAGTCAGCCTCCTCACATGAAACTGTAGCTTGCCTACTGTCCAACTTCGTTGTGGTTTTTACTGTACCACATGAGAGCAGCCGCTGACAGCTTGCTCTATTCAAGTGGCAGCGATAGGATTTGTGGCATGAGAGCAAACTGCCCTGTTCAAGTGAAAAGAGGGATTATCCTGTTCAAGTGCATTGTCACAAGTGAAAGGTCTAGGAAAAGGAAAATACAGAAAAAAAAGCCTATGAGGCAGAAAATTCAAAGAAATCAAAGGTAATGTGTTGAATATAAGTAATTTCAAAATTTTACTGCATTGTCACATGTCATACTATACCCATGTAGTCCATAAGTTTTAATGTGGTACACTTTCACATGTCATAGGTTGAAGAAGTTGCAAGGCAGAGCAAGGGAAAGGCTGCAGCTCAAGACCTACAAGTGCATGAGCCCAAAAGACCTACAGGCATTCAAATTAGGGAGCCAAGTTCACAACCAAGCTCATTGCATGTGTCACAGCAAAGATCATTGGTTCAGAGAAGTGCTCCAGCCAGCAAGCCTAGATCAGCAAAGGTTCAGAGAAGTGCTGTAACTCCATTTGTTCCACCTAAACAAGTTACAAACTTGCCACAACATTGTTTCAATCTAGCTGCATACAAGGAAGCTAAGAAAGGCAGAGCAGGGCCTCCAGTTTGATGTTGAACAAGTCTTTTTTGTATCAGGAGTCATGTCATGTAATATACTCCCTCCGTTCGGAATTACTTGTCGCAGAAATGGATGTATCTAGATGTATTTTAGTTCTAGATACATCCATTTCCGAGACAAGTAATTCCGAACGGAGGGAGTATATGTTTAAGGAGTCTTTTTTGTATCAGGAGTAGGGCCTCTAGTTGCAGTCATGTAATATCTGTACTGCCAACCAACTATATATCAGGATTTTCACATACTATTTTGTTCTGGATTGAACACCAACTATATATCAGAATTGTCACATACATAGATCATGATTGTTTTCATAACATACATTCAGGGCAAATTCTTAATTTTGCATAACATTACACAGTACAAATTCTGCGTGTTTTCATAGTACAACATACATTCAGGACATCAACTTCTCCAGCATACATTCTGAATCTTGCTTAACAGCATACATAATTGAGTCATTCGCAAACTAATTTTTTTTATGATGTAAATCATTTCCAAAAGAAGGAAATGGCAAAACAGAACAGCAACCACAAGGCAGAACTGCAGATTCTGAATCTTCTTCTTCAGGACAGCAACTTCTCCATGATGCTTGACTTCCAAATCACACACATACGCATCCAACAACTTGTTCTTCGACAAGCTGGCGTTGAGCAAGTCATTTTCATTCCTCAGTTGATCCTTCAGTCGATACACAACATCGCGCAAATCACCAAGCAACATGCTCACAAATGGACTGTGTGGATCATCATGCCAAAGAAAATATCTGCAGTCGACTCCCTGGGTTCACAAGATCAGAAGCAACAGATTAACATGTGCACACGCAGAGAATTCAGACACACATCATCATTTTATAATTCAGAGTTGGTAACTGCATGACTAGTACTACAGCCCCAAAACCGGGAGGAAATACTACTATTTTTTCACTGCATACTAATTTCCAAAAAATTACTTGCTCCTACAGACTCGAGGCTACTTGCCCCTGCATACTAATTTTTCAGTACTACAACCCCAAATCTGGGACAAAGATTTTTCAGTCCATTCATTCAGTTTATACTTGCTTCTACATACTCGAGGCTAATAGCATAACAAGCGAAAGAAAAAATACCAATGCTTTGCCGCAGTTGTAGTACCTCCTCCCTGGGTTCTTCGGGCTCCATGAGATCCATCTCGGGGCTTTCATGTCACAACGGCAATACTGCGGCGGCTCTTACTCCATTGGGCCATGTCGGTAGGAACCGGCGACTGCGACGGCGCCTGCGTGCCCTCGCTTCCGCTGGTCGACACCCGACTCGTGGAGGAGATCCCTGAAGACGCCATTGCTTGGTTGACAGCGAAAGGCGAGAGGCGAGGCGCCGGCGAAAGGCGAGAGGAGAGGCGGGGCGGGGC
>NC_041390.1:163657615-163660023 GCF_002162155.2 Triticum dicoccoides | reverse complement strand
CGCCGGCGACTCGCGAGAGGAGAGGCGAGGCGAGAGGCGAGGTGGGGATTTTCTCTGCGTGAGAGACAAAGGGGAACAGAGGACGGAGGAGAAGCAAGGGGCAACTGGCTAATGGGACCCATTCAAAGTTTTTTTTGCCCTGTCAGCACCTAATTGGCATCACGGGAGACAAAATTGCTCAAGATTTGATTGACAACCACTAAAGGATGCTATTAACCCGGTTTTAGTAATTTGAGGGCGTGATTTGTCCCGGTTTTCAGTTCAGGGGGGTATGTATCCCAACAATTGGATTTGGGGGTGATTTGTATACTTCTTTCTATGCTTTTATACCGCAAAAAAGGGCGATCGAGGGAGAATCAAACTTGCGACCTTGAGCATCGACGGAGGATGAAATAACCACCGCGCCACCACCCTCACTGTGATAAGGCACATCTTTTCTTTCCTTTCTACTTGTGTCTTTCCTTTTTCCATTTCCTTTTTTCCTTTTTCCAAATTTTCTTTTGCAAAATCAAGAATTTTTATTTTTCTTCATATTTTTTTCTGCAAAATAGATGAACTTTTTTCATATTCAATGAACTTTTTCCATATTCGGCAAACTTTTTTCAAATTCGATGAACTTTTTTTGAATTTTATCGAATTTGATATTTTTTTTGAATTTTATCGAATTTGATAATTTGTTTTGAATTTGATGAACTTTTTCTAATTCAATGAACTTTTGGTCAAATTCGATGAACCTTTTTTTAGATTCAATGACTTTTTTAAAATCCAGTGAACTTTTTTCAAATTTGATGAAGAATCTGGAAATTCAATGAACTCTTTTTTCAAATCCAATGAACTTTTTTGAAAAGTCGATGAACTTATTTTCAAATTCAATGAACTTCTTTCAAAATATTGAACTTTTTTCAATTTCATGATTTTTTTTAAAATTTGATGAACTTTTTCAAATTCGCTATTTTTCAAGTAATTCAAAAATCTAAGTGATACAGTACACGGTTTTGTGCAATAAATAGCGCGACTACTCTTGTTCATATACCGTTGGCGCTATTACCAATCGTAATTGTCTGTTTGCTCTAGCGGTTAGGTATTCTTGAACAAGAAAGCAAGAGTATTGTGCTTTCCCCATCACATACCTCGGGTTGCCGCTTTCCGTCCGCAAGTGCCACGCGTATGCTCTCATGCCCCTGGTCAAGCGGCTGGCCAAGAAACTTGCAACTTGGAAGGCCACCCTTCTCTCTCGCGGCGAGCGACTCGCCCTGGTGCGCCATGTGCTTACGGCCATGCCAGTGCACTTACTCCTCGCCTTGAGTCTATATTCCTCCATCCTTAAGAAGATCACTAAGATTATCCACGATTTCCTCTGGTTTGGTCGCAAGGACGCTAACACTGGCTGTTGCTTCGTCAGTTGGCCTAAGCTGTCGCGGCCGCTTGAGCTTGGGGGCCTCGCCGTGCGCGATATACACCGCACTGGCATCGCTCTCCGCACCCGATGGTTGTGGTTGCAGGCCACAGACCCATCGCGACCCTGGAGCCACCTCCAGCTCCCGCATGACGAGGAGGTCCAGCAGTTCTTTCGAGCATCCACTTTCTGGACCGTTGGGGACGGCAAGTCTTGCCGCTTCTGGTGCGATCACTGGATCGAGGGATCATCCATCAGCGAGATTGCCCCGACACTACTCCCGCTCGTCCCGCGCAGGCGACGGCGCTCGCGGCTCATCTCCGACGCGCTCCATGACAACCTCTGGATCAGCGACATCCACGGCTCCTTAAGCCCTGCCGCTGTCGTCGAGTATGTCGATCTGTGGCGACGACTACAGCGCATACAGCTGACCGCCAACCCTGACAAGATCACCTGGAAATGGACGGCTAACGGCACCTACAGCGCTGGCTCGGCCTACAAAGCCTTGTTCGCCGGATCGATTGGCTCTCCGTTCTAGCGCCTCATATGGCGCTGCTGGGCTCCCGCTAATGCCAAATTCTTTCTCTGGCTCGCCTCCATGGACCGTTGTTGGACCGCCGAGAGGCGCGCTCGCCATGGACTCCCGCACGACACACTATGCAAGTTCTGCTGCCAGGAGCCTGAGACCATCGACCACATCTTGGTCCAATGCGCCTTCTCTCGGATCACATGGCACGAGGTTCTCTCATGGTGCAGGTTGCCGACCTCCGCCCCCACTGCCTCGGCGACCTTCTATGCCTGGTGGGCTGCCACCTCCAACATCGCTCCGGCCAGCCTCCGCAAGGGTGCAAACTCCCTCATTGCCCTCGTGGCTTGGTCCCTCTGGAAGCACCGCAATGCTGCGGTGTTTGACAATGCCCGACCTTCATGCGATGATTTACAGTGCACCATCCGTGACGAGGCTCGACTTTGGGCTCGTGCCGGTGCCATAGGCTTAGATTCTATTATCCCC
>NC_041390.1:163645508-163657264 GCF_002162155.2 Triticum dicoccoides | reverse complement strand
GCTCAATTGCACCTCATGGGACGCCTGTTAGCGCACGTCCTACGGGGTTGTACCCTGTAACCCTCTCTTCCACCTATCAATACAAAGATACACATCAATGCGTATTCGCGAAAAAAAAGAGTATTATGATTTGTTGGCATTCGTGCGCTGCTCTTCTCCTTCGCGAGCCCGCCCAATAGGGGCGTTGCAGTGTGCGCCAGGAAACTGTTCGGGCGCAATAGGCGCTGAACAGGAGCTCTCCACTACGGCTCGCTGCCTTTCGTGAAAGTTGTATAGCTTGACGCTTTAAGTAACGCTTTGAACCAAATTTTTTTCATAGTTCCGGTTACGTTCCTTGTTTCTTTTTCAACAAAATGGTCGCTCTTTCATAATTTTGTTGAAAATTTCATAAAAGTTTGTTATTTTCAAATTTTGCTCATAAATTGACAAACATTCATATTTTAAAAAATTGCAAGGTAACTTAAAAAAATGTTTGTGTCTTTCAAAAATTGTTCAAACACGATTTTTCTTTTTGAAAAGCATGAACAAAATTGTGAAAACAAACATTTTCGGAAAACACAAACTGAGTTTTTAATTTCCAACATGTTACAGAAATGCGAAAAAATTGAAATCTAAAAGTGTTCTGAATTTGCCTGAACATTTTTGAATTTGTGAACAAATTATTTTGAAAATGGGAACAGTTTTGAAATTTCAAACAAATTCCAATGGGCGATCGATGTCGTCGCTTAGTTGGGCAAGGCCTAAGTGTTTTTTTCCTTATTTTTTCTTCCTTTTAGACTTTATTATTCTTTTTGAAACCTGTTCAACAAGTTGAAACACCAAAATAACAGCTTTAAGTAACTGTTTTAAATTACAATTTTAAATTATTTTTTCCTTTAAATATTTATTGAATGCCTTTAAAAATATTTACTATTTTCAACTTTATCCTTTTTATTTACTAGTAATGTTAAAAACTTAAAATGACAGTTTTAAGTATGTATATAAATTTTGATTTTAAATACTTTTTCCTTCAAACCTGACATGGATGCCTTCGCAGACATCCTGTTGACCATGTTGTTTTTTGGACATTCTTGAAATGGTCCCAACTTTTGCCAGCAGGTGGCATGCCCATGGTAGGCATCCATGCCCCAATGTTTTTTACTGGCCTTATATGACAAATTCGAGGCATCGGGCCAAGTTGCTTGGGTTTTTGACAAGTTTTGCATTTTCTAGAGTTTTCACGGTAAAAAAGGCCGATAAATGGCTAGATGTGTTGCAACTTGCATATAGTGTCGGAAGTCGTTCAAACTTGGCATGGATGCCTACCATGGCCATGTCCATCCTATGGCAAAAGTTGGGGTAATTTTAAGGATGACCACAAAACACCATGTTCAACGGAAGGTGTTTAGGTTGGCCAGATGGGTCTGTTTGGGAGCATGCTGTTTTTTGACATACTTGAAATGGCCCTAACTTTTCATGACCTTGTTTGACAAACTCAGGGCACCAAGATAATTTGTTTTGGTTTTAGACAAGTTTTGCATTTTTTGGAGTTTTTTTGGTCCAAAGATGCGGAAAAATGTCCTATGTCGCAACTTGCATAGGGTGTCAGAAATTGTTCAAACCTGATATGGGTGCCTATGATGGCCATGCCCACCTGATGGCAAAAGGTTGGGGTCATTTAAAGGATGTACAAAAATAGATCATGCATGTTGAATGAAGTGTGTACGGGGGCCAGAAGGCTCCGTTCGAGAGCATGTAGTTTCTCGACATTCTTGAAATGACCCGACATTTTTCAAGGGCCTCGTATGGCCTACTCAAGACATCATGACAAGTTGTTTGAGTTTTCGACAAGTTTTGTGTTTTCTGGAGTTTTTTTGGTGAAAAAGGTCGATTAGTGGCAGAACGTGTCGCAACGTGCATATGGTGTCGGAAGTCATTCAGACCAGGCATGGATGCCTAACGTGGGCATGCCCACTTGCTTGCAAAAGTTGGGTCAGTCCATAAGAAATACCATGTTCAACAAAGAGTGTTCTGATAGGCCATAAGGGCATGTTTGGGAGTACCTCATTTCTCAATATCCCTTAAATGGCCTCTTTTTTGTTGGCCTTGTATGACGAATTCAAGGCAGAACGTGTCGCAACGTGCATATGGTGTCGGAAGTCATTCAGACCAGGCATGGATGCCTAACGTGGGCATGCCCACTTGCTTGCAAAAGTTGGGTCAGTCCATATATTTCCAAAGAAATACCATGTTCAACAAAGAGTGTTCGGATAGGCCATAAGGGCATGTTTGGGAGTACCTCATTTTTCAATATCCCTTAAATGGCCTCTTTTTTGTTGGCCTTGTATGACCAATTCAAGGCATCATGCCAAATTGATTAAGTTTTCGCCAAGTTTTGCACTTTCTTGAATTTTCTCAATTAAAAAGGCCGATAAATAATCGGATGTGTCATAACTTGCATATGATGTCGGAAGTCATCCAAACTAGGCATGTGCCTACCATGGGCATGCTTACCTTCTTGCAAAAGTGGGGGTCATTTCAAGGATGTCAAAAAATAGACTATATTCAACGGAGGGTGTTCACATAGGCCAGAAGGGTCCGTTTGATAGCTCGTTGTTTTCCGACATCCGTCGAAGGACCGAAAATATTTTCCACCAGTTTCTATGACCAATTCAAGGCATCATGCCAAGTTGTTTGAATTTTTGAAAAGTTTTGCATTTTATGGAGTTTAACCGATGAAAATGGGACGATAAGTGGTAGGGTTTCGGAGGCCTACTGTCCCGACCTGCGGTGCACGCCGCAAGCCAGGATGAAGAAGATTGTAGCAGTAGCTCTGTGCTCAGGAACGATGGCGAGGAAGATGATGTTCTAATGTGCGTCTCTGGAGATGAGCGACCTCCCTTTTATATGCACAGGAGAAAGAGGCGAGAGGGCAGAGACGGAAGGTGAAACGAAGAGACGGAGACAAAGTGAAACAGCCTGCTGCCGAAGGGATGCGTTGTTCACATTCAGTGTCCACTATAGCAAAAATCTTTTCACTTCCGTGTGACCTTTCATATACCAGTCGTGCGTGGCAAAAATTTAGACATCGGTTCGACTCATTCCCGCAACTCACGGCGCGTCGTGGCGAGGCGGACGGCGGAGGAGGAGCACGCGTGAATGCCCCTCTTGTTCTTATGCTCATACAAGTCGGGAAACAACCTCCCTTAAAAGGAGGTCCAACTCTCACCAAACTAGCAATGTGGGACAAAACTTTAGTTCCACCTCTTGCCTTGCACGAATGGGTTGCGTGGGCCTCTAGGATTTATTAGGAATTTCTGAAACTGCTATTGTGCTGGCCCAAAATAGACAAAATTTCAGCAATCCCCCACCAGATCCCAGAGGCACACAAAATTTGATTTTGGTTCCAAAACACTAATTTATACACCGGTACTGAAGTGGAGACTGTTAAGTTGAACTTCTACCTAGAACTCTATGCTACACTAGTAAACAACTTGAACAGTGGACTGGGCCTTGAACTGCAAGTTTTATGCGAATCTAGCTTCACACAAAGCCTTGATCGATACTAGGCCACCGTGGGTCTTCCCTGCGGGTAAAGCTTATGCGTCATACTCCAAAACCTTTCATGAGTTTACTAGAGAGCACCCTACTCTCATAGATTGCGACGTTTAACAATCAGACTCATATAGGTGTGTTCTTCAAAAGATGTTCTGCAGGACAATATCTTTGCTTGAATGAGCCACTTAGAACACATTAAGATATACTCCCTCTGTAAACTAATATAAGAGCATTTAGATCACTAAAGTAGTAATCTAAACACTCTTATATTAGTTTATGGAGGGAGTACATCAATCTGCCATGCAAATTAGGAGAGTATTGCATATTCATGGAGTGGTATTGTTAATAGTAAAGATACTTTCATCTCAGTTGACCAACAGCTTGTCTTTCACATCTAATTCACGGGATTTCCGATCACATAGACTAGGTTACCACTATGAACAACTTATATTGTCGATCTCATACCCATCTCCTTCGATGCAATATGTATCACATTACATGTTAGACCCTTAGTAAAAGGAACTGCCAGATTTTTAAACGTTTGGATATAATACAATGCAATTACTCTGGAGTTTTTCCTTTTATTGACAGACTTTAACCTTCTCTAAACATGTCTTTATGACTTCATGTTATCCTTTGAGATGCTCACTTTCGTGATCACAGTTTGATTGTCACAGTTCATAAGAATACCCGGTACAAATTTCTCAACAATCGATAAGTCATTCAAGAGCCGGCGAAGCCAATCTGCTTCGACCGTAGCTGGATCTAGTGTTGTGAGTTCTGCTTCCGTTGTTGAACTTGTTAAGATGGTCTACTTGCAAGACTTCCAAGAAACAGTGCCACCTCCATGAGTGAATACATATCCGCTCGTGACCTTTATCTCATCAGCATCAGAGATCCAGTTTGAGACACTATACCCTTCCAGTACCTTTGGGTACCCAGTGTAGTGAATTCCATAACTCGCAGTGCCTTTCAAGTAACGCATAACTCTCTCTAGAGCTTTCCAATGCACATCTTCTGGTTTTGAGACAAAACGGCTCAGTTTTTAGCACTGGCTAAGTACATAAGCGAGCCAATAATCTGAGAATATTTCAATTGATCTCTAGCAATTCTTCAATTCTTTCGAAGCAGCATGCTAGCATCATATGGTGTTGGACGGGGCTTGCAGTCACTGTAGCCAAAGCAACTTAAGATCTTTTCCACATAGTGAGATTGAAGCAATGTAATCCCACCATCATCGTCTCTCAACAACTTGATGTTCAGAATGACATCAACCACTCATAAATCCTTCATCTCAAAACAATGAGATAGGAAATCCTTGACCTCCTTAATAACATTCAGATTTGTTGTATAGTCAAAAAAATTCTTTGTACAGTAAAAAAACATTCAGATTTGTTTCGAAAATCAGTATGTCATCAACATACAAGCAAAGGATAACTCTCTCGTCCCCACCATGGCGATAGTACACATATTTATCAGCTTCATTTACAACAAAGCCTGCAGCTGTGAAAGTTTTTTCAAACTTCTCATGCCACTGCTTGGGCGCTTGCTTAAGTCCATACAAAGACTTCAGCAACTTGCACACTTTTTCTTCTTGACTATCTACTACAAACCCATCTGATTGTTCCATGTAAATTTCCTAGTCCAACTCTCCATTGACATCCATTTGATGAACGAAAAGACCAGGTGAGGCAGCTAGTGAAAGTAGTACTCCAATAGTGGTCAGTCAAGCCACATGTGAGTAAGTATCAAAAAAGTCTTCACCTTCCTTTTGGGTATAACCCTTAGCCATGAGTTGTGCCTTGTACTTCTCAATAGTACCATCAGGCCTAAACTTCTTCTTGAATACCCATTTACATCCTATGGGTTTACACCCATAAGGACGATTAGTTATCTCCTAAGTTTCATTTGCCAAGATAGAATCCATCTCACTATGGACCGCTTCCTTTCAGTAGTCAGCATCCTCAGATGCGTAGGCCTCTGAAATAGAATTGAGAGTGTCATCTATGAGATACACAAGAAAATCATCACCAAAGGACTTTGCAGTCCTTTATCTTTTGCTCCTAGTAGGAACTTTATTGATCTCCTCCACAGGATTTTCAAAGTATTCCATCGAGATGGTAGTTCAATATTTTTAACTAATTCCTGACTCGATGAACTAGGCATCTCCCGATTTGATGAGGTAGCCATATCCTTCATGGGAAAGATATCTTCAAGGAAAGTCGCATCATTTGACTCCATGATTGTACCGACATGCATGTCAGATACCTCAGATTTTACAACTACACAGAAGAGATCCGCTAACATTATTTTCATTGACGGAGGGGACATAATGCACGTTCTTCAACCGCATGATCTTCCCCGAAGTAAACTTCACATCGACCGTGCCAACACCACAAACAGAAGCACTTGAACCGTTACCCGTCAGCACGGTTGAAGTCCTTGCGGTCTGATAAGACAAAAACATGGAAATATCACCGCATACATGCACATTAACACCCGTGTCAATTAACCAATCAGGGGAATGACATACTGAAAGAATAGTGGGAAATATACCATACCCAACATCTTTCATGTCAATGTCACCAATGACCACATTAGCGGTCTTTCTGCCTTTCCCAAGATGACGGCTGTCATAACGACTAGGGCAACTAGGAGCCCAATGATCAGGATCTCCACACACATGACAAACACCTTTCTTCTTGTTATTCTTCTTCTTGAAGTTGGTGTGCTGTACAGCCTTGTTCTTCCCATCAAACTTTGTTTTACCATCAAACTTGCCCTTGTTCTTGAACTTGGGGGACTGGAAGTTTTTCTTCTATATAAGTTTGGCACTAGATCCTCCCTCAATACCTCGAGCACGTGTGTCCTTTGCTCTCGCCTTTTCTTTCACATCAAGAGTACCAATGAGATCCGGAGCGGAAAACTCCTGCCTCTTATGCTTCAGTAAGGTAGCAAAGTTCCCCCACGAAGGAGGAAGCTTAGTGATGATGCCTCTGGCAACAAACTTGTCTGGTAGCATACAATTGAAGTGCTCAAGTTCTCTAGCAAATGACTGTATGAGCTTGCTCAACCATGGAGCGCTCTTCAGTCATCCTATAGTCATAGAATTGTTCCATGATGTACAGCTCAGTGCGGGCATCTGAGACCCCAAACTTGGCCTTGAGTGCATCCCACATATCTTTTCCATTATCAATTGACGCGTAAGCATCAACTATGTTCTCATCAAGAACACTCAAGAGAGCAGCCTTAAACAGGGTATTCATTTTCTGAAAAACTTGTTCCCGTTGAGCATCATAATCTCCTTCAGGTTTGCCAAGAATGGCGTCATAGCAACTCATGGTTTGAAATCATAAGACTGCTCTCACGTGCCACCTCTTATAGTGGATACCCTCAAATATAGGAGGTCTCTTGGAAGCAACAAAACCACTCGAGGTAAACTACCTATAATAAGGTTTTTGGATTGTTGCAAGTATGAGCAATTTAGCATATGATTTTATTAACAGAAATACTAGATAAAACATGACTAGTGTAGTACAGATGAAACATGTCATGTAATCTAGCAGAGTGAAGGCAAATAGCATATGAACATATGAACTAGAACAGAACATATGTAGAACATAGAGTGGAACAAGAAAGGCTAGAGCAAGAAACTAAGGCAAGATCTTAAACAGAGAGAACACGAAGACATACGGAGCAGCGGCAGAAGCACTGGTCTTGGGGTCGGTATCCTTGCTAGCCATGTCGTCGAAGAGGTTGTTGATGTCGGGGAAGAAGTTATCGTCGGGGAAGTAGTCGTCGGAGTCCAGGGCGCCCGTGATGAAGAAGTCAGTAGTCGCGTGGAGCGCTCCCCAAAAACCTTATCACCCTTTTTCTCGTACAGGACTCAAAGTGGTGGGGTTTCGGAGGCCTACTGTGTCCCGACCTGCAGTGCACACCGCAAGCCGGGATGGAGAAGATCGTAGCAGTAGCTCAGTGCTCAGGAACGGTGGCGAGAGGAAGATGATGTTCTAATGTGTGTCTTTTGAGATGAGCGACCTCCCTTTTACAGGCATAGGAGAAAGAGGCGAGAGAGCAGCAATGAAAGGTGAAATGAAGAGATGGAGACGAAGTGAAATAGCCAGCAACCAAAGGGATGTGCCCTTCACATTCAGTGTCCACTATAACAAAAATATTTTCAACTTCCGTGTGACCTTTCGTATACCAGTCGTGCGTGGCAAAAAATTAGACATCGGCTCATTCCCGCAACCCGCGTCGCGCCGAGGCAGGCGGAGGAGGAGGAGTGCACGTGAATGTCCCTCTTATTCGCATACTCATACATGTGGGGAAATAATCTTCCTTATAAGGAGGTCCAACTCCGTAAAATGCCAACGACGGTCGACCTCCATGGAGGTGGATATTTTGAAAAAAATCAAAAAACATATTTTTAAAGTTTCAAAAAATTCTGAAAAAAAATCATACATGTTAACATGGATGTATTCTACATATGTGTAAATTTTTAAGATGAAATACATTATGATGAAAGCTACACAAAAAAGACAAATCGCGTTTTTCAGACTGATGAACAGTGCGAACACTGTTCACTATTAGAAATGGTTTTTCTCTTTTTTGTGTAGCTCTCACCATAATGTATTTCGTTGTCAGATTTTATACACAAGTAAAATACATCCATATAAATGTGTAGAATTTTTTTCAGAATTTTTTGAAACTATGTAATTATTGAATTTTTCAAAATAACCATCTCCATGGAGGTCGCCCGTCAAAAGCCCTCACTCGGTCCAACTCCTATCAAACTAGTGATGTGGGACTAAATTTTTGTTTCACCTCTTGACTTGCATGAATGGGCTGCGTGGGCCTTTAGTATTTATTAGGAATTTCTGAAACTGCTATTGGACCGACCCAAAATAGACAAAATTTCAGCATTGACATCCGTGCAGGTTTAAAAAAATTGTTTATCAGTTGTTCCTTTCTTTTCAGTTTTAAATGTCAAAGATTACTGAATATAAATGACAACCCGCTTAGATTATTTTTCTCCAGACTCATCTGAGATTATTTTGAAAACACCTGCTGGTAATTCAAGATTGCTGCCTACTGAAACTTGGTTTAGCTTCCTCCAAGCAACAACGAGGACCACGAATCTTACCAACCGGTGGCCAGTTTGCTACCGCATTTGCACCATATACACAACAAAAACGTCAATATCGGTAGTCATATAAAAGTTTGCTCCTCTTCCGCACATCAATCATAAATGCACCAGAGACTAATGCTCCGCATCCGCCAACAAAGATGTTTACGTGGGTTAGCTTCCGCCAAGTACCATCTCTGCTTCAGCAAGAAAGATGGACCTTTCATATGTAGCTCTTCCCCGGCTACTTAAACAGTGCACCGCGTTCCCTCTCAGTCACACGGCCAGGGAAGAAGGGGTTACCGGCGGCGGCAGCAGCAGCAGCGATGGCGATCCGGCGACAATCATCAGCAGCAGCTTCTCCACTCCTGCCGCCGGTGGCTGCTCTTCTGTTCCTATGGATGTTTGGCGGTAAGTCTTGCTACATGCTGCAGTTTCCTATTTTTTTTTTTACTATGCATGATAACTATTGCAAACTTTTCTGTAATTTCTCACTTACGCATATCATCGCTATTGTGTGTTTGTAACTTGAAGGGGGGCGTGTGATGGCACATACTGAGATTCGCAACATGACGGCACTCCAGAAACATGTCTCCTTTTTCGACCGTAACAAGGATGGCATCATTACCCCTTCGGAAACATTTGAAGGTGATTGATTTCTGCAACAAATTCTGCACGATTTAGTCTTACTAAGATAGTATACAAATCGCACATATCTGCAAACTGAGAAAAAAAATCTATGCATTTTCATGGATAAAAGAGAAGCTCAATAGATCTTTTAGCCTTAGCTACAGAGTACAAATTTGTCCACTGCCAAGCAGAGTTGATTGGCCACATCCGCTAAGTAATTGCACTCCCTGTGCATTTCACTCGAATAAAAAACATTTTCATTTATTCTAGAAAAACATTTTCATTTGGTCATGCCATGTTTGAGTGATTTTGCTGCTGTGTTCAACTTTTCTTCGTGCTGGTTACATTGAACTGAATAAAAATGACATTATATCCATACCACTGCAAAACACATATATTTAACTTTATATTATTTTAGTGTCTTAAGTAACTGGTTTTACATAGATGCGAGTCCTAAATACAGAGCACTCTATTGCTGGAGGCTTCATTTTATATTCTAATCCATGCTAAACTTGTACTTTGGAATGTAGGGTCTGTCGCAATTGGTTTTAATGTTACATATGCCAGAGAATTTGCCACCTTGGTGCATGCTGCTAATGGTCCTATAACAAGCCCCGTACTTCTCCTCTCCCTCACCCACACACTATTCTTTTAACATATAGACATGTTTGTGGATGAACTACGAGCTTGATATGTTATATCTTTTTTTCAATCCAGGCTGATGCACCATTGCCTCACTTATCAATATACATAGAGAATATGCACAAAGGAATGCATGGGAGTGATACCGGTGCATTTGATGTTAAAGGAAGGTAATTAATACAATGTGCTATTTAGGGACGGAGCTGCGATTTTTTGCAATCACTTGTTACTATATAGCTATTTGGCTAACCCAACTACTCCCTCCGTTCCGAATCACTTGTCTTAGAGTTGTCTAGATACGGAGGTATCTAGCACTAAAATGAGTCTAGATACATCCGTATCTACACAAATCCAAAACAAGTAATTCGGAACGGAGGGAGTAAAAATCAAAGCTGAACCCATTAACTCACGACTGTCCTTATTATTGCTTTGGTTTTGTTGTGAAATAGTCTACGATAGTATAGTTAGTTCACACCCAAATTTTTGGTGGGTTGGATTGTGTGCTCATCTATATAGTGAAAGCTTTACAGTAATCTTCTATATCTAAATAGCTAGCACCCACTAAGATATTTCTCTCAACATGCAAGCATGTCATCTCATCATTCAACATGCATAAGGAAATGCCCACCTCAACATGCAACTATGCATATTAAAAATCCACTACAACATGCATGCATGTAAAATTCCATTTTATTATGCTATTTACATTTAATTCTTATATACTTTCAGAAACTATTGTTTCAAGAATTCATGTTCCATATAATCAAAATCTCATTGAAATATTGCAAACATTCCCGCAACAACGTGGGGCATCATCTAGTTTTATTGATGTGTGCATCCACGGGTATATAGAGAAATACCGCTTAACTCAACTAATTAGTGTCTTTTAAAGGGAAATTTGCATGGGGTAAAATCTATTTTGATATTTTATATTATAACCAGTTTTATGCTGAACACCGAGGTGCACCAGCTCTATCCATACATATAAAAACAAACTTATGGGATGTCACATATCCAACAGCAGTAAAGCAATGCAGAGGACTTATAATGCTCTTCCTTTGTAACTTGGATATAATTTATTTACCTTGATCATTGGGTGATATTATGTACATTTATGCTTTGATATTTTATTCTCGTATATATGCTAGTTTTTGTGCATATTTCTATCCTTCGAATCCGTATATATGCTAAACATGTCAAGCTGTAGGTTTGTTCCACAAAAGTTTGAGGAAATATTCGTAAAGCATGCAAAAACTAGACCAGATGGTTTGACATATTTGGAGTTGGAGGATATGATCCTAGCAAATCGAGATCCACTGGACCCTGCATCATGGTAATTTGTTAAATATGCATGCTGTGGTTATATCTGGATTTTGTTTTTTAACAAAAAACCTATGAATATGTGTAATTGCTCATGGTTCCTCGGTTTTTATAACAAATCAATTATTTCCTGTAAAAAAGCATGATTTTAATTAACGGAAGGGCAAAAGAGTTAGTTAAGATTATTGGCTCCTGCTAAGTTTTTCGTTTCTATTGTTATAAATTCAGGGAGGGACCTCAAATAGAATGGGGCGGAATATACAACGTCGCGAGTGACAATGATGGATTTCTTCATAAGGACGATGCGAGAGGTATATACGACGGAAGTGTGTTTGTAAAGCTGGAGGAAAAGAGGGGCTTTTCTCATCATAGTGCAATGTAATAGAGTGCAACATGTTGTACGCTGAAATAATTAGGGGAACACATAGTGTGTGTACTAAGACTGGTATATATTTGTTCAAGTGTTTGTTTGCACATAAGTAAAATACTGTGATGTTTATCA
>NC_041390.1:163615506-163645133 GCF_002162155.2 Triticum dicoccoides | reverse complement strand
ATTTGCATATTTATATTGGTAAGAAATGTGCCGCTCGTGCCGCACCTTGATGGTGGCCAGACTAGATTCTTGAACTTTGTATGAATTCCATAGAAAGAACAACTGCACAGTAGTTTTAAAGTACATCGCTTCTCCATTTCTTTTTTTTTGGGGGGGGAGGGGGGGCTCCTACCGTACAAATGTAAGCACCAGAGTTGAGATCTAGTAGATGGAGTTGTGCAGAGTGAGGGCTTTTGGCGGGCAACCTCTATGGAGGTGGTTATTTTGAAAAATTCAATGATTATATTTTGGAGTTTCAAAAAAATCTACACGTTCATATGGATGTATTCTACTCCCTCCGTTCCTAAATACTTGTCTTTCTAGGCATTTCAACAAATGACTACATACGGAGCAAAATGAGTGAATCTACACTCTAAAATATGTCTACATGCATCCGCATGTAATAGTCATTTGAAATGTCTAGAAAGACAAATATTTAGGAACGGAGGGAGTACATGTGTATAAAATCTGACAATGAAATACATTATGGTGAGAGCTACACAAAAGGAGAAAAAACCTGCATTTCTAATAGTGAACAGTGTTCTCACTGTTCATCAGTCTGGAAAACGTGATTTGTCTTTTTTGTGTAGCTCTCATCATAATGTATTTCATCTTAAAAATTTACACATATGTAGAATACATCCATGTTAATATGTATGATTTTTTTCAGAATTTTTTGAAACTTTAAAAAATGTTTTTCGATTTTTTAAAAATACCTACCTCCATGGAAGTCGACCGCCGTTGGCATTCCCCTTTTCTACATTTTCAGTATCTTGGCTATGGATCAGTTTTGAAGTCTGAACCTGATCCTGATGGCTCCACTAATTCTATTCTGAACGACATAGTGAGCATTGATGGGGCTACTTATGGGGCTGTCCTAAATCTGGAAATAAGATGCAAGTGGAGATTGAACAGAGCAGAAACCCCGAATAAGTTTTTTACCGGTGGCGGGATGTACTGGTGGAGAATCAGCCATCCATACAATTTTAGGGATTCGTGCAGCTATTTGAAGTATAGAACCAGTTAATGCAATACAAAAAGAATACATGTGGATCCTTTACATGTCTTTTCAATTTTTGTCAAGAGAGAGATGACGTGTCAATCGAAGCACCGCTTTTCATCATTGCATGCATGTTAAAATATTCTATCTCCACATACACTGAACATTCGTTTTATTTTCATTCTCAGATTTTTAACGATTCATATCTTTTGAACCAAAAGTTCATTATTAAAACTTTTTTATATTTGAACTCGTGGTGTGAAGACCTTGAGAACAAGATCAATTTTGGATATATTTGAACTACATTTTTTGTATATATTTCAATTATCTGCGAAATCAGTTTCATAAAACATCAAAAGGTTTCACTATTTCATATAAGTGTTATATATGGTTTCAAAGAAATTCACAAACTGGAATACGGAACTTACAAACCAACTTCACTCATTTGATTTCACTCGTTTTGAATAACTCATATGCAGTTCTTTAAATAAACCGATTTCACTCAATTGAGAAAACAAATTCGCTCACTTCATAAAACAGATTTTGCTCGTTTCAGAAATTATATTCACTCATTTCAAGAAACGATTTCAATCATTCAAACAATGATTTCAGTTATTTCATAAAATTGGTTTCACTCAATTCGAAAAACCGATTTCACTTAATTCAGAAAAAATGTATTTCACTAATTTGAAAAGGCATATTTCACTCCTTTGAGAAATTTATTTTTCATGAGTTAAAAAAAGGTTTCACTCATTACAAAAAAAATTGGTTCACGTATCTTAAATAAACTGATTTCACTTATTTGAAATAACCGATTTCACTCAATTTAGAGAAAAAAATTCACACAATTAAGAAAACAAGTTTTAGCCGTTGCAAAATACAGATTTCACTCAGAAAAAACATATTTTGGAAAAGTGAGTTTGTTCATTGTAAAACACATATTTCACTTGTATCAAATAAATAGTTTCAAAACTTTGAAATAACAAGTTTCACGCATTTCACACCGGAATATCTATCATGTGTATGAAAAAAAAGATTTCACTCATTTCAAGAAAATAATTTCACTTGTTATAGAAAGGTTATTTCACTTATTTCAAAATAGCTATCATTTTTAACAATTTCACTCGTTTAAAAACTGGATTTCATTGAATTCTGAAATAATTTCACTTATTTCAATACACGGATTTTTAACATAGTTCTGACAACATAAATTTGTTTGAAACGGCAAAATTGAAACTAGTTTAAATGCATTGAAAATTGGTCTTGTTCGAAAGGTCTCGTCGCTAGGAATTCAAATATATAAAAAGTTTCAAAAATAAATTTGTAGCTTAAAAGATATGAATGATTGAAATTATGTAAAGAGAAATAAAAGGACATGAATTTAGTGAGGAAGAGATGTGAGCGATTGTGCCCGTGTCATGCATGATGGGGAGGAGAGATAATATGTGCATGCATGCGTGGATGGGATGGAGGGGATCACTGATTTGACTTAAGTGCTGAGATACAAAGATGAGGTTGGACAATACATAGCTATACTTATGGAGTAGGACCAAAACTGCGGAAAAAAATTATATGAGACCAGGTCTCACGGTTAGCAGGTGAGACTCGTCCTAATAGATGACACGTGGCATTCAAAATCACAAAACATCTAATCTCTTCCCTCCTGATTTTAAGTGAAGGGTGGGAAATGCTTTGAGATTTGTGAATGCCACGTGTCATCCATTAGGATGGGTCTCGCGTGAGACCTGATTTCATAGAATTCTTTTCCCTAAAACTGCATAGATCTTAAAAGCACTATGTGGATCTTAAAGGCACTGTACATCCCGCCACCGGTAAAAGAGACTTTGCGGCAGAAACCCCTCATCTTTTTTCTCACTCTGAGTCCAATGTGCTCCCATCTTTTCGAGTCAAATCTTGCAAGAGAAGGTGAGTGAACATTTTCAACGCAACAGTGGCTGGATGTTACGTATAAAAAGGCCTAGGCCAAAGCGCTCCATCAACAAATCGCATTACCACCACGCACGTATTCCAGTGCGTCACTTGGAAGGCTCTACGCGAGCTTGACCGCGCGTGGCAATGCAGATCGAATCCAACACGAAGTATTGCAGAGTCGAGGGAGCAGCATCCGAGGAGGACCGGCTGAGTGACCTCCCCGACGACGTCCTCCACTCGATCGTCGGCAGGGTCCCCCTCAAACAAGCCGTACGCACCAGCGCCCTCTCCACGAGGTGGGCGTGCCTGTGGCTCCACGCGCTCGCCGCCTCCGCCGTCCTCGACTTCACCGACAGCGAATTCGTCCGCGGCCAGTTCCTGGGGCGGATCGTGGCCACGGTGAACCGCTGCCTGGAGGTCCACGGCGCGGCTCCCATCGACGTGTTCCGCGTGGCGCTGTCCCCGTTCGATGCGTATGGGCGGGACGTCGTCCGGTGGGCCGCGACCGCCTTGGTTAGAGGCGCCAGGGAAGTGGGGGTGGACCTGACGCAGCATGCCGACGTCCGCGGGGCTCTGGAGCTTCCCGTGGACCTCTTCCAGGCCGAGAGCTCCCTTGCGGTGCTCAGCCTTGGCCGGTGCAGCCTCCGCGACGTCCCGCCCGGCACGCCGGGGCTCGCCGGTCTCACATCGCTCTCCCTCAACCAAGTCGACGTCACCGACGATGCTGTCCGGGACGTGGTCTCCAGGTGCCGGCTGCTCGAGTTTCTGAGCCTGGAGAGCTGCCACCTTCTCGTGTCGGTGAGGGTCGCCGGCGAGAGGCTGCGGGGCCTGGAGATCGTGCGCTGCCTGGCCATGCGCCACCTGCAGGTGGCCGCGCCCGTGCTGGAGTCTGTTGCCTACCACGGCGACGTCCTCCTCATCTGGAGAGAGGACGAGCCGTCAGGCGTGGAGTTCGTTGGCCCAGGCGGCAGGACCGATGCCAGGCCGGAGCTAAAGGACGCGTACCTGACCCACATCGGCTACGGCGAATACGACGAAGTAATTCACGAGTTCGCCTACTCAGGCTTCTTGGATCAGGTCGCGCATGCCAAGATTTTGACACTTTGTTCCGTGGGCATGCGGGTACGATATTCAAACATGTTCTTGCCTAGGAAACCAATCAGGCGATTAACGGTGTCTTTCATACGATCAGCACCGGGAAGAAGAGCGACTGTTCGCTGAGGGCGACGTGGATGCCCCGAACCTAGAAGAGCTGCAGCTGCTAATGGACTCCATCTCCATGGGCGACGACGATGTTACTCGCTTCTCCGGATTCTTAGAGCTCGTCGTGGCGCCGCTCCTCGAGCGCCTCTTTATCCGGGTAAGCATCCTGATACATGATCCATTCGAACCTGACTTGCCACGGCGTGCGATCCTAACGAGCTACCGGCTCCGTGGATCGAACTTGCAGCTCCCAGACGCGTGCGGCGGCACGGCGGTGACCGGCGAGGGCGCGGATATCGTTCTCGAGTGCGAGATCGCTCTCGACCACCTGACGTTCCTCAAGGTGGTGAACTTCCGAGGGACGAGGCGCGAGCTGCGGGTGCTAAGGTTCGTCCTGCGCAGGGCTCCTGTCCTCGAGCAGCTGGTGCTCGTCACACCGGAAGACGTGGGAACTCCGGGGGACCATGACCAGCAGGAGAGCGTCCGCCTGCTCCTTAAGGTCGTCCAAGAGCACGTGTCAAAGATCAGCAAGGCGTGGCTCTGGCAGGAGCCCCGCGTCACCTTGTGCCGGCCGAGGGAGGACGACGGCCGGAGCCCTGCACACACCAAGTACTACCACCATGATCAGGCATAGTTCAACTAGAGCTAATTAATTGGGCATAGTTATAAAAAAGCACCCAAACCTATCAATAAGCCACAAGCCTTTCAATACTCAGTTAAAAAAGGTTATTACTAAGGTTTGTATATCGAAACATTAACAGAATCACTAAAAGTCTCACGTCAGATATTTAGGATCCCGTCACGAACGCTTCATCGACTATCTGACCACCAACACGAATTTTGATGCAAGTTCATCACGCGCCACCCGTTACGAACTGTCCGCGTGGACGGGCGATGAGCGTGACCCTTTTAGATGGGGGTGAGACGCCCCCCTTTGTTATGCATTTCTAGACCAGTCCACTCATTCTCTTCCCCACTCACGGCAACCATCACTTTCGATTCCATTCGATTCCACCCGACCAGATCACCGATGAGGGGGTATGTGGTGGCTTGCTCGTGGATCTCGGCGGCATGGCGCTAGCTCGAGAAAGCGGTGGCGCTCGAGGATGCACAAGGGGGCAGCAACGGCGGTCACAATCGAGGGTGTTGCAGCGGCCTGCCCGCGGACCTCAGCGACATGGTAATGGAGCTAAATCTGATAGATTTCGGATAAGTGGTCCCGAACTAAGTGTCTAGATGTGATGGTAACAAGGACATGAGATTTTACCTAGGTTTAGGCTCTCCGAAGAGACAATATCCTATGTTTTGTTTGTTTTTATTGCTTTGGGATGGAGTGCAAAGTACAGATAATCTATCATGAGATTGTTATGTCGTTCTAGAGTCCTATCCCTCAGTTTATATAGGTATCGGGGGTCTAGGGTTATAGCATCCTAGTCAGCTTGGGCCGTCTAATTCACCACAAGTTTTCGGGAGCCTTCCATTCATACGTCATGGGCCGTCGGGCGTACCCACTCCTGAACCGACATGAGGTCCTCGGCTTGTCCTGGCTCACCAGGCTGGGAGGTGACCTGGTGAGAAACCCCCAATCCAGGACACCATTAGCAGCCCTTGAACCGGTTTTCAAGTCTAGACACACCTTGGCTCTCCCGGGCTGCCCTTTGTCTTTGGTCGTCAATCTTTGAAACCGGTTCAACGAATTTTTCTCATAAATTGGACTCATCAACGTGTGTGTGTATATATAAAGTATTACTATTCATCATCCAGGGTGCTGAATAAGTAATTCTTCACCCGAGATAATCTTACGATCGCTTTCTAAATAAATTACATTTAGAATATAAATAGTTACATGCATTTTGATTTAATATGTAAAATTTAATATAAAAAATAAAAATATAGGTTATAAGACCAGAAAAATCACATTTTATGTATGTTTTACACTATGTTTTTACATTCGTAATTTTACGTAACATAAAATATTTTTTACGGTGAGTACATATTTTCTTACGTTCTCTTTTTAAGTATGAAATAAGACAAAATTTACGAAATGTTAAAATACGGTGCATTGATGTCAAAATAGAGAGGGGGTGAAGAATAACTATTCCTCACCCAGGGTGACGAATAGCGCGATATGGTTGCGCTATTCGTTATCCTGGGTGAGGAATAGTTATTCTTAACTTCCCCCTCTATTTTACCATCAATACACCGTAATTTTATGTTTCATAAGTTTTGTCTTATTTTCGACGCAAAAAAGGACCGTAAGAAAAATATATAATCGCCGTAAAAAATATTTTATGTTATGTAAAATTACAAATGTAAAGTCATAGTCTAAAATACACATAAACTGTAAATTTTCTTGTCTTATGATCTATATTTTTTATTTTCTTATATCAAATTTTACGTAGTGAATCAATAAAAATGTTATTATTTAAATTCCAAACGTAATTTAATTATGAAATGATCGTAAGATTACCTCGGATAAAAAATAACTTATTTTGCACCCTAGGTAATGAATAGTAACACTATATATATATATATATATATATATATATATATATATATATTGCAAAAATGTTAATCATGTATTTGATAGATGTTTAATGGGTACAATAAAATTGTTCTGTTATATACGAAAAAAGTGCAATGCTTATGAAAAATGTACACATGCAGTAAAGATAAACAACAATGAAAAACAGGGAAAAAAATGAAAACCTCGATAAAAACTGACTAAGAAACCGAAGAAACCAAAAAGAAACAAAGCAACGAAAGTATAAAGAAGAAAGGAAAAAAACTATGAAAAAACAAAGAACACAAAGGTATAACAAAGAGAAAAGGAGAACCTAAGGAATACTATTGAGGAAAAAATTGAAAAGCAAAGGAAAGAGCAAAAAGAGAAAAGGGAAAAGAAAACCGAAAAAAACTAGCACAGAGCGAACGTAAAGCGACTTGCCACAGAGGGGAAACGAGAGACAAGTGCTAATGGGCCGCCCGATCATTGTCGCCGGTAGGCGATTCCCTAGACGACACATAGCCCCGGGGCCGGATCGTTTACGTATTCGGTTCCAGGAAGGCAAGAGGTGGGGAGTTTATTAATTTGCGTCTGGCCATAGAAGCAAAGCCGAGGAACCGATCGCGCGGGAGGAGATGGCCGACGGAGAGGACGCTGGCGCTGCCCGCCGACGCACCGCCGTCTCTGACTACCGGAAGAAGATGCGCAACTTGAGGGACTCGCGCGTCGGAGCTGGTAAAGGCGCACAGTCTCCCGTCTCTACTCCGTTCTGATTCGAGATGTGTTCCCTGATACTCCCTCCATCCGAAAAAGCTTATCACAAGCTTGTCCCTCAAATGGATGTATCTATCACTAACTTGATGCTAGATACATCCACTAACTTGATGCTAGATACATCCATTTGAGGGACAACCTTTTTCGGACGGAGGGAGTACGTCGGGGCGTTGAGGCCTTGAGGGTGTAGGGTCCTGGCCTGCGGTGTAGCCTGTTGGGTAATAATCCTCTAGTAGATTGCCTCGGTTCTGCTCATCCAGGGGTAATCATCGGCTGTTGCATTAATTGTTATTTTAGGATTTAGGGTTATTTAGGTGGATAAATCCTATTTTATGATAATGGCTATCTAAGGACTCATTCGGTTTAGGATTTTCAAATCAAAGAAATAGAAAAGGTAAATGATTGGGATGCCCCCTTCACATTAGTTCTTAGGAATTTTCCATGAGGTATTTTACCTAACGCTAAGAATTGGGCTAATATTGACACAAATTCTACATAATCTAGGACCTCCATGTTAGGAAATTAGGCATATTTTATTTAAGCTTAATCCATATTAGCATCATGACAAGATTATTGGCATGGCAAATCGCATACGACAGACTAGGAACATCTAGTACATTCACATATGGACCACCTTATCTCTTTTCTACTGACCTTCTCACTGTATATGCAACTACAATAGTGCATTTATAAGCGATGTGAAAACCCTTATCAAGTCGGCCTGGACTAGTTTAACGAATTGTCCATGGCCTTTGTAAGGAATTCTTAAGTAAATATTCTTTTTGCCATAATGTTCTCTTGTTTCCAAAGGCATACATTTCCATTATGATTAGCTTGATTTTTCATATGACATGCGGTTCATCTACATGCAGTGAATGAAAACTTAAAAAATAATCAGGATTTTGCAAAGATTGAAGATTACTTGGAGCCACTCCAAACTGTTGGAGAGCTAACAGGAGAGGTTCTCTGTTCTTTTGACAACGAACATTGTAAGTGAAGAGCCTTTCTTTCTATGTTGTTTCATCTGTATACTTGCACAATTGATTGTCACTTGCCCTGGAAAGTTAAACGCCTCCCATGAGATCCTTGTCAAATTTCTATGCTTCCAAAATTCCCAAAACAATCATTTTTTAATTACATGTACAAAAATTTGTGGGAAAAAGGTTATGATCATGTGCAATATATCTTTATCTTTACCTAATAATAAAACAAATTGGGCTTCTTTCGTCCGTCATGGCATTTTTCAGAAAAGCCCCTCTATTTCAGAGAATTCAACCCGCAGTCCTGTTTTAAGTTAAAACGAATCGTTATTTTCATATTTTACACAAAAGTCCCTGTCTTTTATTGAAATCAACCCGCCGTCCGGATTTAAGTCACACCTGAACCGTTATTTCACATTTTTCGAAAACCCCCTGATGTTTTAGATAATTCATCCGCGGATCATATTTAAGTCAAACAAATGATTTTTAAAATCATTCATATCTTTTAAGGCCTCTTTTGGTTCATAGGATAGGATTATCATAGGAATAGGAATCTTGTAGGAAATGAGATGACATGTATCTCAAATCCTATGAGTAGGAATAGGAAACAAGGTGTCATTTGGTTGACATCAAAGAAATTTTTCCATTGAGTCTAGGCTCTTTTTTATTTTCCTATAAAATGTGGAGGATAGGAACCAATCCTATGTAGGAATAGGAATCCATTCCTATCAACCAAAGGGCTCTAAAGGAAAAAAAATCCTATAAAAATCCTATCTTCTAGAATTCCTATGAAATTCCTCTAAACCAAAGGAGGCCTAAACCGTAACTCCGATTTGAACATGTTATATATGAAATTTGATTAGAAAAATATGTAGAATATGAATATGAGATTATTTTTACCTGTTAAGTATTTTTAAATATTATTTTGGAATATATTTGAGTCGAACAAAATAATTTTTAAAATTATCTGTATCTTTTAAACCGTAACTTCGATTATATATGAAATTTTATTAGAAAAATGTGTGGAATCTAAATATGATGTTAATTTTACCTGTTAAATATTTTTAAAATATTTTTATGGAAGCAAACTTATAATTTATAGCGCAAGATTCGTTTTTTTTTCATACCGGCGGTGATCCAGATTGCAAATAAACACCACACTATAACCATATACGGAAAAGAAAACATTTATAACTACACATGCATACCTCTGAAAAATGTCGCAGGGGAAAACAACAGATTTCTCATCGCGAGAGTGAGAGAAAGCGAACGAGAGAGAGAGAGGGAGAGAGAGGGAGAGAGAGGGGGGGGGGAGGGAGGAAGGAAGGGAGGGAGAGAGACGCCTTAAGATTAACCATATTCAACACATATTTTTTGTTGTTTTGTGCGAACACCGAGGTCATCACCGGCAACGTCCCACAAACTCACGATCCAGCTGCGTGTCGAGGGAGAGCTTCGTCAGTATGAAGGCATGATGATGGTGATGATTAAGCTACCGGCGCAGGGCTTCGCCTGAGTACTACGACGATATGACCAAGGTGGATTATGGTGGAGGGGGGCACCGCACACGACTAGGGAATCAATGATCAACTTTTGTGTTCTAGGGTGCCCCTGCCCCCGTATATAAAAAAGCAAGGGGGGAGGCCGGCCGGCCCTTGGGGCGCGCCAAGGAGGGGAGGAGTCCTCCTCCTAGTAGGAGTAGGACTCCCCCTTTCCTAGTCCAACTATGAGGAGGAAGGGGGAAGGAAGGAGAGGAGAAGGGAGAAGGAAAGGGGGGCGCCGACCCCCCTTCCCTAGTCCAATTCAGACTAGAGGGGGAGGGGCGCGCGGCCCTGCTTGGCCGTGTTGGGGAACGTAGTAATTTCAAAAAAATTCCTACGCACACGCAAGATCATGGTGATGCATAGAAACGAGAGGGGAGAGTGTGATCTACGTACCCTTGTAGACCGACAGCGGAAGCGTTAGCACAACGCGGTTGATGTAGTCGTACGTCTTCACGGCCCAACCGATCAAGCACCGAAACTACGTCACCTCTGAGTTTTAGCACACGTTCAGCTCGATGACGATCCCCGGACTCCGATCCAGCAAAGTGTCGGGGAAGAGTTCCGTCAGCACGACGGCATGGTGACGATCTTGATGTACTACCGTCGCAGGGCTTCGCCTAAGCACCGCTACAGTATTATCGAGGATTATGGTGGAAGGGGGCACCGCACACGGCTAAGAATATGATCACGTGGATCAACTTGTGTGTCTAGGGGTGCCCCTGCCCCCGTATATAAAGGAGCAAGGGGAGGAGGCCGGCCGGCCCTATAGGCGCGCCAAGGAGTCCTCCTCCTCCTAGTAGGAGTAGGACTCCTACTAGGAGGGGGAAGGAAGTGGGAAGGGAGAAGGAAAGGGGGTGCCCCCCCCCTCTCCTAGTCCAATTCAGACCAAGGGGGGGGGAGGAGGCACGCGGCCCACCCTGGCTGCTCCTCTCTCTCTCCACTAAGGCCCATATGGCCCATTACTTCTCCTGGTAGGGTTCCAGTAACCCTCCGGCTCTCCGGTTTTCTCCGAAATCACCCGGAACACTTCCGGTGTCCGAATATAGCCGTCCAATATATCAATCTTTATGTCTCGACCATTTCGAGACTCCTCGTTATGTCCGTGATCACATCTGGGACTCCGAACTAACTTCGTTACATCAAAACTCATAAACTCATAATATAACTATCATCGAAACCTTAAGCGTGCGGACCCTACGGGTTCGAGAACAATGTAGACATGACCGAGACACGTCTCCGGTCAATAACCAATAGCGGAACCTAGATGCTCATATTGGCTCCTACATATTCTATGAAGATCTTTATCGGTCAGACCGCATAACAATATACGTTGTTCCCTTTGTCATTGGTATGTTACTTGCCCGAGATTCGATCGTCGGTATCTCAATACCTAGTTCAATCTCGTTACCGGCAAGTCTCTTTACTCATTTCGTAATACATTATCTCGCAACTAACCCTTTAGTTGCAATGCTTGCATGGCTTATGTGATGTGCATTACCGAGAGGGCCCAGAGATACCTCTCCGAAAATCGGAGTGACAAATCCTAATCTCGAAATACGCCAACCCAACATGTACCTTTGGAGACACCTGTAGAGCTCCTTTATGATCACCCAGTTACGTTGTGACGTTTGGTAGCACACAAAGTGTTCCTCCGGCAAACGGGAGTTGCATAATCTCATAGTCATAGGAACATGTATAAGTCATGAAGAAAGCAATAGCAACACACTAAACGATCGGGTGCTAAGCTAATGGAATGGGTCATGTCAATCACATCATTCTCCTAATAATGTGATCCCGTTAATCAAATGACAACACATGTCTATTGTTAGGAAACATAACCATCTTTGATTAATGAGCTAGTCAAGTAGAGGCATACTAGTGACGTTTAGTTTGTCTATGTATTCACACAAGTATTATGTTTCCGGATAATACAATTCTAGCATGAATAATAAACATTTATCATGATATAAGGAAATAAAATAATAACATTATTATTGCCTCTAGGGCATATTTCCTTCAGTCTCCCACTTGCACTAGAGTCAATAATCTAGATTACACAGTAATGATTCTAACACCCATGGAGCTTTGGTGTTGATCATGTTTTGCTCGTGGAAGAGGCTTAGTCAATGGGTCTGCAACATTCAGATCTGTATGTATCTTGCAAATCTCTATGTCTCCCACCTGGACTAGATCCCGGATGGAATTGAAGCGTCTCTTGATGTGCTTGGTTCTCTTGTGAAATCTGGATTCCTTTGCCAAGGCAATTGCACTAGTATTATCACAAAAGATTTTCATTTGACCCGATGCACTAGGTATGACACCTAGATCGGATATGAACTCCTTCATCCAAACTCCTTCGTTTGCTGCTTCTGAAGCAGCTATGTACTCCGCTTCACATGTAGATCCTGCCACAATGCTTTGTTTAGAACTGCACCAACTGACAGCTCCATCGTTTAATGTAAACACGTATCCGGTTTGTGATTTAGAATCGTCCGGATCAGTGTCAAAGCTTGCATCAACGTAACCATTTACGATGAGCTCTTTGTCACCTCCATATATGAGAAACATATCCTTAGTCCTTTTCAGGTATTTCAGGATGTTCTTGACCGCTGTCCAGTGATCCACTCCTGGATTACTTTGGTACCTCCCTGCTAGACTTATAGCAAGACACACATCAGGTCTGGTACACAACATTGCATACATGATAGAGCCTATGGCTGAAGCATAGGGAACATCTTTCATTTTCTCTCCATCTTCTGCATTGGTCGGGCATTGAGTCTTACTCAATTTCACACCTTGTAATACAGGCAAGAATCCTTTCTTTGCTTGATCCATTTTGAACTTTTTCAAAACTTTGTCAAGGTATGTGCTTTGTGAAAGTCCAATTAAGCGTCTTGATCTGTCTCTATAGATCTTAATGCCCAATATGTAAGCAGCTTCACCGAGGTCTTTCATTGAAAAACTCTTATTCAAGTATCCCTTTATGCTATCCAGAAATTCTATATCATTTCCGATTAGTAATATGCCATCTACATATAATATCAGAAATGCTACAGAGCTCCCACTCACTTTCTTGTAAATCCAGGCTTCTCCAAAAGTCTGTACAAAACCAAATGCTTTGATCACACTATCAAAGCGTTTATTCCAACTCCGAGAGGCTTGCATCAGTCCATAAATGGATCACTGGAGCTTGCACACTTTGTTAGCTCCCTTTGGATCGACAAAACCTTCCGGCTGCATCATATACAACTCTTCTTTCAGAAATCCATTCAGGAATGCAGTTTTGACATCCATCTGCCAAATTTCATAATCATAAAATGCGGCAATTGCTAACATGATTCGGACAGACTTAAGCATCGTTATGGGTGAGAAGGTCTCATCATAGTCAATTGTCGAAAACCTTTTGCGACAAGTCGAGCTTTGTAGACAGTAACATTACCGTCAGCGTCAGTCTTCTTCTTAAAGATCCATTTATTCTCAATTGCTTGCCGATCATTGGGCAAGTCAACCAAAGTCCATACTTTGTTCTCATACATGGATCCCATCTCAGATTTCATGGCTTCAAGCCATTTTGCGGAATCTGGGCTCACCATCGCTTCTCCATAGTTCATAGGTTCATCATGATCTAGTAGCATGACTTCCAGAACAGGATTACCGTACCACTCTGGTGCGGATCTTAGTCTGGTTGATCTACGAGGTTCAGTAGTATCTTGTTCTGAAGTTTCATGATCATCATCATTAGCTTCCTCACTAATTGGTGTAGGTGTCACAGAAACTGGTTTCTGTGATGTACTACTTTCCAGTAAGGGAGCAGGTATAGTTACCTCATCAAGTTCTACTTTCCTCCCACTCACTTCTTTCGAGAGGAACTCCTTCTCTAGAAAGTTTCCGAATTTAGAAACAAAGGTTTTGCCTTCAGATCTGTGATAGAAGGTGTATCCAATAGTTTCCTTTGGATATCCTATGAAGACACATTTCTCCGATTTGGGTTCGAGCTTATCAGGTTGAAGCTTTTTCACATAAGCATCGCAACCCCAAAATTTCAGAAATGACAACTTTGGTTTCTTACCAAACCAAAGTTCATAAGGCGTCGTCTCAACGGATTTTGATGGTGCCCTATTTAACGTGAATGCGGCCGTCTCTAGAGCATAACCCCAAAACGATAGCGGTAAATCAGTAAGAGACATCATAGATCGCATCATATCAAGTAAAGTACGATTACGATGTTCGGACACACCATTACGTTGTGGTGTTCCGGGTGGCGTGAGTTGCGAAACTATTCCGCATTGTTTCAAATGTACACCAAACTCGTAACTCAAATATTCTCCTCCACGATCAGATCGTAGGAATTTTTTTCTTGTTACGATAATTTTCAACTTCACTCTGAAATTCTTTGGACTTTTCAAACGTTTCAGACTTATGTTTCATTAAGTAGATATACCCATATCTGCTTAAGTCATCTGTGAAGGTGAGAAAATAACGATATCCGCCATGAACCTCAATATTCATCGGACCACATACATATGTATGTATGATTTCCAACAAATCTGTTGCTCTCTCCATAGTACCGGAGAACGGTGTTTTTGTCATCTTACCCATAAGGCACGGTTCGCAAGTACCAAGCGATTCATAATCAAGTGGTTCCAAAAGTCCATCACTATGGAGTTTCTTCATGCGCTTTACACCGATATGACCCAAACGGCAGTGCCACAAATAAGTTGCACTATCATTATCAACTCTGCATCTTTTGGCTTCAACATTATGAATATGTGTGTCACTACTATCGAGATTTAATAAGAATAGACCACTCTTTAAGGGTGCATGACCATAAAAGATATTACTCATATAAATAGAACAACCATTATTCTCTGATTTAAATGAATAACCGTGTTGCATCAAACAAGATCCAAATATAATGTTCATGCTTAACGCTGGCACCAAATAACAATTATTTAGGTCTAATACTAATCCCGAAGGTAGACGTAGAGGTAGTGTGCCGACCGCGATCACATCGACTTTGGAATCATTTCCCACGCGCATCATCACCTCGTCCTTAGCCAATCTTCGCTTAATCCGTAGTCCCTGTTTCGAGTTGCAAATGTTAGCAACATAACCAGTATCAAATACCCAGGTGCTACTGCGAGCATTAGTAAGGTACACATCAATAACATGTATATCACATATACCTTTGTTCACCTTGCCATCCTTCTTATCCGCCAAATACTTGGGGCAGTTCCGCTTCCAGTGACCAGTCTGCTTGCAGTAGAAGCACTTAGTTTCAGGCTTAGGTCCAAGTTTGGGTTTCTTCTCTTGAGTAGCAACTTGCTTGCTGTTTTTTTTAAGTTCCCCTTCTTCTTCCCTTTGCCCTTTTTCTTGAACTAGTGGTCTTGTTGACCATCAACACTTGATGCTCCTTCTTGATTTCTACCTCCGCAGCTTTCAGCATTGCGAAGAGCTCGGGAATAGTCTTATTCATCCCTTGCATATTATAGTTCATCACGAAGCTCTTGTAGCTTGGTGGCAGTGATTGGAGAATTCTGTCAATGACGCAATCATCTGGAAGATTAACTCCCAATTGAATCAAGTGATTATTATACCCAGACATTTTGAGTATATGCTCACTGACAGAACTGTTCTCCTCCATCTTGCAGCTATAGAACTTATTGGAGACTTCATATCTCTCAATCCGGACATTTGCTTGAAATATTAACTTCAACTCCTGGAACATCTCATATGCTCCATGACGTTCAAAACATCGTTGAAGTCCCGATTCTAAGCCGTAAAGCATGGCACACTGAACTATCGAGTAGTCATCAGCTTTGCTCTGCCAGACGTTCATAACATCTAGTGTTGCTTCAACAGCAGGCCTGGCACCCAGCGGTGCTTCCAGGACGCAATTCTTCTGTGCAGCAATGAGGATAATCCTCAAGTTACGGACCCAGTCCGTGTAGTTGCTACCATCATCTTTCAACTTTGCTTTCTCAAGGAACGCATTAAAATTCAACGGAACAACAACACGGGCCATCTATCTACAATCAAACATAAACAAACAAGATACTATCAGGTACTAAGTTCATGATAAATTTAGGTTCAATTAATCATATTACTAAAGAACTCCCACTTAGATAGACATCCCTCTAATCCTCTAAGTGATTACGTGATCCAAATCAATTAAACCATGTCCGATCATCACGTGAGATGGAGTAGTTTCATTGGTGAACATCACTATGTTGATCATATCTACTATATGATTCACGCTCGACCTTTCGGTCTCCGTGTTCCGAGGCCATATCTGTATATGCTTGGCTCGTCAAGTATAACCTGAGTATTCCGCGTGTGCAACTGTTTTACACCCGTTGTATTTGAACGTAGAGCCTATCACACCCGATCATCACGTGGTGTCTCAGCACGAAGAACTTTCACAACGGTGCATACTCAGGGAGAACACTTCTTGATAATTAGTGAGAGATCATCTTAAAATGCTACCGTCAATCAAAGCAAGATAAGATGCATAAAAGATAAACATCACATGCAATCAATATAAGTGATATGATATGGCCATCATCATCTTGTGCTTGTGATCTCCATCTTCGAAGCACCGTCGTGATCACCATCGTCACCGGCGCGACACCTTGATCACCATCGTAGCATCGTTGTCGTCTCACCAATCTTATGCTTCCATGACTATCACTACCGCTTAGTGATAAAGTAAAGCATTACAACACAATTGCATTGCATACAATAAAGCGACAACCATATGGCTCCTGCCAGTTGTCGATAACTTGGTTAGAAAACATGATCATCTCATACAATAAAATTTAGCATCATGTCCTGACCATATCACATCACAACATGCCCTGCAAAAACAAGTTAGACGTCCTCTACTTTGTTGTTGCAAGTTTTACGTGGCTGCTACGGGCTTAAGCAAGAACCAATCTTACCTACGCATCAAAACCACAACGATAGTTTGTCAAGTTGGTGCTGTTTTAACCTTCACAAGGACCGGGCGTAGCCACACTCGGTTCAACTAAAGTTGGAGAAACTGTCACCCGCTAGCCACCTTTGTGCAAAGCACGTCGGAAGAACCGGTCTCGCGTAAGCGTACGCGTAATGTCGGTCCGGGCCGCTTCGTCCAACAATACCACCGAACCAAAGTATGACATGCTGGTAAGCAGTATGACTTATATCGCCCACAACTCACTTGTGTTCTACTCGTGCAAATAACATCAACACATAAAACCTAGGCTCGGATGCCACTGTTGGGGAACGTAGTAATTTCAAAAAATTTCCTATGCACACGCAAGATCATGGTGATGCATAGCAACGAGAGGGGAGAGTGTGATCTACGTACCCTTGTAGACCGACAGCGGAAGCGTTAGCACAACACGGTTGATGTAGTCGTACGTCTTCACGGCCCAACCGATCAAGCACCGAAACTACGGCACCTCCAAGTTTTAGCACACGTTCAGCTCGATGACGATCCCCGGACTCCGATCCAGCAAAGTGTCGGGGAAGAGTTCTGTCAGCACGACGGCGTGGTGACGATCTTGATGTACTACCGTCGCAGGGCTTCGCCTAAGCACCGCTACAGTATTATCGAGGATTATGGTGGAAGGGGGCACCGCACACGGCTAAGAATATGATCACGTGGATCAACTTGTGTGTCTAGGGGTGCCCCTGCCCCCGTATATAAAGGAGCAAGGGGAGGAGGCCGGCCGGCCCTATAGGCGCGCCAAGGAGGAGTCCTCCTCCTAGTAGGAGTAGGACTCCTACTAGGAGGTGGAAGGAAGTGGGGAGGGAGAAGGAAAGGGGGGCGCCGCCCCCCCTCTCCTAGTCCAATTCGGACCAAGGGGGGGAGGAGGCGCGCAGCCCACCCTGGCTGCTCCTCTCTCTCTCCACTAAGGCCCATATGGCCCATTACTTTTCCCGGTAGGGTTCCGGTAACCCTCCGGCTCTCCGGTTTTCTCCGAAATCACCCGAAACACTTCCGGTGTCCGAATATAGCCGTCCAATATATCAATATTTATGTCTCGACCATTTCGAGACTCCTCGTTATGTCCGTGATCACATCCGGGACTCCGAACTAACTTCGGTACATCAAAACTCATAAACTCATAATATAACTGTTATCGAAACCTTAAGCGTGCGGACCCTACGGGTTCGAGAACAATGTAGACATGACCGAGACACGTCTCCGGTCAATAACCAATAGCGGAACCTGGATGCTCATATTGGCTCCTACATATTCTACGAAGATCTTTATCGGTCAGACCGCATAACAATATACATTGTTCCCTTTGTCATCGGTATGTTACTTGCCCGAGATTCGATCATCGGTATCTCAATACCTAGTTCAATCTCGTTACCGGCAAGTCTCTTTACTCGTTTCGTAATACATTATCTCGCAACTAACCCTTTAGTTGCAATGCTTGCAAGGCTTATGTGATGTGCATTACCGAGAGGGCCCAGAGATACCTCTCCGACAATCGGAGTGACAAATCCTAATCTCGAAATACGCCAACCCAACATGTACCTTTGAAGACACCTGTAGAGCTCCTTTATGATCACCCAGTTACATTGTGACGTTTGGTAGCACACAAAGTGTTCCTCCGGCAAACGGGAGTTGCATAATCTCATAGTCATAGGAACATGTATAAGTCATGAAGAAAGCAATAGCAACACACTAAACGATCGGGTGCTAAGCTAATGGAACGGGTCATGTCAATTATATCATTCTCCTAATAATGTGATCCCGTTAATCAAATGACAACACATGTCTATTGTTAGGAAACATAACCATCTTTGATTAACGAGCTAGTCAAGTAGAGGCATACTAGTGACATTTAGTTTGTCTATGTATTCACACAAGTATTATGTTTCCGGATAATACAATTCTAGCATGAATAATAAACATTTATCATGATATAAGGAAATAAAATAATAACATTATTATTGCCTTTAGGGCATATTTCCTTCAGGCCGGCCCTCTCTCTCTCCACTAAGGCCCATGTGGCCCATTAGTTCCCCGGGGGGTTCCGGTAACCCTCTGACACTTCGGTTTTCTCCGAAATCACCCGGAACACTTCGGTGTCCGAACATAGCCGTCCAATATATCAATCTTTATGTCTCGACCATTTCGAGACTCCTCGTCATGTCCGTGAACACATCTGGGACTCCGAACTATCTTCGGTACATCAAAGCACATTAACTTATAATACCGATCGTCACCGAACGTTAAGCATGCGGACCCTACATGTTCGAGAACTATGTAGACATGACCGAGACACGTCTCCGGTCAATAACCAATAGCGGAACCTGGATGTTCATATTGGCTCCCACATATTCTACGAAGATCTTTATGGGTCAAACCGCATAACGATATACGTTGTTCCCTTTGTCATCGGTATGTTACTTGCCCGCGATTCGATCATCGGTATCTCAATACCTAGTTCAATCTCGTTACCGGCAAGTCTCTTTACTCATTCCGTAATGCATCATCTCGTAACAAACTCATTAGTCACATTGCTTGCAAGGCTTATAGTGATGTGCATTACCGAGGGGCCCCAGAGACACCTCTCCGATACTCGGAGTGACAAATCCTAATCTCGATCTATGCCAACTCAACAAACACCATCGGAGACACCTGTAGAGCATCTTTATAGTCACCCAGTTATGTTGTGACGTTTGATAGCACACTAAATGTTCCTCCGATATTCGGGAGTTGCATGATCTCATAGTCATAGGAACATGTATAAGTTATGGAGAAAGCAATAGCAACAAACTAAACGATCATCATGCTAAGCTAACGGATGGGTCAAGTCAATCACATCATTCTCTAATGATGTGACCCCGTTAATCAAATGACAACTCATGTCTACGGTTAGGAAACATAACCATCATTGATTCAACGAGCTAGTTAAGTAGAGGCATACTAGTGACATTCTGTTTGTCTATGTATTCATACATGTACTAAGTTTCCGGTTAATACATTTCTAGCATGAATAATAAACATTTATCATGATATAAGGAAATATAAATAACAACTTTATTATTGCCTCTAGGGCATATTTCCTTCATATTGGTCCTCATTGTATTCAGTGCCAAATTTTGACCATAAATTTAACAAATAAAATCTTCATGCATGTCACAAAAAATATATCATTGAAAACTATGTTCAAATACAAATCCAACGGTATAACTTTTGTTAACATGTATTAACATTTTGTTAGTTAAATCTTTGGTCAAATCTGGTACAAATTACAAAAGGGACAAATAAACCAGGACCAAGGTAGTATTAGTTAACCCTAATTCGTGGGCTTCTAAATAAAATTTTAGGTTGGGCTTCTACAATAACCTGAGAAGGGACACCTTATTTCTACAACCAACTATAAATCGCAAAAGAACTGACCCTTGGGGGTTGTTTGGATGGATAGTATATACAAAACGCAAGTCCTAAACTAGAAAAAGTATCTAACCAAATGAAGTTATTCTAACTAATCCGCGCATGCGAAGAACTTGTTTCTAGGAAACTCAGAATTTCACAAAAAAAAACTCAAAATTTCATGTTTGTAGAAAAACTACTATTTGCTATTGTTTCAAAAAGCACGATTTTGCAATACTGGATCCTAACTAATTTCATCACTCCCCACACTTTTTCCACGCCATCATACTTTCACAATTCACGGAGAGGGGGCATGGATTGTTATCCCAACAAGTAAACCGAAAGTCGAGCTTTATACTTTCCTAACCCCAAACATTATTTTTCTATAATGATTATTCACAAAACTACTACTAGCAAAACTGGGTTTTCTATTAACTAAATTTCTATAAACCCATGGCTAATACGTTTATCCAAACAACTACTTAGCCTTTCAGAGAGGCTTATAAGTATAGAGTGTATATGTGTGTGCATTCATAAAGATGATTATGTATACGTGTTTATGAATGCATGTGTAAAATAAATTGGACTATGCCAACATCAATTATTTTGGGTGGGAGAAAGTACTATTGCGAAATTCCACCTTCAAAACAACCTAACATCCACAATTTACGTTTTCGGTTACAAGAAAGCTATTCCGTGGTTAAGATTATATTTTTAGGCAAAAAACCACAGTTCGAACTCATTCCCTTCTTGCGACAGAAGCAAAGTCGAGGGACAGATCGCAGCGGCGATGGCCGACGGAGAGGACGCCGCCGCCGCCCGCCGCCGCACGGCCATATCCGACTACCGCAAGAAAATGCTCACCTGCAGGGAGCTCGAATCGCGCGTCGGC
This sequence comes from Triticum dicoccoides, assembly GCF_002162155.2. Classification (NCBI taxonomy): domain Eukaryota; kingdom Viridiplantae; phylum Streptophyta; class Magnoliopsida; order Poales; family Poaceae; genus Triticum; species Triticum dicoccoides. The sequence goes on along the minus strand of NC_041390.1, from coordinate 163,623,882 downwards.
ACTGGTAACGCGCCCAGCTTCCTTCCTCACTCCGCTCGAAATCGAGATGCGTTCTAGTGCTAGATTGGGCGTTGCCGGTATAGGGCCGGCCTTGGCCTGCGCTGTCGGTGCAGAGTAGATGTTGTTTCCGGGCACTAAATCTGCTGGTTTGGACGCTGATTGCTTGATGTGGATCTGATGTTTTGCCAGCGAGTGCGGTGTGAGAGACTTAGGGTTTTGTTTTTGTCGTGGTGGTCGACTCCTTAGAAAACTTAACAGTTTTTGCGCTTCCCTGATTACTTGATGTGGAATAATTGGTGGCCCTTCAGTAGATTTGCGAAGTTCCTTCTTCCGCCATTTTAGAAATAGGATCTGTCTAGGACACATCTAGATGTGACATAGTTGTGTCACATCTAAGCTAATGTTCACTCTGTCTGTGGTCAATTTTTTATTTTTTTTGTTTCTTGTTGCTGCATTATATACTTGTGGGAGCTTAGATGTGACATCCTTAAAAACATCTAGATGTGAATTAGACAAACTGTTAGAAATAAGTCTTTATACCCCCAAAAAATGTCACATTGCCGGCAATTCTGGTTCACATTACCGCGTTGTTATTTAGGTGGCAATTCTGGTTCAAATTTCTATTTTGTGGACTCTACAGATTTATGTCGGCACATTTCCGTATGGGATGCCTGTTCATAAGTGATCTGAAATTTTCTAAAGGCAATCACTTTTCCAAGCCTTTGGATATCCACCCATTCTCATCCCCATCTCATTCCATGCATAATAACATCCAGACTAAAAATTGCATTTTACATCTCTACTGTTAAAGAGTGTTTGTGTGTTACTGCAAGTTTATGCAAAGTGGTGTGTGCTTCCAGGCGATTGAAATTTACAAAAATTTCAGCTAACTGGGGCAATTAGCAGAATTGTTTTGGCGTTGGAACTCGGGCAGTTTCCCAAGTTCAGCTTACTTTACAACCCTTGATGGTCTGCGTGCAGCTCCATAAAGTTTTTAGTTGGTTATGTGTACTGAGCGATATTTGTACAGTACACGACTACACGTGCACCTGTATTATAAGAAAATATTACGATCCTTAGTATGAACTTTCAGTTGACACATGGTACATCTACATGCAGTGAGGGAAAACCTTAAAATTGCTAGGAAGGACTTCGCAAAGACTGAAGATGACTTGAAGTCACTGCAAAGTGTTGGACAAATAATAGGAGAGGTCCTTCGTCCTCTTGATAATGAACGCTGTAAGTAAAGAGCCTCTCTCTGTTTCTTTTTGATATATATACTTTGTACATATATTTTGGACGGACACTTGCCCTGAAAAGTTAAGTATAAATGGTCTTCTTGTATGAGGATTTGTACACTTACAAAAGCTCCCTAAGAAATCATGGTTCAGTTACATGTACGAAAAGTCGCAAAATATATGATCTTGTGCAACTAAAGAAAAGATAAGAAGTTATATCACACGTTTAGCACAAGATGATATATTTTCACGAATTTTGGCATGTGTACTGTGTACACGAATTAATAAGTACTCCCTCTGTAAAGAAATATAAGATTGTTTAGATCACTTGTATTTCTTTACAGAAGGAATACTAAGTACCATGAACTTCAAAGGAATGTTTTTGTAGTGTGCAAACTCACAAAGGCCTTCACTGGACAGGGCCTCCATAGTCTCTGCTTTGCTTGCCACACTATAAGAGAACCAAGTTGATCAGTTTTATTTTGTGTATTCACATGAAACTGCCACGTGTAAATTTTGCTTTTCTTTTATTAGTAACAACTTAAAGCTGAAATACCTATTTTTTTGAAGTTATTGTTAAGGCTAGCAGTGGTCCAAGATATGTCGTCGGTTGCCGGAGTAAAGTGGACAAGGAAAAGTTAACTTCTGGAACTCGTGTTGTGCTGGACATGACAACTTTGACAATCATGCGCACTCTGCCAAGGGAGGTATGATTTAGTAATGCTGTTCAGCTTCTTACTCCTTCTGTTGGTGCATTATTTAGTAATTGTTTTATTTTATGATCCTTTTGTTATATTTAAACTTGGCTTCCGGCGATGTGGTGTGAAACTGAACTTGTTGTTTCTTCAGGTGGATCCTGTGGTGTATAACATGCTACACGAAGATCCAGGCAATGTCAGTTACTCGGCTGTAGGTGGCTTGTCTGATCAAATCAGGGAACTCAGGGAATCAATCGAGCTGCCTTTAATGAACCCTGAATTGTTTCTCAGGGTTGGAATTAAACCTCCCAAGGTAAATTTAGCATTTTTTTGTTTGTTTATGATCCACTTTCCTATGTAAGTTAAAGAGGTAAAGATACACATGTTGTGATGTTGGGAGTCAGTGTATTCTTGCTTTACCTTTTTCAGGGTGTTCTACTCTATGGCCCACCAGGAACTGGGAAGACATTATTAGCGAGGGCTATTGCCAGTAATATTGATGCTAACTTTTTGAAGGTGTGGTTTTTACTTGGTATTTTCTTTCCATGAGTATTACATTACACTGACATATTGTCTAAAAACCAGATTGTGTCAAGTGCTATAATTGACAAATATATCGGAGAAAGTGCTCGTTTAATCAGAGAAATGTTCGGCTATGCACGCGATCACCAAGTAAGTCTTGCTCTGCCTTCCTTTTTGCACAGCTAGTTGGTCTTAAACTTAATTCCCTTATCTATAAGACACGCATAGTGGCAAACGATCATGCATCCACTGTTGTTTGCAGAGATGCAAGCTGACTTTAATAGTTCCTTTGACCCAGATGTGTCATCTAATTATATGTTCCTGTCCACACACTATCGAATTTTAAGTTATACTCTCTCTGTTCCTAAATATATGACGTTTTGGTAGTTCAAATCGTTTTGGTAGTTCAATTTGAACTACCAAAACGTCATATATTTAGGAACAGAGGGAGTAGATCTTAATATCAGTTTTGCAAGAGAAGAAGAAATCAAACTTATACCTTCACGTTTGAGTTCCTGTTAGAGAGTATATAAATGCATTTCTGAGATCTTTTAACATATATCGCCATTTAGTTTATTTGCAATGCTCACAAATTTTGTTTCCGTTTGTTCAAATTGTTATTTCTAGCCGTGCATTATCTTCATGGATGAAATCGATGCAATTGGTGGGAGAAGATTTAGTGAGGGAACCAGTGCCGACCGTGAGATCCAGCGGACGCTGATGGAGCTTCTTAATCAGTTAGATGGATTTGATGAGCTTGGCAAGGTAAAACCGATATCATCAAGTGTTTTTCCCCTCTAGGTAACTTTATGCCATATATGCAAAGGCAATGGATTTGATTGAAGTAATTTCCTTGCCTGAATGTGTGTGTAATATGCACTCTTAACTTGCGTGGGTAAAATATACCAGTCTTGAGATGAATTTTGTGATTAAAATTTATTGTTCATCTTTGCTTCATTGCTTGTATGAATTTCCTGGCCGCTGATTTGCATACTTTTTTTGACTCCCTTCTCTAACATCGAGCATAATTCTTTTCTTCCTGGTGCTGTATGGATTCTTCTTGACAATGATATTTTTTGCCTAAACAGGTCAAGATGATCATGGCAACAAACCGGCCTGATGTTCTTGACCCTGCGCTCCTGCGCCCTGGACGTCTCGACAGAAAGATTGAGATTCCACTACCAAACGAGCAGTCAAGAACAGAAGTACTTAAAATTCATGCCGCTGGTATCGCCAAGCATGGAGAAATAGATTATGAAGCGGTAGTGAAACTGGCTGAAGTGAGTATATCTTAGATAACGTTCTTATCGCACATAAACTCTTGTCGCATCACTCAGATTCTCGACTCATCTGGCTTTTAGGGATTCAACGGGGCTGATCTTCGCAATGTCTGCACCGAAGCTGGCATGTCTGCAATTCGCGCAGAGCGGGACTACGTAGTCCACGAGGACTTCATGAAGGTGTGCTGTCCTACACGCTTAAACCCAGACCATCTGCACCTTAACAAGCACTGACACTCACATTTCGTGCATCTCAGGCCGTCAGGAAGCTGAATGACGCCAAGAAGCTGGAATCCAGCGCCCACTACAGCGCAGACTTTGGCAAAGACTAAGGCGTCGTGGTCACTGATGCAATAGCAGATCTTGCAGCAATGGAGATGCCCCTTCTCTGTAAGCGTGCCGGAGTTCAGCTTCGCTGTAGGCATCGAAGCAACTGGCTGGGAAGCTGAAGCTGTTGCTCCCTTCATGCTGTGCAGTCAAAGTCAAAAGAGGACCATTCAAGAATTTTAAATCAGATGCTCTTTGCTCGTGCGTTCACACCTTTGTTAGTACTTGGTTTGGGCTGTACCATTCCATGTACTTTGGACAATGTGCTTCGGAAAAAGGTTATTCTTTTGTTAACCTTTGAGTTGTGGTTTACTTGCATACGACATGCGACCATGATTGTTGGGTTTACCATCTGTGCTCTTTGTTGTTCATTGTCATTTGTCAATCAATCTCTTTGCATCCAGGAATTCTGAAGAGATCCAAATTGTAAAATTTCTACAGTTTTCCTTTAAAAGTGGGATCAAAAGAAATTTCTCTTCACTTTTCTTTTGCTCTATTTTATTTAAACCAAACGAATGAATACTGAATTACTAAGTTACTCCAAACATGCCCCTAAAAAATTATTTGTCTTCAAGTAGAAATGGGCTTTTATAATGCCATAATAAATATGACTTGAGATGGTTGTTTGCTACAGCTAGAAAGAAGTGCAGCTTGCTGCCGGTTCCCCTTGTTTTTTGGTGTCTTCTGCCACCATCGAGGTGGGGGATACCTAGTTTGGGGTTGACCATGTTTGGGTCGCCCTGGCCACACGCCAGGTGTCTAGCTGGTGGTGATGAGGCGATGTTGTCATCGGTATCGTGGAATAAGATCTCGTTCCAGAGATGCTGACTGATATCGATGGAGTGTCGAGCTTTGGTCAGGGCTAGATCTTAGGCCCCGTTAGATTTTTTTTAGAGGAAAAGGGCACCACGCCCCAGCTCCATTTCATTCAGAAATGAAACAAATCAGTCCAGAGAGCTACATAGGATAACGCGGAGGAACGGCAGTCATACCGCCTCGGCACAGTGCAGAATAAAGTGCAAGAACAAAACAAAAGCTACAAGCTAGTGCTCTAGCCCTGTTACATATGAATAAACTCAAGATCCCAATTCATCAGTACTTAGCAAGCCCATCCCACCTCACTCTAGTTATATTCTTCAGTGAAACTTGCCCAGCTTGAGCCAGGGTCTGGCCACATCAAGAGAGGGGGACTCCTTGCCAGCTGATCCAACTCCTTCGACCATTCTCCCAGCTTGATTCTGGCACGCTATGAGGTTAGGCATTCCCACGAAGAGAGGTTCGAAGCAGTTTTTCGCCAGATAGCCTGCATTCCAGGCTAAACAACAGAGTTGAAAACCATGTTCTTGCGGGTTTTCCAGAGAACCCACAGGCCAGCTGCATGCATAATGTTAATGGCAGCAAATCTGTCTCCTCTAGACCAACATGAAGAGAAGGACATCATATTAACATCCCCCGTAAACCCAGTTAGCCTAGTGATAGATTTCCAAAATTCCTCAGCAACAACGCAACCAAAAAATAGATGGTAACAAACTTCCAGTTCAGAGCAGAACACACAAGTTGAATCTGGCACAATTTGCCTCTTAGCTAAATTGTCTCTAGTGAGCAATTTGTTATTAGCTAGGAGTCAAAGAAATATCTGAATCCTAGAAGGAATCTTGATAGACCAAGCATCGGGAGTATTACTAGGCAACACTCCTCCGAAATTAACAAATTTATAGAAAGATTTGACCGTGTAAACTCCCTTGGAATTCATATTCCACACTAGGGAATCCTCCACATCAGAATACACAATGGACTTAGCTATCTCAAGTAGCTCATTCCACAAACTCAACAACTCCTGGGTGAAACATCTCCTAAAAGAAATTTTAAGGGTGTTATCCACCCAAGTTTTGTCAATAGTGACATTGTGCTCATTGGCTATATTATACAGCTCCCAATATTGGGTAGCCAAAGTGGCAGTGCCAAACCAATGGTCCTCCCAGAATCTAATTTTCCTACCATTGCCTATCTTCTAGGAGAAACCCACTTTTGCAGCCTGGGCTGCCCATAGAACACCTTTCCAGAAAGGAGAGGCCTCAGTAGTAGAACAAGCAAAAATATTATTATTGTGAAGGCTGTATTTGGACTCCACAATGTTCTTCCAAATTTTACCTTCAGCTTTGTAGAATCTATTTACCCAGGAGGCTAAAAGGCACAGGTTCATGTCCCCTATATCAGTGATGCCAAAACCTCCAAACTCCTTAATAGTAAGTGAACCCTAGGCAGCTAGATGATATTTATGATGACCCTCATAGTCATCCCAGAAACAGTTAGCTAACTGAGTATTAATCATTTTAATAGCCCATTTAGGGAATTTAATAAATCCCATAAGGTAGGTAGGAATGCTTGCTAGGCAAGCCTGGACTAAAATAAGTCTTTTGCCATAAGACAAGAGTCTACCTCTCCAACCAACACCCCTCTTGATGATCTTGTCCACAGTAGGTTGGAGATCCTCTCTCATAAGTTTACTGTGATGCAGGGGCCCCCCAAATATTTAATTGGGAAAGAGCTAATCTTACACCCCAATATTTGGGCAAAAGGTTTAGCATCATCTCTATCTATATTAATAGGGACAAGGTCACATTTATGAAAGTTTATCCTCATACCAGAAATTTGTTCAAAACAGGATAAAATCCATTTCAAGTTTCTAGCATGATCAGGATTATTGTCTAAGAACAATAGGGTATCATCTGCATATTGCATACCGATCACCTCGGCTGGGTTTGAGGGAGTGTAAGTGCATCTAGTGCCCCTTAGTGATTTTGGTGTATTGAAGACTTATAGGTTAAGGGACTGATGCGTTTGTGAGTGTACACATGTCTATAAGTCTATGAGGAGTTTGATATTTACAGAGAAAGTCGACCCCTAAAAATGAAGTTCTTCGACTGAAGACTTTGGATTTCTGAAGACTTTGAAAGTGAAGGAATTGGTGTAATCCTGAAGACTTGGTATTCATTCGAGGAACATGAAGCGTGAAGACTTTTGTTTTCGTAGTTTCATTTTGTTTTTCTTGAGTCATAGGAAACACCGTACTGTTAAAGGGGGTCGAGGAAATACTAAGGAAACATTTCCAACTGATGCTCAACTCAAATCCTACACCTACCAATCCCTTCGAGTGAAGCCGTTGGAAATCTCATACAGCTCAGTCAATTTCTTCAATGACAGAGACGAAGTTCTTCTGGTCTTTGAGGAATTTGTTCTGACTGAGGAGTTAGGAATTCGCCAGTGCGGATTGCCTACACAGTGAGGAACATGATAGCCCCGAGGAATTTGATACTCAAAATTCCGACCGTTGCTGTGCTATGCGCGAGCTGTCCCAAAATATCTACCCACCTAACGGTCATATCATTAAAGGGCATTTATGTCTTATCATGTCGGGCTGCTTCCTAGGCTATAAATAGCCGCCCCCTACAACCACTAGCTGGTTGGCTGCTCCGAGAGAAACTGGCACTTGTCATTTGAGAGCATCCCATCCTTCGAGGACTTTGAGCGAAAATCATCAAGTGAGGAAAACCCAAACCCAAACACCTACAAACCCAAAGTGATTGAGCATCACTGAAGAGATTGATCCTGCGTGGATCTGACGCTTGTTACATTTGAAGACCGTGCATCTTCCAGACGGTTAGGCGTCATGGTCTAGAGCATCCAAGAGGAAATTGTGGATCGCCAAGTGACCGAGTCTGTGAAGGTTTGGAAGTCACCTGTGTTGGGGAACGTAGTAATTTCAAAAAAATTCCTACGCACACGCAAGATCATGGTGATGCACAGCAACGAGAGGGGAGAGTGTTGTCTACGTACCCTCATAGACCGGAAGCGGAAGCGTTATAACAACGCGGTTGATGTAGTCGTACGTCTTCACGGCCCGACCGATCAAGCACCGAAACTACGGCACCTCCGAGTTTTTGCACACGTTCAGCTCGATGACGATCCCCGGACTCCGATCCAGCAAAGTGTCGGGGATGAGTTCCGTCAACACGACGGCGTGGTGACGATCCTGATGTTCTACCGTCGCAGGGCTTCGCGTAAGCACCGCTACAATATTATCGAGGATTATGGTGGAGGGGGGCACCGCACACGGCTAAGAGATCAATGATCAATTGTTGTGTCTCTGGGGTGCCCCCCTGCCCCCGTATATAAAGGAGTGGAGGAGGGGGCCGGCCAAGGAGGGTGGCGCGCCCAAGGGGGGGATCTAACTCCCACCGGGAGTAGGACTCCCCTTTTTCCTATTAGGAGTAGGAGAGGGAAGGAAGAGGAAGGAGGGAGGAAGGAAAG
>NC_041390.1:163596092-163615010 GCF_002162155.2 Triticum dicoccoides | reverse complement strand
TAAGGCCCAATAAGGCCCATATACCTCCCGGGGGGTTCCGATAACCTCCCGGTGATCCGGTATTGTCCCAATCTTACCCGGAACCTTTCCGGTGTCCAAATATAGTCGTCCAATATATCGATCTTTATGTCTCGACCATTTCGAGACTCCTCGTCAAGTCCATGATCACATCCGGGACTCCGAACAACCTTCGGTACATCAAAATATATAAACTCATAATGAAACTGTCATCATAACGTTAAGCGTGCGGACCCTACAGGTTCGAGAACAATGTAGACATGACCGAGACACGTCTCCGGTCAATAACCAATAGCGGAACCTGGATGCTCATATTGGCTCCTACATATTCTACGAAGATCTTTATCGGTCAGACCGCATAACAACATACATTGTTCCCTTTGTCATCGGTATGTTACTTGCCCGAGATTCGATCGTCGGTATCTCAATACCTAGTTCAATCTCGTTACCGGCAAGTCTCTTTACTCGTTCCGTAATACATCATCTTGCAACTAACTTATTAGTTGCATTGCTTGCAAGGCTTAAGTGATGTGTATTACCGAGAGGGCCCAGAGATACCTCTCCGACAATCGAAGCGACAAATCCTAATCTCGAAATACGCCAACCCAACATGTACCTTTGGAGACACCTGTAGAGCACCTTTATAATCACCCAGTTACGTTGTGACGTTTGGTAGCACACAAAGTGTTCCTCCGGTAAACGGGAGTTGCATAATCTCATAGTCATAGGAACATGTATAAGTCATGAAGAAAGCAATAACAACATACTAAACGATCAGGTGCTAAGCTAATGGAATGGGTCATGTCAATCACATCATTCTCCTAATGATGTGATCCCGTTAATCAAATGAAAACTCATGTCTATGGTTAGGAAACATAACCATCTTCAATTAACGAGCTAGTCAAGTAGCGGCATACTAGTGACACTTTGTTTGTCTATGTATTCACACAAGTATTACGTTTCCGGTTAATACAATTCTAGCATGAATAATAAACATTTATCATGATATAAGGAAATAAATAATAACTTTATTATTGCCTCTAGGGCATATTTCCTTCAGTCTCCCACTTGCACTAGAGTCAATAATCTAGTTCACATCGCCATGTGATTTAACACCAATAGTTCACATCACCATGTGATTAACACCCATAGTTCACATCATCATGTGACCAACACCCAAAGGGTTTACTAGAGTCAATAATCTAGTTCACATCGATATGTGATTAACACCCAAAAAGTACCAAGGTGTGATCATGTTTTGCTTGCGAGATAATTTTAGTCAACGGGTCTGTCACATTCAGATCCACAAGTATTTTGCAAATTCTATGTCTACAATGCTCTGCACAGAGCTACTCTAGCTAATAGCTCCCACTTTCAATATGTATCCAGTTTAAGACTTAGAGTCATCTGGATCAGTGTCAAAAACTTGCATCGACGTAACCCTTTACGACGAACCTTTTGTCACCTCCATAATTGAGAAACATATCCTTATTCCACTAAGGATAATTTTGACCGCTGTTCAGTGATATACTCCTAGATCACTATTGTACTCCCTTGCCAAAATCAGTGTAGGGTATACAATAGATCTGGTACACAGCATGGCATACTTTATAGAACCTATGGCCAAGGCATAGGGAATGACTTTCATTCTTTTTCTATCTTCTGCCATGGTCAGGCTTTGAGTCTTACTCGATTTTACACCTTGTAACACAGGCAATAACTCTTTCTTTGACTGTTCCATTTTGAACTACTTCAAAATCTTGTCAAGGTATGTACTCATTGAAAAACTTATCAAGTGTCTTGATATATCTCTATAGATCTTGATGCTCAATATGTAAGCAGCTTCTCCGAGGTCTTTCTTTGAAAAACTCCTTTCAAACATTCCTTTATGCTTTGCAGAATAATTCTACATTATCTTTGATCAACAATATGTCATTCACATATACTTATCAGAAATGCTGTAGTGCTCCCACTCACTTTCTTGTAAATACAGGCTTCACCACAAGTCTGTATAAAACTATATGCTTTGATCAACTTATCAAAGCGTATATTCCAACTCCGAGATGCTTGCACCAGTCCATAGATGGATCGCTGGAGCTTGCATATTTTTTTAGCACCTTTAGGATTGACAAAACTTTCTTGTTGCATCATATACAACTCTTCTTTAATAAATCCTATTAAGGAATGCAGTTTTGTTTATCCATTTGCCAGATTTCATAAAATGCGGCAATTGCTAACATGATTCGGACAGACTTAAGCATAGATATGAGTGAGAAACTCTCATCGTAGTCAACACCTTGAACTTGTCAAAAACCCTTTTTGCGACAATTCTAGCTTTGTAGATAGTAACACTACTATCAGCGTCCGTCTTCCTCTTGAAGATCCATTTAATCTCAATGGCTCACCGATCAATGGGCAAGTCAATCAAAGTCCATACTTTGTTCTCATACATGGATCTCATCTCAGATTTCATGGCCTCAAGCCATTTCGTGGAATTTGGGCTCATCATCGCTTCCTCATAGTTCGTAGGCTCGTCATGGTCAAGTAACATGATCTCCAGAACAAGATTACCGTACCACTCTGGTGCGGATCTCAATCTGGTTTACCTACGAGGTTCGGTAGTAACTTGATCTGAAGTTTCATGATCATCATCATTAGCTTCCTCACCAATTGGTGTAGTAGTCACAGGAACAGATTTCTGTGATGAACTACTTTCCAATAAGGGAGCAGGTACAGTTACCTCATCAAGTTCTACTTTCCTCCCACTCACTTCTTTCGAGAGAAACTCCTTCTCTAGAAAGGATCCATTCTCAGCAATGAATATCTTGCCTTCGGATCTGTGATAGAAGGTGTACCCAACGTTTTCTTTTGGGTATCCTATGAAGACGCACTTCTCCGATTTGGGTTTGAGCTTATCAAGTTGAAACTCTTTCACATAAGCATTGCAACCTCAAACTTTAAGAAACGACAGCTTAGGTTTCTTGCCAAACCATAGTTCATACGGTGTCGTCTCAACGGATTTAGATGGTGCCCTATTTAACGTGAATGTAGCTATCTCTAATGCATAACCCCAAAACGATAGTGGTAATCGGTAAGAGACATCATAGATCGCACCATACCTAATTAAGCATGGTTACGACATTCGGACACACCATTACACTGTGGTGTTCCAGGTGGCGTGAGTAGTGAAACTATTTTACATTGTTTTAGTTGAAGGCCAAACTCGTAACTCAAATATTTTACTTCCGCGATCATATCGTAGAAACTTTTATTTTTGTTACGATGATTCTCCACTTCACTCTGAAATTCTTTGAACTTTTCAAATATTTCAGACTTGTGTTTCATCAAGTAGACATACTCATATCTGCTCAAATCATCTGTGAAGATAAGAAAATAATGATACCTGTCGCGAGCCTCAATATTCATCGGACCACATACATCAGTATGTATGATTTCCAACAAATCTGTTGCTCGCTCCATTGTTCCGGAGAACGGAGTCTTAGTCATCTTGCCCATGAGGCATGGTTCGCAAGCATCAACTGATTCATAATCAAGTGATTCCAAAAGCCCATCAGCATGGATTTTCTTCATGCTCTTTACACCAATATGACCTAAACGGCAGTGCCACAAATAAGTTGCACTATCATTATTAACTTTGCATATTTTGGCTTCAATATTATGAAAATGTGTATCACTATGATCGAGATCCAACAAACCATTTTCATTGGGTGTATGACCATAGAAGGTTTTATTCATGTAAACAGAACAACAATTATTCTCTAGTTTACATGAATAACCGTATTGCAATAAACATGATCCAATCATATTCATGCTCAACGCAAACACTAAATAACATTTATTTTAGGTTCAACACTAATCCCGGAAGTATAGGGAGTGTGCGATGATGATCATATCAATCTTGGAACTACTTCCAACACACATCGTCACTTCACCCTTAACTAGTCTCTGTTCATTCTGCAACTCTCGTTTCGAGTTACTATTCTTAGCAACTAAACTAGTATCAAATACTGAGGGGTTGCTATAAACACTAGTAAAGTACACATCGATAACATGTATATCGAATATACCTATGTTCACTTTGCCATCCTTCTTATCCGCCAATCACTTGGGGTAGTTCCGCTTCCAGTGACCAGTCCCTTTGCAGTAGAAGCACTTAGTCTCAGGCTTAGGACCAGACTTGGGCTTCTTCACTTGAGCAGCAACTTGCTTGTTGTTCTTCTTGAAGTTCCCCTTTTTCCCTTTGCCCTTTTCTTGAAACTAGTGGACTTGTCTACCATCAACACTTGATGTTTTTCTCGATTTCTACCTTCGTCAATTTCAGCATTACGAAGAGATTGGGAATCGTTTCCATTATCCCTTGCATATTATAGTTCATCATGAAGTTCTACTAACTTGGTGATGGTGACTAGAGAATTCTGTCAATCACTATCTTATCTAGAAGATTAACTCCCACTTGATTCAAGCGATTGTAGTACCCAGACAATCTGAGCACATGCTCACTGCTTGAGCGATTCTCCTCCATCTTTTAGCTATAGAACTTGTTGGAGACTTCATATCTCTCAACTCGGGTATTTGCTTGAAATATTAACTTCAACTCCTGGAACATCTCATATGGTCCATGACGTTCAAAACGTCTTTGAAGTCCCGATTCTAAGCCGTTAAGCATGGTGCACTAAACTATCAAGTAGTCATCATATTGAGCTAGCCAAACGTTCACGTCTGCATTTGCTCCTGCATTAGGTCTGTCACTTAGCGGTGCATCAAGGACATAATTATTCTGTGCAGCAATGAGGATAAACCTCGGATCACCGATCCAATCCGCATCATTGCTACTAACATTTTTCAACTTAGTTTTCTCTAGGAACATATCAAAATAAAACAGGGGAGCTAAACGCGAGCTATTGATCTACAACATAGATATGCTAATACTACCAGGACTAAGTTCATGATAAATTAAAGTTCAATTAATCATATTACTTAAGAACTCCCACTTAGATAGACATCCCTCTAATCATCTAAGTGATCACATGATCCAAATCAACTAAATCATAACCGATCATCACGTGAAATGGAGTAGTTTTCAATGGTGAACATCACTATGTTGATCATATCTACTATATGATTCACGCTCGACCTTTCGGTCTCAGTGTTCCGAGGCCATATCTGCATATGCTAGGCTCGTCAAGTTTAACCTGAGTATTCTGCGTGTGCAAAATTGGCTTGCACCCGTTGTAGATGGACGTAGAGCTTATCACACCCGATCATCACGTGGTGTCTGGGCACGACGAACTTTGGCAACGGTGCATACTCAGGGAGAACACTTTTATCTTGAAATTTAGTGAGAGATCATCTTATAATGCTACCGTCAATCAAAGCAAGATAAGATGCATAAAAGATAAACATCACATGCAATCAATATAAGTGATATGATATGGCCATCATTATCTTGTGCTTGTGATCTCCATCTCCGAAGCACCGTCATGATCACCATCGTCACCGGCGCGACATCGATCACCATCGTAGCATCGTTGTCGTCTCGCCAATCTTATGCTTCCACAACTATCGCTACCGCTTAGTGATAAAGTAAAGCATTACAGCGCAATTGCATTGCATACAATAAAGCGACAACCATATGGCTCCTGCCAGTTGCCGATAACTCGGTTACAAAACATGATCATCTCATACAACAACTTATATCTCATCACGTCTTGACCATATCACATCACAACATGCCCTGCAAAAACATGTTAGACGTCCTCTACTTTGTTGTTGCAAGTTTTACGTGTCTGCTACGGGCTGAGCAAGAACCGTTCTTACCTACGCATCAAAACCACAACGATAGTTTGTCAAGTTGGTCCTGTTTTAACCTTCGCAAGGACCGGGCGTAGCCACACTCGGTTCAACTAAAGTTGGAGAAACTGACACCCGCCAGCCACCTGTGTGCAAAGCACGTCGGTAGAACCAGTCTCGCGTAAGCGTACGCATAATGTCGGTCCGGGCCGCTTCATCCAACAATACCGCCGAACCAAAGTATGACATGCTGGTAAGCAGTATGACTTATATCGTCCACAACTCACTTGTGTTCTACTCGTGCATATAACATCAACACATAAAACCTAGGCTCGGATGCCACTGTTGGGGAACGTAGTAATTTCAAAAAATTTCCTACGCACACGCAAGATCATGGTGATGCACAACAACGAGAGGGGAGAGTGTTGTCTACGTACCCTCGTAGACCGTAAGCGGAAGCGTTATAACAACGCGGTTGATGTAGTTGTATGTCTTCACGGTCCGACCGATCAAGCACTGAAACTACGGCACCTCCGAGTTTTTGCACACGTTCAGCTCGATGACGATCCCCGGACTCCGATCCAGCAAAGTGTCGGGGATGAGTTCCGTCAGCACGACGGCGTGGTGACGATCTTGATGTTCTACTGTCGCAGGGCTTCGCCTAAGCACCGCTATAATATTATCGAGGATTATGGTGGACGGGGGCACCGCACACGGCTAAGAGATCAGTGATCAATTGTTGTGTCTCTGGGGTGCCCCCTGCCCCCGTATATAAAGGAGTGGAGGAGGGGGCCGACCAAGGAGGGTGGCGCGTCCAAGGGGGGGAGTCCAACTCCCACTGGGAGTAGGACTCCCCTTTTTCCTATTAGGAGTAGGAGAGGGAAGGAAGAGGAAGGAGGGAGGAAGGAAAGGGGGGGGCGCCCCCCTCCCAATTCGGATTGGGCTTGGGGGCGCGCCCCCTCCCTTGCTCCTTTCCCCTCCTTTCAACTAAGGCCCAATAAGGCCCATATACCTCCCGGGGGGTTCCGATAACCTCCGGGTGATCCGGTATTGTCCCAATCTTACCCGGAACCTTTCCGGTGTCCAAATATAGTCATCCAATATATTGATCTTTATGTCTCGACCATTTCGAGACTCCTCGTCAAGTCTGTGATCACATCTGGGACTCCGAACAACCTTAGGTACATCAAAATATATAAACTCATAATGAAACTGTCATCGTAACGTTAAGCGTGCGGACCCTACGGGTTCGAGAACAATGTAGACATGACCGAGACACGTCTCCAGTCAATAACCAATAGCGGAACCTGGATGCTCATATTGGCTCCTACATATTCTACGAAGATCTTTATCGGTCAGACTGCATAACAACATACATTGCTCCCTTTGTCATCGGTATGTTACTTGCCCGATATTCGATCGTCGGTATCTCAATACCTAGTTCAATCTCGTTACCGGCAAGTCTATTTACTCGTTCCGTAATACATCATCTTGCAACTAACTTATTAGTTGCATTGCTTGCAAGGCTTAAGTGATGTGTATTACCGAGAGGGCCCAGAGATACCTCTCCGACAATCGGAGCGACAAATCCTAATCTCGAAATACGCCAACCCAACATGTACCTTTGGAGACACCTGTAGAGCACCTTTATAATCACCCAGTTACATTGTGACGTTTGGTAGCACACAAAGTGTTCCTACGGTAAACGGGAGTTGCATAATCTCATAGTCATAGGAACATGTATAAGTCATGAAGAAAGCAATAGCAACATACTAAACGATCGGGTGCTAAGCTAATGGAATGGGTCATGTCAATCACATCATTCTCCTAATGATGTGATCCCGTTAATCAAATGACAACTCATGTCTATGGTTAGGAAACATAACCATCTTCGATTAACGAGCTAGTCAAGTAGAGGCATACTAGTGACACTTTGTTTGTCTATGTATTCACACAAGTATTACGTTTTCGGTTAATACAATTCTAGCATGAATAATAAACATTTATCATGATATAAGGAAATAAACAATAACTTTATTAGTGCCTCTAGGGCATATTTCCTTCAACCCGAAGACTTACCACGAGTGATTGGGCGAGGTCTATGTGACCTTAGCTCAAGGGGAATACGGTGAGGACTAAGTGTCCTGAGCTGCGTGTTCAGGACTGGGTGTCCGGGACTGTGTGTCCTTAGATTTAAATACCTAGCCGCCCTAACCAGACGTACAACTATCACAACAGTTGGAACTGGTCCCATTTCCTCAACCCTTCCATTTCCTCATTTCTGTGTTGTGTGCTTGTTCATATCTGTTTGAAGGCTTTGACTGAAGACTTTCTCTATTTCCTCAGCTCAATTTCTTCAGTATGTTTGTCTTCATTCTATTTTATCCTGTGTTTACGCTTTCTATACTCTATGCTTGGTTTTCATTTCTTCATGAAGACCATGCTCTTGTTCTGTTATATTTACTTCTGAGTACTTATTCCGCCGCAAGTAGTTCTTCACTCAGGAATTTCCTCACCCGCAAATTCCTTAGTGAAGAATTCATAAAAATCGCCTATTCACCCCCCTCTAGTCGATATAACGCACTTTTAATTGGTATCAGAGCAAGGTACTCCCTTGTTCTGTGTGATTTTGGTTTAACCGCCTAGAGTTTTAGTTATGTCGACCGCATGTATGATCAAGGTTTCTGCTGGGTGTCCTACCTTCGATGGGACGGACTACCCCTACTGGAAGAATAAGATGCGCATGCATCTTGAGGCAATTTATAACGATCTCTGGTACGTTGTGGAGAATGGTGTTCCCTCTGTCACTCCTACCATCAACGCTGCTGATGTGAAGAGATTCAAGCAACTCGACTCTCAAGCGAAGAACATCATATGTGGCCATCTGAGCAAAGGGAAGTATGGCAAAGTGAGTGCTTTGGAGATAGCAAAGCTTATCTGGGACAGACTGTCCAAGGTCAATGAGGGAGTCTCAACATAGCGTGACTCTCGATTTGACGTTCTTCGCAATCTCTTCAACCGCTTCAAAAGACTCGACAATGAAAATGTTTAGCAAACCTTCAATCGCCTCGCTGACATCTCAAATGAGCTTCAAGCACTTGGTGCCACTGATATCACTGACCATGAGGTGGTGAAGAAATTGCTGAGATCGCTTGATTCCTCATTTGATACCTTGGCATTGATGATACAAGAACGTGGATACTATAAGTCACTTGATCCCGTTGATATCCTTGAGAGACTAAACACTCATGAGTTCCAGCTTGATGAGAAGAGAGACCTCTATGGATCAAGTTATGGCGGATCACGAGCTCTGAAGGCCAAGGCGGTGTCTGAATCTGAAGATGAAGATTCTGGTAGCAGCCTTGATGACCCTGAAGAATTGAGCCAGGAGCTAGCAATGCTCGTGAGGAAATTCCAGAAGTTCTCAAGACGTGGTCGTTTTGGAAGATCCTCAAGAAGTGTTGACATGAGATCAGATTCCTCATCCCATGATTACAAGAGACTCTATCACAAATGCAAGAAACTCGGACACTACATTCAAGATTGTCCTCAGTGGGAAAAGGAATCAAAGAAGAAGAAGTACAAGGATTACGGTTCTGATGATTCAAAGAAGAAGAAGAAATCTTCAAAATCCTCGTCATCAAAACCTTCAAGGTCCTCATCTCACAAGAAGAGCAGCTCCAAGAAGGCTCGGGCATTCATTGGCAAGGAAATGGACTCTGAGGCTGAATCTGAGGAAAATGAGGAAGAGGAGGAATCTGAGGAGTCAGATTCTGGTGTGGCGAGCCTAGCCCTTGCTACCGCGTTCGTCAGCAAGTCCATCTTCAACTCTGAAGAAAAGGACCTCCCCAACACTACTGATGATGGCAATGAGGACTACGCTCCCACCTATTGCTTCATGGCAAAAGGCTCAAAGGTACTCAAATATCCCTCCTCTGAATCTAGTGAGGATGAATCTGATGCAAACCTCAAACCCAGCTATTCTAAACTTGCTAAGATTGCTGTGAAACTGCAAAAGGCTCTTGAAAAGGTTCAAAACATGCTAGATAAAAGCGATGATATGTTGGGCGAGGAAATGGATCGCACTAAAATTTTGACTGAAAATCTTCAGAGACTTCAGTCCAAGTTTGACAATCTTCAAAGTCATCATAACACTCTCCTATCTGATCACGAGAATCTTTCTTATGAATTTCTTCAAAGAAAGCAAGATCTTGAGAAGCTATGAGTGAGTTATGAAGATCTTCAGAAGGAGCGTGATTCATTACTTGCTCAACAGATCAATGCTACTCAGGATGAATTTGTTCCTCCATGTTTGAAGTGCATTGAACGTGAAACTGCTAATTCTTCACCTGAATGCTCAAATGCTTCCATTGTTGCAAATTCTTCAACTGCCTCTGCTATCACTAATTCCTCATCCGAGGACATTGCTAGTATCACTGATGATGCAGGGCTGAAGGAATTGTATATGACAGGCATGTACAAAAGCCTCAAAGGGCATCAGGCTCTGTGTGACATGCTTAAAAAGTAGATCCTCAACAGGAACCCTAGGAAAGAGGGTATTGCCTTTGAGAGGAAACTTAATGCTGATGGGACCTACGAAACCTGAGCAGTATCCCAAAACCTCATGGGTTGTTGCAAAGGGACCTTCAGTGGTTCCATCTACTTTAACTGGCTTAACATGTGAATCTTCATATTCTTCTATGAGTCAATTGACTCCAACTATAAACTATTCAAAAATCAGAATGGTGAAGTATTTGCTAGATATGTTGGCACTAACTGCAGGAATGGTTCTCCTATGAAGAAAATCTGGGTTCCCAAAAGGTGCCTTGAAAATCTTCAGGTGAATGTCATCATGACACCATCTGTGAAGAATAGGAACCCCAGATCAAATTCTTCATATGGACCAAATTCTTCATATGGATCCAAGTCCTCATACGGATCATACTCCTTACGTGGATCAAATTCCTCAAAAGGATCAAAGTCCTCATATGAACATCATCGTGCTAACCTATCTGTTTCACAGGGAAGATCTAAGGGTGCATTATTCTTCAAATCATTATGTTCATAAGTCCTCAAAGAATTTCTCTACTTACTCTTATGCTTATCCTAACCCCTCTTATGTGAAACAAAGTGGATTGGCATCTATGCCACCTTTCTCTTATGGAGCTCACAGAATGATGAACTCTTTGCCACCCCTTCAAATGTGGGTGGTGAAGAAAAAGAACTAATCTCTTATGCAGGGTCAGGTCTCCAGACGAACTTAATCGTCTGAAGAATTTGCTGAAGGCCTGAATATGCTTGAAAGGACGCAAGCTAATCATGAAGAAATGTAGTCTCATTTCTCACGTCCTCATACTGCTTTATATGTTCTATTGCTTGATGAAATTGATCTGATGAAATTGATACCATATTCTTCACTGCTGAAGTATATGAGTTCGTAAGTTGCACTAATTCATTTGCAGGATGATCAACCCAAAGCCACTGAGTGGGTCCTTGATAGTGGATGTACAAATCCCATGACTAGTGACATGAGCTTATTGATGGACTCTGGTTTATCTCCATCACATCTAAAGCATATCATCTACGCTGACAAAGGAAAAAGCAAGGTATTGGGTCTAGGTAAGGTTGCAATCTCAAAGGATCAACACATGGACAAAGTCATGCTTGTCGAGTCCTTAGGGTTCAACCTCATGTCTGTCTCAATGCTTTGTGATCTTGATATGGTTGTTGTATTTGGCAAGTATCGCTGTGTTGTGATCATGGAAGCTGACAATTCCAAAGTCTTCGAAGGCTTTAGGAGAGGAGATTTGTATATTGTTGATTTCTCTACAGGACCACAACCTGCTACATGTCTACTTGCAAAAGCTTCAGAAGGCTAGCTATGGCATCGACGACTTGGTCATGCTGGCATGAGGAATCTACACACGCTCGCGAAGACGAAGCATGTCATTGGCATCGAGGGTGTCAAATTCCTCAAGGACCATTTGTGTGGAGCTTGTGAAGCTGGAAAGATGACCAAGGCCAAGCATCCAACAAAGATTATCATGACTACTACTCGACCATTTGAATTGCTTCACATGGATCTCTTTGGCCCTACTCACTATGCCACTTTTACTAATGATGCATCTTTATATGGCTTTGTCATTATTGATGATTATTCTCGATATACATGGGTGCATATCATCAATTACAAAACTGAAGTGCAGGAAGTCTTCAAACAATTTTCCTCGAGGGCTTCAACCAACTTTGGTGTGAAGATCAAGCACATCAGAAGTGATAACGAAACTGAGTTCAAGAACACTGGTCTTGATGACTATCTTGATGAACTTGGTATTACTCATGAGTGATGTGCTCCTTATACTCCTCAGCAAAATGGCGTCGTGGAGCGCAAGAATAGGACTCTTGTTGAGATGGCCCGCACTATGCTTGATGAGTACAAGACGCCTCCTCGCTTTTGGCCTGAGGCAATTGATACTGCGTGCCACATCATCAACAGGGTATATCTTCACAAATTCTTCAAGAAGACTGCATATGAATTCCTCACTAACAAGAAACCCAATGTGAGTTATTTCAAAGTCTTCGGTGCTAAATGTTGGATTAGAGATCCTCATCACAATTCTAAATTTGCACCGAAAGCACATGAAGGTTTTATGCTCGGTTATGGTAAGGACTCGCACACCTACAGAGTCTTCAACACCTATCACCACAAGGTTGTTGAAACTATAGATGTGCGGTTCGATGAGACTAATGGCTCGCAAAGAGAGCACCTACCTCCTGTGACAGATGAAATAACTCCTGAGAAATCTATTAAGTTCAAGGCTACTAAGGATGTCATTCCTACCAAAGAATCTGCTGAAGAAGTCATTCCAGAACATGAAGAACGTCATGCTAATGCACCTGAGGAAAATGGTGCTGAAGAAAATACTGATCAAATTCCTCAACGACAACCCGCTCATCCTCGCATTGCAAACGAAGTGCAAATTGAGAAAATCATCAGTGACATCAACATTCCAGGTCCTCTCACATGCTCAAGAGCTTCTCATTTATCTAACTTTTGTGGGAACTTTGCTTTCATCTCTATCACAGAGCCCACTAAGGTAGATGAAGCATTTCTGGAACCTGAGTGGATTCAAGCTATACAAGAGGAACTACATCAATTCGAGCTAAACAACGTCTGGGAATTGGTCAAACATCCATATCCTCGCAAGCACAACATCATCGGCACAAAGTGGATCTACCGCAACAAGCAAGATGAAAATGGCCTTGTGGTGAGGAATAAGGCACGCCTTGTAGCTCAAGGCTACACACAGGTTGAAGGAATTGGCTTCGATGAAACTTTTGCACCTGTTGCTAGACTTGAAGCTATTCACATATTACTTGCTTATGCTAACCATCATGATATCATATTATATCAAATGGATGTGAAAAGTGCATTCCTAAATGGTAAGCTTGAGGAAGAAGTATATGTTGCTCAACCCCTAGGTTTTGAAGATCCAAAGCATCCTGACAAAGTCTTCAGACTCAATAAGGCCCTCTATGGCCTCAAGCAGGCCCCACAGGCGTGGTATGATACTTTGAAGGAATTCCTCATGAAGAAAGGCTTCAAACCCGGTTCACTTGACCCAACTCTTTTCACTAAATCTTATGACGGTGAACTATTTGTGTGCCAAATTTATGTTGATGATATCATATTTGGCTGTACTGACCAACGTTACAGTGATGAATTTACCTATATGATGAGTGAAGAATATCAAATGTCTATGATGGGATAATTGAAATTCTTCTTAGGTCTTCAGATTCGTCAACAGCGCAATGGCATATTCATATCTCAGGAGAAATACCTCAAGGATGTACTGAGGAAATTCGGCATGCAAGATTGCAAAGGAGTTAAAATCCCTATGCCCACGAACGGCCATCTATGCACTGATGAAAATGGTATTGACTTCGATCAAAAGGTATACCGCTCCATGATTGGTTCTTTTTTGTACTTATGTGCATCTAGGCCAGATATTATGCTTAGTGTTTGCATGTGTACCCGATTTCAAGCTACACCGAAGGAATCACACCATAAGGCTGTGAAGCATATTCTTCGATATCTAGCTCACACACCAACACTTGGATTATGGTACCCCAAGGGCTCGGCTTTTGATCTCATTGGATATTCAGACTCTGATTATGCTGGTGATTGTGTGGACCACAAGTCAACATCTGGCACATGCCATTTCCTCGGACGATCCTTGGTCTGTTGGTCCTCGAAGAAACAGAACCGCGTATCACTGTCTACTGCTAAAGCTGAGTACATTGTTGCTGGTTCTTCCTGTGCTCAACTGCTATGGATGAAGCAAACTCTCAAGGACTACGGCGTCAACGTGAAGAATGTGCCACTCTACCGTGATAATGAGGGTGCCATCAAGATTGCTCACAATCCAGTTCAGCACTCGAAGACAAAGCACATTCCGATTCGTCATCATTTTCTTCGTGATCATGTGTTGAAGGGCGACATCTCTATTGAGCACGTGAAGACTGCGGAATAGCTAGCCGATATCTTCACTAAGCCCTTGGATGAGAAGAGATTTAGCAAGTTGCGGTGTGAGCTAAATATCTCAGAATCTTCAAATGTTCTTTGAAAAGGACACACATCCTAACACTTATGCAAAATTGATGAATTAGATGTGCAACACATGAAGAAACATTTTTCTTCAATCAATGAAGAATAACACTCTACGTGTGAAGAAATTAACAAAGAATTTGATTCTCAGAACCCTACGACAATTGTACGCGGTGTCTGAAATCATCATTCTTATATGGTGGGTCATGCCACCACAAAAAGTTGAAAATCTTCAATTTGAGTTTTTCCTTAGCTTTAAAATTCCTCAGTTGTTTTTTTAAACTTGCATTGTCTTCACTCTTTCTGCCATCTTTCTTCATTGGCTATATATATATATGAGTTTATGTCCTCTACAACATTCACTTATTGCTATTTCTTCAAGTTGCTTGTTCTACTAAGTGAATGTGATCGGACCCTTTCCCCCTCTATGCTAAACTCAACCCAGTCTATTCACAAATTCTTCATGTGCGTTCTATTTGAAACTCGTTCAAAATCTTCACTATGTCCTTGTCAGCTGAAGAAATTGTGAACGGAACTTTAAACTTATCTTATCTGAATTTTTGGCCTTTGCCGCTCAAACTGTTACACATTCCACGATAAGACTTATCCTATTCACCCACGATCGCACACAATCGTCACCTCTCAGTACGTGGGTGACACATGTCAAGCGAATGAGAAGGGTCAGGGGCACGTTCATCCTATTTCTTCAGGCGAACAATTTTTCACTTCGGCTATAAATACCCCTCTCCCTTCCTCACTTCACTTTTACTCCGCTCAACCTCACTCCCTCGCTCGAGCTCTCAAACCCTAGCGCAGCCGCTACTTCCATCGTCGCCGCCGTACTCACGCCGGACGCGGATTTCTTCACTCCGCCGCCGCCGTAGCTGTCTTCCTCAGCCAAGTTAGGGCGTGGAAGATCTGAACCGACGAGCTTCAAATCTACACTTCCCAGTTCGTCGTGTTCTTCGTCCAGAGTAATTAAAAGTTACTTTTACTACCCTTGTTGATTCAGATGTTTTTCTTCAAATCTTCTAAAGGTGTTTATTCTTCAAATCCTCACACACTAGACACCTCACATATCATCTATTCTTGATCTATTTCTCTAAGCAACATTTCTCTTCAACATTCCTCAATTGTGTGGATTTTCAAATCTGCACAACTCTAGAACCTAAGTCAAAGATCGCTTAGTGAAATTCCTCAAGATTCATCCGGTCAAATTCCTCAAACTTATTCTTATTGCAAAAATCTTCTAAGAACGCATATGACCTCTCCAAATTCCTCGCAACTATACTCTGTTCACAGGTACACATGTCCGTTGCTGAATCATTAGGTTCTCATCAACTTAACTCATTTGCAGCATTCCTCGAAGAAAAGTTGCATACCTCTTCAGAGAACTCAATCGTTCAAAACCCTCAGCTGAAGAGAATGGCAGATGGCAAGAAGCCACGGAAGGGAGGAAAGAGGCCTGAGGTCAACACTGCGTTTGAAATCCTTGAGGATATCTACAAGGACTATTGCACTCCTGATGAGGCCAAACATGGCAAGGAGGACAAAAATCAGCGCAAGGTGCGTATACAAAGGATAGAGAGGAGATGGGCACGGGAATGGAGGGAGTATAGATATGTTACTCCCAAGTATATGAAGAAATTCGCTCTTAATCCTCCATGCCCAAGACCTCCGTTGGCACCTGGCCAAGTAGCTGATCCCACCAGCGTCAAGCGTGGTGAGGATTATCCTGATGAATGGGCCAAGTGCCAGGCCAAGCTAGCCAGAGTAGCTAAGGAAGAAGTGAGTAAATTCAATGAAGACTCTGCTGCTGCTGCTGCCACTGCTGAGGCCTCTGCAAGCAAGCCAAAGAAGGCCATGCCAAAGAAGCCTGCTCATAAGCCAAGTGCTTCAACCCAAATGCCCTCACGGCCAAGTTCCTCAGCAATGCCCTCACGGCCAGATTCTTCAAAGCCCTCACGGCCAATTCCTCAAGCCGCACTAGCTCCTCCAAAGTCCTCAGCTCCTCCATCAAAATCCTCAGCACCTGTGCATCTCGCCACGTGCCAAAGGACAACATGTATCTCTATTGCCTCAGGAGCTTCTGCTAGTTCTCCAGTGATAACCCACAAGTACAGGGGATCACAACAGTTTTCGATAAGTAAGAGTGTCGAACCCAACGAGGAGCTAAAGGTAGAACAAATATTCCCTCAAGTTCTATCGACCATCGATACAACTCTATGCACGCTTGACGTTCGCTTTACCCAGAACAAGTATGAAACTAGAAGTACTTTGTAGGTGTTGTCGGATAGGTTTCCAGGATAATAAAGAATACGTAAATAAAAAGTAGGGGCTGTTTAGATAAAGAAACAATAAAGTAAATATAGCGAGTGTGGGAAAGTGGTGGTAGGAGTTGCGAAATTGCTCCTAAGCAATTGACTTCTTTACTAGACCGATAGCAAGTATTATGTGGGAGAGGCCACTGCTAGCATGTCATCCCTTACTTGGAATTCTATGCACTTATGATTGGAACTATTAGCAAGCATCCGCAACTACTAATGTTCATTAAGGTAAAACCCAACCATAGCATTAAGATATATTGGCCCCCCTTCAATCCGGTATGCATCAATTTCTATGCTAGGTTGAAGCTTCTGTCACTCTTACCCTCCAATACATAGTCCTATCAACATACAACTAACCCTATGGTGTGATCCACGCGCGCGATCATATGATGGGCACCAAAGGACAGCAACATAACCACAAGAAAATTAAATCAATCATAGCAATTCATCAACCACCGATAGGACAACAAAAATCTACTCAGACATCATAGGATGGAACCACATTATTAGATAAAAATATGAAGCATAAAGCACCATGTTCAAGTAGAGGGTACAGAGGGTTGACGGAGAGTGGACCGCTGTAGATAGAGGGGGGAAGGTGATGGAGATGTTGGTGAAGATGGCGGAGGTGTTGGTGTAGATCACGGTGATGATGATGGCCCCCGACGGCGTTCCGGCGCCACCGGAAGCGAGGGAGAGAGAGCCCCCCTCCTTCTTCTTCTTCCTTGAACTCCTCCCTAGATGGGAGAAGGGTTTCCCCTCTGGTCCATGGCCTCCATGGCATGGGAGGGGTGAGAGCCCCTCCAAGATTGGATCTGTCTCTCTGTCTCTCTCTATTTCTGCGTTCTCAGATTCTTCCCTTTCACCGTTTCTTATATTCCTGAAGATCCATAACTCCGATTGGGCTGAAATTTTAACACGATCTCTATCTGGATATTAGCTTTCTTGCGGCGAAAGAAGGGCATCAACAGCCTTATGGGTGGCCCATGAGGATCAGGGGCGTGCCCAGGGGGGCAGGCGCGCCCCCTGCCTTGTGGCCACCTCGGGCACCGTCTCGCGTGGATTTTTCTTCCCAAAAATCATATATATTCCAAAAAAATCTCCATAAATTTTTATCCCATTTGGACTCCGTTTGATATAGATATTCTGCGAAACAAAAACATGCAACAAACAGGAACTGACACCGGGCACTGGATCAATATGTTAGTCCAAAAAATAGTATAAAAAGTTACAAAAGTATATGAAAGTTGTAGAATATTGGTATGGAACAATCAAAAATTATAGATACAACGGAGACGTATCAGCATCCTCAAGCTTAATTCCTACTCGTCCTCGAGTAGGTAAATGATAAAAAAGATAATTTTTTATGTGGAATGCTACCTAGCATAATCTTGATCATGTAATCTAATCATGGCATGAATATTAAGATACGAGTGATTCAAAGCAATAGTCTATCATTTGACATAAAAACAATAATACTTCAAGCCTACTAATAAAGTAATCATGTCTTCTCAAAATAACATGGCCAAAGAAAGTTATCCCTACAAAATCATATAGTCTGGCTATGCTCCATCTTCACACAAAATACTCACATCATGCACAACCCCGATGACAAGCCAAGAAATTGTTTCATACTTTTTAATGCGCTTCAGCATTTTCAACCTTCACGCAATACATGAGCGTGAGCCATGGACATAGCACTATAGGTGGAATAGAATGGTGGTTGTGGAGAAGACAAGAAAGGAGAAGATAGTCTCACATCAACTAGGCGTATCAACGGGCTATGGAGATGCCCATCAATAGATATCAATGTGAGTGAGTAGGGATTGCCATGCAACAGATGCACTAGAGCTATAAGTATATGAAAGCTCAAACTGAAACTAAGTGGGTGTGCATCCAACTTGCTTGCTCATGAAGACCTAGGGCATTTGAGTAAGCCCATCGTTGGAATATACAAGCCAAGTTCTATAATGAAAATTCCCACTAGTACATGAAAGGGATAACTCAAGAGACTCTCTATATGAAGAACATGGTGCTACTTTGAAGCACAAGTGTGGTAAAAGGATAGTAACATTTCCCCTTCTCTCTTTTTCTCTCATTTTTTCATTTTTTTCTTCCCTTTTTTGTAGGCTTCTTTGGCCTCTCTCTTTTTTT
>NC_041390.1:163463598-163595707 GCF_002162155.2 Triticum dicoccoides | reverse complement strand
ATGATCATCACACTTTTATTTACTTACAACTCAATATTACAACTCGATATCTAGAACAAAGATATGACTCTATATGAATGCCTCCGGCGGTGTACCGGGATGTGCAATGGTCTAGCGTAGCAATGACATAAAAAACGGACAAGCCATGTAAACATCATGCTAGCTATCTTCCGATCATGCAAAGCAATATGACAATGAATGCTCAAGTCATGTATATGATGATGATGAAAGTTGCATGGCAATATACTCGGAATGGCTATGGAAATGCCATAATAGGTAGGTATGGTGGCTGTTTTGAGGAAGGTATATGGTGGGTTTATGGTACCGGCGAAAGTTGCGCGGTACTAGAGAGGCTAGCAATGATGGAAGGGTGAGAGTGTGTATAATCCATGGACTCAACATTAGTCATAAAGAACTCACATACTTATTGCAAAAGTTTATTAGCCCTCGAAGCAAAGTACTACTACGCATGCCCCTAGGGGGATAGATTGGTAGGAAAAGACCATCGCTCGTCCCCGACCGCCACTCATAAGGAAGACAATCAATAAATACCTCATGCTCCAACTTCGTTACATAACGGTTCACCATACGTGCATGCTACGGGAATCACAAACCTCAACACAAGTATTTCTACTAATCCACAACTACCCACTAGCATGACTCTAATATCACCATCTTTATACCGCAAAACTATTGCAAGGAATCAAACATATCATATTAAGTGATCTACAAGTTTTATGTAGGATTTTATGACTAACCATGTGAATGACCAATTCCTGTCATCACTCTAAACAGATATAAGTGAAGCAAGAGAGTTTAATTCTTTCTACAAAATATATGCCCACACTCTAACAAATATAAGTGAAGCAAAAGAGCATTTTACAAATGGCGGTTTTCTATGTAAAGAGAAACAGGCAATCCAGACTTCAAATGATATAAGCGAAGCACATGAAGCATTCTATAAAGCCATACTCAAAAGATATAAGTAAAGTGCAAAGAGCATTCTATAAATCAACCAAGGACCATCCCATACCAGCATGGTGCATAAAAGAAAAATGAAAACTAAATGCAAAAGACGCTCCAAGATTGCACATATCGCATGAACGAAACGAATCCGAAAACATACCGATACTTGTTGAAGAAAGAGGGGATGCCTTCCGGGGCATCCCCAAGCTTAGACGCTTGAGTCTCCTTGAATATTTACTTGGGGTGACTCGGGCATCCCCAAGCTTGAGCTCTTGCCTCTCTTCCTTCTTCTCACATCGAGACCTTCTCGATCATCGAACACTTCATCCACACAAAACTTCAACTAAAAACTCGGTAAGATCCGTTAGTATAATAAAGCAAATCACTACTCTAAGTACTGTTGCAAACCAATTCATATTTTGTTTTTGTATTGTGTCTACTGTAATATAACTTTTCCATGGCTCAATATACTGATATAAATCGATAGTTTCATCAAAACAAGCAAACTATGCATCAAAAATAGAATCTGTCTAAAATAGAACAGTCTGTAATAATATGAACATTCACCATACTTATGATACTTTAAAAATTCTACCAAATTAGGAAAAATAAAAAATTTGTATAGGAATATAGTGCAAAAAGAATCAGAACCATTTGACGTTCCAGCTAAAAATGTAAAATCGCGCACTACAACCAAAGTTTCTGTCCTGCACCGTACAAACCATCAAGCAAATGTAAACATCCTAAAGGCAAACCTTGGCACATTATTTTTATATTTAAACTTTATAAAAGAACACAACAGAAATAAATTACTCTCTAAAACTTCCGGGTTGTCTCCCTGGCAGCACTTTCTTTAAAGCCATTAAGCTAGGCATATAGTGCTCAAGTAATGGATCCACCCGGATCCCAAGGTGTATCAAAGCCAATTTTCATTAACAATGATTTGTAATTTAGTGGTGAGCACAAAGTAACATATATCATGCAACAACGAATTCTAACTCTCTTCCTATGCATCGGCATGTCATAAAAGAATAATTCATGCACACAAAGTAAAGGCCAATGCATAGTATAAACAGATTCTTGCAATTTTATCGTATTGGAAACATAGAGAGGTGGAGAGATAGTTCCTCTCTCATAATAATTGCAAGTAGGAGCAGCAAGCACATGTATATTATATCCATCAAAATCATCATGTGTAATAGTAAAACGCAATCCATCAATATATTCCTTAATAAGAGCAAACTTCTCCGATATAGTATAGTTTGGAGAATTCAAAAAGATAATAGGACTATCATGTGTGGGTGCAATAGCAACAATTTCATGTTTAACATAAGGAACTATAACAAGTTCATCTCCATAAGCATAATTCATATTGGCATCTTGGCCACAAGCATCATCAAAAAGGGATATTTCAAGAGAATCAATGGGATCATAATAATCATCATAGCAATCATCCTTCGGTAAGCACGAATGGAAATTAAACAATGTATGAGTTGAAGAGTTACTCTCATTAGAAGGTGGGCACGGGTAGCTAATCCGCTCTTCCTCCTTTTGTTCTTCGCTCTCCTCCTCATCTTTTTCATCCAATGAGCTCACAGTTTCATCAATTTCTTCTTCCATAGACTCCTGCAAAATATTAGTCTCTTCTTGGACAGCGGAGTAGTACTCAATATATGGTTCAACATAGGCATTATAAGTATAATTATCATAACAATATTTAAGTATGGCAAAATTTTCAGATTTGTAAAGAGTAGTATCATACTTTTCAATCAAAGAAGCAATTTCATAAGCACCCTTAAAAGCAACAAATTCTTCAATTTGTTGAACATCATAGTAACTTCAAACACCCTTAGAATACGAAGATACGATTCCATTATCACTAAACAAACATTGGTAGGGAAGGTGTTTCTTAGGGTCTTCAGAACAACAAGTATAATCATATATTTCACATAAATTCCAAGCATAGCATTGCAAACGATGAATTTGATCCAGTAAAGTTTCCCTTTTTCAGATATTCGGTGTCGCACATAACAACTATGCTCATCTAAAGATTTGCCCTCAACTAAGCTAGTTGGGGTTTCAGCACGAGCACATAGGGATCAAAGATGATCCAAGTAATAGGCTTCAGCAGTGTGATAGATTTTGAGTGGTTCTTCAACCATTGGTTTAGTAGGTACAACTAATTTTTTTGGTATTTTGCGTTTCCTACCCATAACTATAGATAGAAAATAACTAAGAACATCAAATAAAAATTACTTAGTGATAAAGCAAACAAGCACACACGAGAATATTCACCCCATGCTATTGCTCCCCGGCAATGGCGCCACAAAAAGGTCTTGATAACCCACAAGTATAGGGGATCGCAACAGTTTTCGATAAGTAAGAGTGTCGAACCCAACGAGGAGCTAAAGGTAGAACAAACATTCCCTCAAGTTCTATCGACCACCGATACAACTCTACGCACGCTTGATGTTCGCTTTACCTGGAACAAGTATGAAACTAGAAGTACTTTGTAGGTGTTGTCGGATAGGTTTGCAGGATAATAAAGAGTACGTAAATAAAAAGTAGGGGCTGTTTAGATAAAGAAACAATAAAGTAAATATAGAGAGTGTGGAAAAGTGGTGGTAGGAGTTGCGAAATTGCCCCTAAGCAATTGACTAATTTACTAGACCGATAGCAAGTATTATGTGGGAGAGGCCACTGCTAGCATGTCATCCCTTACTTGGAATTCTATGCACTTATGATTGGAACTATTAGCAAGCATCCGCAACTACTAATGTTCAATAAGGTAAAACCCAACCGTAGCATTAAGAAATATTGGTCCCCCTTCAATCCCGTATGCATCAATTTCTATGCTAGGTTGAAGCTTCTGTCACTCTTGCCCTCCAATACATAGTCCTATCAACATACAACTAACCCTATGGTGTGATCCACGCGCGCGATCATATGATGGGCACCAAAGACAGCGACATAACCACAAGCAAATTAAATCAGTCATAGCAATTCATCAACCACCGATAGGACAACAAAAGTCTACTCAGACATCATAGGATGGCAACACATCATTGGATAAAAATATGAAGCATAAAGCACCATGTTCAAGTAGAGGGTACAGCAGGTTGCGGGAGAGTGGACCGCTGTAGATAGAGGGGGGAAGGTGATGGAGATGTTGGTGAAGATGGCGGAGGTGTTGGTGTAGATCGCGGTGATGATGATGGCCCCCGGCGGCGTTCCGGCGCCACCGGGAGCGAGGGGGAGAGAGCCCCCCTCCTTCTTCTTCTTCCTTGACCTCCTACCTAGATGGGAGAAGGGTTTCCCCTCTGGTCCATGGCCTCCATGGCACGGGAGGGGCGAGAGCCCCTCCGAGATTTGGATCTGTCTCTTTGTCTCTCTCTGTTTCTGCGTTTTCAGATTCTTCCCTTTCACCGTTTCTTATATTCTTGGAGATCCGTAACTCTGATAGGGCTGAAATTTTAACACGATTTCTATCCGTATATTAGCTTTCTTGCGGCGTAAGAAGGGCATCAACCACCTTACGGGTGGCCCACGAGGGTCAGGGGCGCGCCCCCTGCCTCGTGGCCACCTCGGGCACCGTCTCGCGTGGATTTTTCTTCCCAAAAATCATATATATTCCAAAAAAAATCTCCGTCAATTTTTATCCCGTTGCTACCTCTTGAGCACTGCGTTGGATTTCCCCGAAGAGGAAGGGATGATGCAGCAAAGTAGCGTAAGTATTTCCCTCAGTTTTTGAGAACCAAGGTATCAATCTAGTAGGTTGCTACGCTCGAGTCCCTCGTACCTACATAAAAACAATAGCTCAACGCAACCAACGCGCTTAGGGGTTGTCAATCCCTTCACGGTCACTTACGAAAGTGAGATCTGATAGAGATGATAAATAATATTTTTGGTATAGAGATGCAAAGTAAAAAGTAAAAGCAAAGCAATAATAAAGTGATGGATATTGATATGATGAGAAAGAGACCCGGGGGCCATATGTTTCACTAGTGGCTTCTCTCAAGAGCATAAGTATTCTATGATGGGTGAACAAATTACTGTTGATCAATTGACAGAATTGAGCATAGTTATGAGAATATCTAGGTATGATCATGTATATAGGCATCACGTCCGTGACAAGTAGACCGAAACGATTCTGCATCTACTACTATTACTCCACTCATCGACCGCTATCCAGCATGCATCTAGAGTATTAAGTTAAAAACAGAGTAACGCCTTAAGCAAGATGACATGATGTAGAGGGATAGTTTCATGCAATATGATAAAAAACCCATCTTGTTATCCTCGATGGCAACGGTACAATACGTGCCTTGCTGCCCCTTCTGTCACTGGGAAAGGACACCACAAGATCGAACCCAAAGCTAAGCACTCCTCCCATGGCAAGAAAAACCAATCTAGTAGGCCAAACCAAACTGATAGTTCGAAGAGACTTGCAAAGATAATCGATCATACATAAAAGAGTTCAGAGAAGATTCAAATATTATTCATAGATAGACTGGATCATAAACCCACAATTCATCGGTCTCAACAAACACACCGCAAAAAGAAGATTACATCAAATAGATCTCCACAAGAGAGGGGGAGAACATTGTATTGAGATCCAAAAAGAGAGAAGAAGCCATCTAGCTACTAACTATGGACCCGTAGGTCTGAAATAAACTACTCACACTTCATCGGAGGGGCTTGGATGATGATGTAGAAGCCCTCCGTGATCGATGCCCCCTCCGACGGAGCTCCGGAACAGGCCCCAAGATGGGATCTCGTGGATACAGAAAGTTGCGGTGGTGGAATTAGGTTTTTTGCTCCGTCCCCAATCGTTTGGGGGTACGTGGATATATATAGGAGGAAGAAGTACGTCGGTGGAGCTTCGAGGGGCCCACGAGGCAGGGGGGCGCGCCCTATGGGGGGCACCCTCCACCCTCGTGACCGCCTCATGGCTTTCTTGACGGAGGGTCCAAGTCTCCTGGATCTTATCTAATGAGAAAATCACGTTTTCGACGGTTTCATTCCGTTTGGACTCCGTTTGATATTCTGTTTCTCCGAAACACTGAAATAGGCAAAAAACAGCAATTCTGGGCTGGGCTTCCGGTTATTAGGTTAGTCCCAAAAATAATATAAAAGTGGAAAATAAAGCCCAATATAGTCCAAAACAGTAGGTAATATAGCATGGAGCAATCAAAAATTATAGATACGTTGGAGACATATCAAGCATCCCCAAGCTTAATTCCTGCTCGTCCTCGAGTAGGTAAATGATAAAAACAGAATTTTTGATGTGGAGTGCTACTTGGCATAATTTTAATGTAATTCTTCTTAATTGGGGTATGAATATTAAGATCCGAAAGATTCAAGACAAAAGTTCATATTGACATAAAAATGATAATACTTCAAGCATACTAACTAAGCAATTATGTCTTCTCAAAATAACATGGCCAAAGAAAGTTCATCCCTACAAAATCATATAGTTTAGTCATGTTTCATTTTCGTCACACAAGAATGCTCTCATCATGCACAACCCCGATGACAAGCCAAGCAATTGTTTCATACTTTAGTAATCTTAAACCTATAAACTTTCACGCAATATATGAGCGCGAGCCATGGACATAGCACTATGGGTGGAATAGAATATAATGAGGGGGTTATGTGGAGAAGACAAAAAAGGAGAAAGTCTCACATCAACGAGGCTAATCAATGGGCTATGGAGATGCCCACTGATTGATGTTAATACAAGGAGTAGGGATTTCCATGCAACGGATGCACTAGAGCTATAAATGTATGAAAGCTCAATGAAAGAAACTAGTGGGTGTGCATCCAACTTGCTTGCTCATGAAGACCTAGGGCACTTGAGGAGGCCCATTGTTGGAATATACAAGCCAAGTTCTATAATGAAAAATTCCCACTAGTATATGAAAGTGATAACCTGAGAGACTCTCTACTATGAAGATCATGGTGCTACTTTGAAGCACACGTGTGGTAAAAGGATAGTAACATTGTTCTATTTATTTACAACTCAATGATTACAACTCGATACTAGAACAAAGATGACTCTATATGAATGCCTCCGGCGGTGTACCGGGATATGCAATGAACCCAGCGTGACATGTATGGAAGAATTATGAACGGTGGCTTTGCCACAAATATTATGTCAACTACATGATCATGCTAGGCAATATGACAATGATGAATGTGTCATGATGAACGGAATGGTGGAAAGTTGCATGGCAATATATCTCGGAATGGCTAGGGAAATGCCATAATAGGTAGGTATGGTGGCTGTTTTGAGGAAGATATAAGGAGGTTTATGTGTGAAAGAGCGTATCATATCACGGGGTTTGGATGCACCGGCGAAGTTTGCGCCAACTCTCAATGTGAGAAAGGGCAATGCACGGTATCGAAGAGGCTAGCAAGGATGGAAGGGTGAGAGTGCGTATAATCCATGGACTCAACATTAGTCATAAAGAACTCACATACTTATTGCAAAAATCTACAAGTCATCAAAAACCTCGGCACTACGCGCATGCTCCTAGGGGGATAGATTGGTAGGAAAAGACCATCGCTCGTCCCTGACCGCCACTCATAAGGAAGACAATCAAATAACACCTCATGTTTCAAATTTGTTGCATAATGTTTACCATACGTGCATGCTACGGGACTTGCAAACCTCAACACAAGTATTTCTCAATTTCACAACTACTCAACTAGCATGACTTTGATATTATTACCTCCATATCTCAAAACAATCATCAAGCATCAAACTTTTCTTAGTATTCAACACACTCATATGGAAGTTTTATTATTAATCTTGCATACCAAGCATATTAGGATTTTAAGCAAATTACCATGCTATTAAGACTCTCAAAATAATATAAATGAAGCATGAGAGATCAATAGTTTCTATAAAACAAATCCACCACCGTGCTCTAAAAGATATAAGTGAAGCGCTAGAGCAAAACTATAAAGCTCAAAAGATATAAGTGAAGCACATAGAGTATTCTATCAAATTCCAAATCATGTATGGCTCTCTCAAAAGGTGTGTATAGAAAGGATGATTGTGTTAGACTAATAATCAAAGACTCAAATCATAAAATATGCTCCAAGCAAAACACATATCATGTGGTGAATAAAAATATAGCTCCAAGTAAAGTTACCGATAGAAGTAGACAAAAGGGGGATGCCTTCCGGGGCATCCCCAAGCTTTGGCTTTTGGGTGTCCTTAGATTATCTTGGGGGTGCCATGGGAATCCCCAATCTTAGTCTCTTGCCACTCCTTGTTCCATAATCCATCAAATCTTTACCCAAAACTTGAAAACTTCACAACACAAAACTTAAAGTAGAAAACTCGTGAGCTCCGTTAGCGAAAGAAAACAAAAGACCACTTCAAGGTACTGTAATGAACTCATTATTTATTTATATTGGTGTTAAACATACTGTATTCCAACTTGTCTATGGATTATAAACTATTTTACTAGCCATAGATTCATCAAAATAAGCAAACAACACACGAAAAACAGAATCTGTCAAAAACAGAACAGTATGTAGTAATCTGTAGCTAGCGCAAGATCTGGAACCCCAAAAATTCTAAAATAATTTTCTTGACGTGAGTAATTTATCTATTAATCATCTTCAAAAAGAATTAACTAAATATCACTCTCCAAATAAAAATTACAGCAGTTCTCGTGAGCGCTAAAGTTCTGTTTTTTTACAGCAAGTTCAACAAGACTTTCCCCAAGTCTTCCCAACGGTTCTACTTGGCACAAAAACTAATTAAACACAAAAAACACAACCAAAACAGAGGCTAGATAATTTATTTATTACTAAACAGGAGCAAAAATCAAGGAATAAAAATAAAATTGGGTTGCCTCCCAACAAGCGCTATCGTTTAACGCCCCTAGCTAGGCATAACAAGCAAGAATAGATCTAGGTATTGCCATCTTTGGTAGGCAATCCATAAGTGGCTCTCATGATAGATTCATATGGTAATTTTATTTTCCTTCTAGGGAAGTGTTCCATGCCCTTTTTTAGTGGAAATTTAAATCTAATATTCCCTTCCTTCATATCAATAATTGCACCAACCGTTCTAAGGAAAGGTCTACCGAGAATAATAGGGCAAGAAGGATTGCAATCTATATCAAGAACGATAAAATCTACGGGCACATAATTCCTATTTGCAACAATAAGAACATCATTAATTCTTTCCATAGGTTTCTTAATAGTGTAATCCGCAAGATGCAAGTTTAGAGAGCAATCATCAAAATCACGGAAATCTAGCAAATCACACAGAGTTTTGGGAATAGTAGAGACACTAGCACCCAAATCACACAAAGCATAAAACTCATAATTTTTAATTTTAATTTTAGTAGTAGGTTCCCACTCATCATAAAGTTTTCTAGGGATAGAAACTTCCAATTCAAGTTTTTCTTCATAAGATTGCATCAAGGCATCAATGATATGTTTATTAAACGCTTTATTTTGACTATAAGCGTGAGGAGATTTTAGCACGGATTTCAACAAGGAAATACAATCAATTAAATAGAAATTCTCATAATTAAATTCCTTGAAATCCAATATAGTGGGTTTAGCAATATCTAGGGTTTTAATTTCTTCAATCCCACTTTTATAAAATTTAGCATCAAGATCAAAAGATTCAGAATTATTGGAACGCCTTCTAGGTAAAGGTGGATCATATTCAGTCCCATCATTATCAAGATTCATATTGAAAAACAAAGACTTGATAGGGGACGCATCAATAACCTTTAGATCTTCATCATTATTTTCATAGGAACTAGAAGAACACACTTTTATAAAGGCATCTTTCTTAGCACGCATCCTAGCGGTTCTTTCTTTGCACTCGTCAATGGAAATTCTCATGGCTTTGAGAGACTCATTG
This sequence comes from Triticum dicoccoides, assembly GCF_002162155.2. Lineage (NCBI taxonomy): Eukaryota > Viridiplantae > Streptophyta > Magnoliopsida > Poales > Poaceae > Triticum > Triticum dicoccoides. The sequence continues at coordinate 163,585,842 of NC_041390.1, read as the reverse complement.
ATATCATGCTTAGGTGGAATAGATCTAAGTTTCAAAGAATCAACATCAAGAGCAATTCTATCAACGTTCCTAGCCAAATCATCAATCTTAAGCAATTTTTCTTCAATCATAGCATTAAAATTCTTTTGCGAAGAAATAAATTCTTTAATATTAGATTCAAAATCAGAGGGCATCTTATTATAATTTCCATAAGAATTGTTATAGGAATTACCATAATTATTAGAGGGATTACTAGGATAAGGCCTAGGATTGAAATTTCCTCTATACGCGTTGTTACCAAAATTGTTCCTACCAACAAAATTCACATCCATAGATTCATTATTATTCTCAATCAAATTAGACAAGGGCACATCATTAGGATTAGAAGAACCACTCTTATTAGCAAATAATTTCATAAGTTCATCCATCTTTCCACTCAAAACATTAATTTCTTCTATCGCATGCACCTTTTTATTAGTAGATCTTTCAGTATGCCATTGAGAATAATTAACCATAATATTATCTAGGAGTTTAGTAGCATCTCCTAAAGTGATTTCCATAAAAAGTGCCTCCCGCGGCCGAATCTAAAAGATTTCTAGAAGCAAAATTCAATCCGGCATAAAATTTTTGTATAATCATCCACAAATTCAAACCATGAGTAGGGCAATTACGTATCATTAATTTCATTCTCTCCCAAGCTTGTGCAACATGTTCATGATCAAGTTATTTAAAATTCATAATATCATTTCTAAGAGAGATGATCTTAGCGGGAGGAAAATACTTAGAGATAAAAGCATCTTTGCACTTGTTCCATGAATCAATACTATTTTTAGGCAAAGATGAAAACCAAGCTTTAGCACGATCTCTAAGCGAAAAAGGAAATAGCTTCAATTTAACAATATCATTATCGACGTCTTTCTTCTTTTGCATGTCACACAAATCAACGAAGCTATTAAGATGGGTAGCGGCATCTTCACTACGAAGGCGATCTTTCATGACAAGATTCAACAAAGCAGTATTAATTTCACAAGATTCAGCATCGGTAAGAGGAGCAATCGGAGTGCTAAGGAAATCATTATTGTTGGTATTGGTGAAGTCACACAATTTAGTATTATCTTGAGCCATCACGACAAACAAGCAATCCAACACACGAGCAAAGAAAAAGCAAACGGGCAAAAGAGGCAAATAGAGAGGGAGGATAGAGAGAGAGGGCGAATAAAACGGCAAGGGTGAAGTGGGGGAGAGGAAAATGAGAGGCAAATGGCAAATAATGTAATGCGGGACATATGGATTGTGATGGGTACTTGGTATGTTGACTTTTGCACAGACTCCCCGGCAACGGCGCCAGAAATTCTTCTTGCTACCTCTTGAGCACTGCGTTGGATTTCCCCGAAGAGGAAGGGATGACGCAGCAAAGTAGCGTAAGTATTTCCCTCAGTTTTTGAGGACCAAGGTATCAATCCAGTAGGAGGCTACGCTCGAGTCCCTCGTACCTACACAAAAACAATAGCTCAACGCAACCAACGCGCTTAGGGGTTGTCAATCCCTTCACGGTCAGTTATGAAAGTGAGATCTGATAGAGATGATAAATAATATTTTTGGTAATTTTGGTATAGAGATGCAAAGTAAAAAGTAAAAGCAAAGCAATAATAAAGTGATGGAGATTGATATGATGAGAAAGAGACCCGGGGGCCATAGGTTTCACTAGTGGCTTCTCTCAAGAGCATAAGTATTCTACGGTGGGTGAACAAATTACTGTTGAGCAATTGACAGAATTGAGCATAGTTATGAGAATATCTAGGTATGATCATGTATATAGGCATCACGTCCGTGACAAGTAGACCGAAACGATTCTGCATCTACTACTATTATTCCACTCATCCACCGCTACCCAGCATGCATCTAGAGTATTAAGTTAAAAACAGAGTAACGCCTTAAGCAAGATGACATGATGTAGAGGGATAGTTTCATGCAATATGATAAAAAACCCATCTTGTTATCCTCGATGGCAACGATACAATACGTGCCTTGCTTCCCCTTCTGTCACTGGGAAAGGACACCGCAAGATCGAACCCAAAGCTAAGCACTTCTCCCATGGCAAGAAAAACCAATCTAATAGGCCAAACCAAACTGATAATTCGAAGAGACTTGCAAAGATAACCAATCATACATAAAAGAATTCAGAGAAGATTCAAATATTATTCATAGATAGACTGGATCATAAACCCACAATTCATCGGTCTCAACAAACACACCGCAAAAAGAAGATTACATCAAATAGATCTCCACAAGAGAGGGGGAGAACATTGTATTGAGATCCAAAAAGAGAGAAGAAGCCATCTAGCTACTAACTATGGACCCGTAGGTCTGAAATAAACTACTCACACTTCATCGGAGGGGCTTGGATGATGATGTAGAAGCCCTCGATGATCGATGCCCCCTCCGGCGGAGCTCCGGAATAGGCCCCAAGATGGGATCTCGTGGATACAGAAAGTTGCGGCGGTGGAATTAGGTTTTTTGCTCCGTCCCCGATCGTTTTGGGGTACGTGGATATATATAGGAGGAAGAAGTACGTTGGTGGAGCTTCGAGGGGACCACGAGGCAGGGGCGCGCCCTAGGGGGGGTGCCCTCCACCCTCGTGACCACCTCGTGGCTTTCTTGACGGAGGTTTCAAGTCTCCTGGATCTTATCTGATGAGAAAAATCACGTTTCCGAAGGTTTCATTCCGTTTGGACTCCGTTTGATATTTTGTTTCTCCAAAACACTGAAATAGGCAAAAAACAACAATTTTGGGCTGGGCCTCCGGTTAATAGGTTAGTCCCAAAAATAATATAAAAGTGGAAAATAAAGCCCAATATAGTCCAAAACAGTAGATAATATAGCATGGAGCAATCAAAAATTATAGATACGTTGGAGACGTATCACCCGATTGGACTCCGTTTGATATAGATATTCTGCGAAACAAAAACATGCAACAAACAGGAACTGGCACTGGGCACTAGATCAATATGTTAGTCCCAAAAATAGTATAAAAAGTTGCCAAAAGTGTATGAAAGTTGTAGAATATTGGTATGGAACAATCAAAAATTATAGATACGATGGAGACGTATCATTCAGCTCCACCAAATTCATGAACTGGCCCCTCTCTGCTGAAGACAAAGGCCACTGCTGGACGAGGCTCTCGACCAAGTCCTCACAAGAAGCAGGTCGCCTTTGGAGTGCCGTCTGATGAAGATGAAGCTGATGATGGAGAACTTGCTAAAATCATCAGGGACAGGCAACTCAAGGCCGCTAGAGCCAAAGGCTCAAGTGTGCCTCTGCTTTTGGATCCAAAATTGATCCTTGAGTACATTGATCTCTGGCACAAGGACCCCAACACTCCTATGCCTGACTTCAAGTTGACTCCTAGCCAAAGTCATATGTTGACTCACTTCATTCAGCAAGAAAAATGGAAATTTGACAAGGCCAGGCAATTGAAGAAAGCACAGTAAGAAAAGGAGTGCTTCCTGAAGAAAACGTTGTATCTATGACAACTAAAGAACTTGTCACTATTCAATCTGAGATTAAGAAACTCAGTGATGAATTTGAAGCATACGCACTGATTGGCTAGGAGCCAAGGTCCGTTTTGAGAAACTCACTAAATAGTTCACCTCCAATGTTGCAGCCCCAACGCAACAAGAAAATCCTCAGGCTGAAGCATCTGCTCAGCCTACTAAAGAAAATGCCAGCACCGCTGATGATACTCAGGCTGCTGAAGAAAATGCTAGTACCAGAGCTGATGACTGCATTCCAGCCGCTGAAGAAATTGCGAGGGCAACCACTAGTGTTGGCCCTGAAGAAAATGAAAAAGTCAGGGCAACTGCATCAGTTGTGCCTTAAGATCTTGAACCAAATTCCTCTGCTCCTTCCGTGCCTACACCATCTCCGATCCTTCCATCTGCATCAGATGTGAAGAAGACCAAGGCTGCAGAGCCTGCAGCTATGAAGAAAAGAAAGGCATCAACTGCATCAGATTCTTCAGCTCCGAAGAAAATGAAGCCGCTGACCAGCTCGTTTGAAAATACAATTGATGTTGTTCACGTCTCATCTATGCCATCAAAGGACCTTGTTCCTTTTGATGAAGAATACGTGATCCCAAGTGGATCCGATGAAGACATTCCTTCTGCTGCTTCCTCTGAGCAGTTGGATGAAGAAATTGAAGCGGATGCAATCCCTTCAACCCCTATAGTCTCATCGCCCATGCCTCAGTTCACTGCTGAAGAGGCCGGCGTTGAAGAAATGAATGAAGACGAAGATGTGGACATTGGATGCACAACTCTAGTGTTGAACGACGACTTTTGGGAAAGTCAGCATCCCAACTCTCCTCTGTTCACACCCCTACAACAAATTCCTTAGTCCCCTGTCACTATTGAAGTACAAAAGGGATCTGAAGAACCTCATGCCACACCGTCTGTCCATGAAGAGATTCCAGCCACTAGTGTTGAAGAAAATGTTAATGAAGAATTGAAGTCCCAGGCTGCCACTGAATAAGAACCCGAAATTCCTCAGCCTGCGGAACCTGAGATTGAGATCCCTGAGGTTGTGATGCAATTGACTGACACTCCTCACCTCAAGCCAAAGGACTGAGGGAGTCCTGGATTAGGGGGTCTCCGGACAGCCGGACTATATCCTTTGGTCGGACTATTGGACTATGAAGATGCAAGATTGAAGACTTCGTCCCATGTCCGGATGGGACTCCACTTGGCGTGGAAGGCAAGCTAGGCAATATGGATATGTATATCTCCTCCCTTGTAACCGACCTTGTGTAACCCTAGCCCCCTCCGGTGTCTATATAAACCGGAGGGTTTTAGTCTGTAGGACAACAGACAATCATACCATAGGCTAGATTCTAGGGTTTAGCCTCTCTGATCTCATGGTAGATCAACTCTTGTAATACTCATATCATCAAGAACAATCGAGCAGGACGTAGGGTATTACCTCCATCAAGAGGGCCCGAACCTGGGTAAACATCGTGTCCCCTGCCTCCTGTTACCATCCACCTTAGACGCATAGTTAGGGACCCCCTACCCGAGATCCGCCGGTTTTGACACCGACATTGGTGCTTTCATTAAGAGTTCCACTGTGTCGTCACCATAAGGCTCGATGGCTCCTTCGATCATCGGTAACGATGCAGTCTAGGGTGAGGTTTTCCTCCCCGGACAGATCTTCGTATTCGGCGGCTTCGCACTGCGGGCCACTTCGCTTGGCCATCTGGAGCAGATCGAGAGCTACGCCCCTGGCCATCAGGTCAGATTTGGAAACTTGAATTACACGTCTGCCATCTGCGGAGACTTGATCTTCGACGGATTCGAGCCCTAGTTGGACGCGCCGCACAGTCGTGACGAGCATGACGTAACTCTGCCGTCGGACAATGTTTGGGAGATTGCATCTACAACTACTCCGGCCATTAATCCGGAGCAAGTCATGTCATCCGAGGGCGGAGGGATGGACCCCACCATGGAGGTCGCACTCTCAGTGGCGATAGAGCCGGATACTGACTTCACCCCTTACGAGAGTCGTGTTGCCGAACCGCTGGATTCATCTCCGGCCACAGACTCCGAGCCGCTTACATCCGTACCCGTCGAAACCGACTGGGCGCCGATCATGGAGTTCACCTCCGTGGATATCTTTCAGCACTCGCCCTTCGGCGATGTGATAAATTCATTAAGGTCTCTCTCCCTATCAGGAGAACCTTGGCCGAACTATGTCCGGCTAGAATGGGATGCAGACGGCGAAGGAATTCGCTGCCCACCCACCACCCACCTAGTAGCCACTATCGACGACTTAACCGACATGCTCGATTTCGACTCCGAGGACTTTGACGGTATGGACAACGACACCGGAGACGAACCGGAACCACCGCCACCTCAGCATATGACATATACATGGTGGACACCCCCAAAGAAGGCAATGGCAATGAGACAGCAGAGGATGACCCCTCCAAGAAGCAACCCAAACACCAACATCAGCAGGAGGCAATAACACTCCGGATAGTGCTGAAGACAACAACAATCCCCTCGAGCGCGATGTAGAGCCAGAGGACGAACAAGCTAGCCCCCTAGAGCGGGCAACAGATGGAGAACCGGAGGAGGACAATTACATGCCTCTCTCCGAAGACGAGGCGAGCCTCGGCGACGAAGAATTTATCGTGCCTGAGGACCCCGTCGAGCAAGAGCGCTTCAAGCGCCGGCTTATGGCCATGGCAAATAGCCTGAAGAAAAAGCAGCAACAGCTTCAAGCTGATCAAGACTTGCTAGCAGACAGGTGGACCGAAGTCCTTGCAGCCGAGGAGTATGAACTCGAGCGCCCATCCAAGAGTTACCCAAAACGCAGGTTGCTACCTCACCTCGAGGAGGAAGCATTGAAACCTCAATCACCAGTGTGCGATGCGGCTGACCAGCCACCGTGTGGCCGAGCCAGAGAGACGTTTCGGCCTGACGTTCAGCCTGCACCCCGCCGCCACTCAATCAAAAATACTAAGGCCCGGGACAACACAAGGGACCTGCGAGACATATTGGACAGTAAGGAAAAAATCGCAAGGTCAATATACGGGTCACGGACACGCGCGCCAAGGGTAAATCCGGCCTGGCCCAATACAACAGACAAGATTCGTATGAACCATGTCGGGATATAGCCCAGCACAGAGGCGCCGCACACCCCCTATGCTTCACTGATGAAGTTATGAATCACGAATTCCCGGAGGGTTTTAAACCCGTAAATATCGAATCATACGATGGCACAACAGATCCCGCTGTATGGATTGAGGATTTCCTCCTTCACATCCACATGGCTCGCGGTGATGATCTACACGCCATCAAGTACCTCCCACTAAAACTCAAAGGACCAGCTCGGCATTGGCTGAACAGCTTGCCAGCAGATTTCGTCGGCAGTTGGGAGGATCTGGAAGACGCATTTCTTGACAACTTTCAGGGTACTTATGTGCGGCCACCGGATGCTGATGACCTGAGCCATATAACCCAGCGGCCAGGAGAATCGGCCAGACAATTCTGGACTCGGTTCCTGACTAAGAAAAACCAAATCGTAGACTGTCCGGACGCAGAGGCCCTAGCGGCATTCAAGCATAACATCCGCGACGAGTGGATCGCCCGCCACCTCGGCCAGGAGAAGCCGAAATCTATGGCAGCCCTCACAACACTCATGACCCGCTTCTGTGCGGGCGAGGATAGCTGGCTAGCTCGCAGCAACAACACACCGAGGAATCCAAACACTTCGGATACCAAAGATGTTAATGGTAGGCAACATCGTAACAGACCAAAGCGCCGCAATAACGGCAATAACACCGAAGATACGACAGTCAATGCCGGATTCAAAGGCTCTAGATCCGGTCAAGGAAAAAAGCCATTTAAAAGAAATACTCCGGCTCCGTCCAGTTTGGATCGCATACTGGATCGCTCATGTCAAATCCACGGCACCCCCGACAAGCCAGCCAATCACACCAACAGAGAATGCTGGGTGTTCAAGCAGGCCGGCAAATTCAATACCGAAAACAAGGAGAAGGGGCTGCATAGTGATGATGAGGAAGAGCCCCGACCGCCGAACACAGGAGGACAGAAGGGGTTTCCCCCACAAGTGAAGACGGTGAACATGATATACGCAACCCACATTCCCAAGAGGGAGAGGAAGCATGCACTAAGGGACGTCTATGCGATGGAGCTCGTCGCCCCAAAGTTCAACCCATGGTCTGCTTGCCCGATCACCTTCGATCACCGGGACTAGCCCACTAGCATCCATCATGGCGGATCTACCGCACTGGTCCTATACCCCATCATTGACGGATTTCACCTCACTCGAGTCCTTATGGACGGCGGCAGCAGCCTGAACCTGCTCTATCAAGATACAGTGCGAAAAATGGGTATCAATCCCTCGAGGATCAAACCCAGCAAAACCACCTTTAAAGGCGTCATCCCAGGTGTAGAGGCCCATTGCATAGGCTCAATCACACTGGAAGTGGTCTTTGGATCACCAGACAACTTCTGAAGCGAAGAGTTAATCTTTGATATCGTCCCGTTTCGCAGTGGCTATCATGCACTGCTCGGACTGACATCATTCGCAAAATTTAATGCGGTGCCGCATTACGCATACCTCAAGATCAAGATGCCAGGACCCAGGGGGGTCATAACAGTAAATGGAAACACAGAACGCTCACTCCGCACGAAAGAGCACACTGTGGCCCTTGCGGCAGAAGCACAAAGCAGCCTTTTAAGGCAGACCACGGATTCGGTGTCACAGCCCCCCGACACCTTCAAACGAGTCCGGAACAAGCCACAACAGGATCGCCTGGCACGATCAAAGCTCGCCTAGCAATTCAGCCCCCGTCCCAGTCCCAGTCAAGCGACGAAATCTGTGCCACGCGTACATAACTACGCACTGAAAATACCATGGATAGAGGCGGGGGCACGATGAGGACACGCCCCGCAATGTGGCTTAACCGCCCTAGAGGTTGTACACCTTTATCATTCCTTTTCTCTTTCAGGGCCTAACTCTCTGGAAGCCCTTTCCGGCAGCAGGATTGCCGGACACATTACGGAAGCAACAACCAAGGTGGCAAGGAGCTAAGATGAACACGGGAACCCCCGGGTGGTCTCTAATAATAATTGATATACCCATTTTTTACTAATCTATGCGCAGCTCGCCCTGGGATAGGACATTTCAAACGGTCCTGCTTTTTGCTTATTGCACTACTTGTACCATTACGCTTCGACGTATTATTTAAGTAACAATGCATATCGATAGTCTATCATTGCATTATTAAAGTTTTCTTCTTTTCTCTCTTATATGTCCATTTATGACAATCCACACCCGTACGTTCGGGTATGGTAAGTACGCCAAGGGCTCTCGTTTACCCCATAAGACGGCGCCAGAAGTCCGAACACTTTCGACAGTGCGGCACCGCGAACTTATAGCATTATATGCATCAACTCTGAATCATGTCTTTGGTCAAATGTTGAGTTTTCCCGGCTCCCATGCTTTGGTACCTTACGTTCCGTTATATCGGCTAAGGTAGCGGTGGGAGAACTACTGCGATTGTGTCCCGATTCTTCCGGACGAACACCCCAGTAGAGAAAGCCGAAAACTGACTGTCATGATAAGGCGAGAGATTGGTCGCTATTCGAGAGGTCTCAAGTCCTTAAAGACTTTTTCCGCTTCAGGCGAGGAGTATAGCGCCCCAAATTCGGCCCTCCGAATACCAGGGGCTTTGCCAAAATTTAAAATTGTAGACTTCTATGGCTAAGTGAGAGTGATAAAGCATTATAGTCCGATTGCCTGGTTCGTTGCGCTGAACGCCTCCCTCGAAGGACCCAAAATTGGGGTAAAGAGTGCTCATTTTTATCCCGAATATCCCAGTACTAGTTACATGGGGGCAGAAGCCGACGACTGACCAACTCTCAGATTTTATAAATGGCCGCACAGAAGGTAATATTTTAAATTAAGAAAGCGTCCCATGGTGCAAATAAACTCGTTTTACATTACACGATCACATGAGCATGTTCATTCAAAAATTACATCATTGGCACACTCATCCGCCACTAGGCGGGAGCCCTTCAGGACACTCTCATAATAGTTCTCGGGGCAGCGACGCTCCTTGCCCTCCGGCGGCCTCTCCTTCACCAGCTTCACGGCGTCCAGCTTCGCCCAGTGCACCTTCGCCCGGGAAAAAGCCTTGCGTGCACCTTCGATGCAGACGGACCGCTTTATGACTTCAAGCCGTGGGAAGGCTTCCACAAGCCGCCTCACCAGGCCGAAGTAGCTGCCGGACAGGGGCTCGCCAGGCCACATCCGGACTATAAGGCTCCTCATTGCCTGTTCGGCCGCCTTGTGAAGCTCGACCAACTGCTTCAGCTGGTCGCTCAAGGGCACGGGGTGTTCGGTCCCAGTATACTGAGACCAGAACAACTTCTCCGCCGAAATCCCCTCCTCAGCTTGGTAAAACTCCGCGGCATCCATTACACTGTGGGGAAGATCTGTAAACGCTCCTAGAGAGCTCCGAACTCAGGTAAGAAAAAGGAAAGTCTCCTTCACATGCTTGCTTTGCATAATGAATGCCTTACCCGCTGCTATCTTCTTCACCGCGTCAATCCCCTGAAGGGCCTTGTGGGCTTCGGCCTTGGTGCTCCGGACGCTTTCAAGCGCCTGCGCGAGCTCAGACTCTTGCGTCTTAGAGTCCAGCTCCAAGGACTCGTGCTTTTTGGCAAGAGCCTCGAGCTCTTGTTGCACCTCGCCTACTCGGGCTTCTTGCTTCTCCCATTCAATGCACTCCTTGGTCGCTTTGTCTTCGGCCTTGGCCAACGCCTCCCTCAGGGTCGCCACTTCGGTCGTGGCCCCTGACAAATCCATGATGATCCTATTACCTTACACGCGAACTTCTTTTTAATATATAGACAAAGGTATTGCTTACGTTTGTTCTCCTCGAGCTGCCTCTTGGTAAGGCCGAGCTCGGTCTTGGACCGCTCTAGGTCCTGCTTCAGTGCAGAGACCTCCGCAGTACGTGCGGCAGCGGCTAGCAGCGAAGCCTGCACATACACATAGATACATTTTGATTAGACTCCTGAATCATCATTTGATCCTCTATTCGGCTTTTCTTCTTGAACGCTGAACAGAGCATCAGGGGCTACTATCTATGTGGTACCATTTTCTTATATTTTGATTGCTTACCTCAAAGCCTATTAGGAGGCTGGCGCAAGCTTCGGCCAGTCCGTTTTTGGCGGACTGAACCTTTTCGACCACCGCGCTCATGATAGTGCGGTGCTCTTCATCGATGGAAGCGCTGCGAAGCGCTTCCAGCAAGTCGTCCGGTGCCTCTGGATGGACAGTGGAAACCGGCACGGATGGTTGGCCCCCCTTAACGGGGGACCGCCTGCCGAAGTCCGGAACCATCGAAGGTTCCGGCGCAGTGTCCGGCTGGGGCCCAAACTCGGAGCCCGTAGGAGCCTCGCTCCCTTGGTACCCAGGGTTCGGGAAGTCGCCACGAGGCGCCCCCAGGGCCACCTCCCCTTGGCTCAGTGCCTTTTGAGACAACACCTCGGCGTTGTCCGTAGGGCGAAGGGTGGAAGCGGTCGGAGGAGAACCGTTGTTCATATCCGACGAGTCCAAAGAGTCGCTCGACGAGGGTACGTCGAGATGAGCTCGGGACGGCCTGCATAATCATGTTCGGCATGAGGAGAGGCAGTGCAATATAACATACCATGAAGTACTATGGTGTCTGGACTTACGACTTCGCCAGGGGCTTGTCCCTGGGTAGCCACTCGTTGCCGCTGTCGGCGGCCGTCAAGGCGCAGTCCGGAGGGAGGGTCCTTCCCTTCTTAGACCCTTCGTCTTCCCCGGATGGGTCAGCCTTCCTTTTCTTGTCTCCCCCGGTTGGGTGGGGAGAACTTTTCTCCTCCTCCTCCTCGTTTCTGTGGGAGGAGTGCGCGTCGGAGTCATCGGACGATGAGTCTGATACAACCTTGCGTCGGAGACCCTTTCGGGTCCCCGTGGCCTTCTTCTTGGCTTTCTTTGCCGGCACCTCATAAGGTGCCAGAGTCAGCATCTTCATTAGAAGAGCGTCTGCAGGATCCTCAGGCAGGGGGGCTGGGCAATCAAGCTGCTCCATTGTCTCTATGCAGTCCCGTTAATGACATCGAAGCTTAAGTCCTGCACATAACTAAACCGGGGCAAATAAATACCCTGAGAGATATAAAAAGTCTACCGGATGGGCGCGGCGCTTTGCGCTGAGTCCGCGGTCCTTGGTGAGTGAGGGAGGAATCTCAGCGCTCTTGAACAGCACCCTCCAGACATCCTCGTGCATCGTGTCATAGAGCTCTCGCAGCATCTAGTGCTTGGTCGAGTCAAACTCCCATAAATCGAATGCGCGTCATTGACACGGAAGGATCCGGCGGAAGAGCATAACCTGGACCATGTTGACAAGCTTGATTTTCCTGTTCATCATGTTTTGGATGCAGGTCTGGAGTCCGGTCAGCTCTACCGAAGAACCCTAGGACAGGCCCTTCTCTTTCCAGGAGGTGAGCCGCATGGGGACTCCGGATCGAAATTTGGGGGCCGCCATCCAGTTGGAGTCGCGCGGCTCGGTGATGTAGAACCACCCTGATTGCCACCCCTTTATGGTCTCCACATAGGAGCCCTCAAGCCAGGTGACATTAGGCATCTTGCCCACCATGGCGCCTCCGCACTCTGCCTGCTGGCCGACCACCACCTTCGGTTTGACATTAAGAGTCTTCAGCCACAGGCCGAAATGGGGCTTGATGCGGAGGAAGGCCTCGCACACAGCGATAAACGCCGAGATTTTGAGGATGAAATTGGCGGCCAGATCGTGAAAATCCAGCCCGTAGTAGAACATGAGTCCACGGACGAACGGGTGGAGAGGAAATCCCAGTCCGCGGACGAAGTGGGTAAGAAAAACTACCCTCTCATGGGGTTCGGGCGTAGGGATGATCTGCCCTGCATCTGGCAGCTGGTGCGCGATGTTCGCGGCCAGATATCCGGCTTCCCGTAACTTTTTGATGTTCTCCTCCGTGACGGAGGATACCATCCACTTGCCTCCTACTCCGGACATGCTTGGAGTGGTTTGAGAGGAAGAACGCGGGCTTGGGCGCTAGAGCTCGAGTGTGCGGGAATGGGTAAGCAAGGAAGAAGGCGTGGCTAAAAAGAGTAAATCCTTGTCCCTTTATTCCCCACTTGCATGGTAAAACCGCTTATTCCCCGGCGCTATAATTGATGCGCGATTGGGTTACCCACGTCCGTATTGATGAGAATCCCGTAATAAGGGGGACACGATCTCTACGTTGACAAGACATGTCAAGAAAATCGCCTCGCGATATGTGCGGTGCTGGTTGAGAAAAACGGTTTGAATAATGACCGGGCCATGGTGTGATGTCATGCTGTCAAAACGTGTCAGCAGATTAGATTTGTGGAAATATTATTCTCTATATGGTGGTATGTGGAACTTATTTTTCAAGGCTGGACACTATTCTTGTGTTTAAAATCTTCCATGGAGCATTCGGAGGAGGAACCCGCCTTGCAATGCCGAAGACAATACTGCGCGCCAGACTCATCGTCATTGAAGCCTGGTTCAGGGACTACTGAGGGAGTCCTGGATTAGTGGGTCTCCGGACAGCCGGACTATATCCTTCGATCGGACTGTTGGACTATGAAGATACAAGATTGAAGACTTCGTCCCGTGTCCGAATGGGACTCTACTTGGTGTGGAAGGCAAGCTAGGCAATACGGATATGTATATCTCTTCCCTTGTAACCGACCTTGTATAACCCTAGCCCCCTCCGGTGTCTATATAAACCGGAGGGTTTTAGTCTGTAGGACAACAAATAATCATACCATAGGCTAGATTCTAGGGTTTAGCCTATCTGATCTCGTGGTAGATCAACTCTTGTAATACTCATATCATCAAGAACAATCAAGCAGGACGTAGGGTATTACCTCCATCAAGAGGGCCCAAACCTGGGTAAACATCGTGTCCCCTGCCTCCTGTTACCATCCGCCTTAGACACACAGTTCGGGACCCCCTACCCGAGATCTGCCGGTTTTGACACCGACAAGGACCCTTTCTCAAAGAAGCAAAAATTCAAGGCTGATGACTTCTTCGGCGAGCATGTATTCTTCATGGACTACAATCCTTATGAGTTTGCTCGTCTTAGGAGGAAACGCTTCTGGACTGCCAGCCAGGCCAATTTCTATTCTTCACTGCTCTTCAACAAGGATAAAGTCTTCTACCACGAGCATATTCCTCACATGGACATGGAATCACTGCCTTGCTTCTCTCCTGTCCTCAGTGTGCTTCATGATGCAGGCCTCCTCAACTTTTGCTCTGACATTGTTGATTGGAATGAAGATCTTATTCTTCAGTTCTACGCTACACTGCACATCACAGGTGATCCTGATGATATCAACACTTGGGTATTGGACCGGATGACCGATAACACTCATTATAAAGCTCCAGCCTCCGAATTACTTCACGCCCTTCCCATCAGTCCACTCCTTGAAGGAGCTCGTTGCCTGTACCAGGAGCCTGAACTCACTGCCCATTACATGCAAGTGCTAATGAAGCCCCTGAAGCCCGGTCAAGCACCAACGACCAAATTCCTCATGAAGGAATTTCTATATGTGCCCAGAACAGTCTATCACATTTTGACGAGGACAATGAGTCCTATCAAAGGCCACGACTCGTCTGATGAGGAAATTGTTGGCACCATGAAGAATCTGCTATTCAACATCATACATGGCATTCCTGTCAATTATCATGATTTCTTCATGAGGACTCTGACCAATGTCGCACTCTCTCCGTTTGAGTTGAAGCCTTATGCTCCTTGGATTATGAGATTCCTCAGAACAAGGTCTAAACTAAACTACAAGGCTGACTTTCATAATCACCTCAGCTACCTGCCCCCAATTGAAGTCCTCAAGCAGACTTATTCCTCAGCTGATGAAAAGGGCAAGGCACCTGCTATCATTGATGAAGGCATTAGTCCATTGGATGGTCAGTTTCGCAAAGCTGCATCTTATTCCACCAATGATGACTCTGCCACTCATGATTCTGCTGCACATGCATCCAAGCCAAATCCTCAAGCCATAGCTCCCAGGGTGATGACTGACCGTGAGCTGCTTCTTAGTCTTCACCACAAGGTGGATCAAAACCATAAATGGGTTAAGCGTCAGTTTGGTTCTCTTCTTCACAACATGACTGCTACACATAATGTAGTGAAGAAAAACCATTACTACCTCCATGAAGTTTTCAGCCGCACCTGGGCTATCTTATCACATATGTATGGTGAAGAAGATCTGAAGCAAATGGGTCTCAAGTAGGGCTGGACCAAAAGCTCGTAGCCCACGAGCTTAATAAGCGCTCGATAGTTCGGCTCATTAAGCTCAGAGCTCGTTTCTTAATGAACAGAGCCAATCATTGATTTCAGCTCGTTAAGCTTAATGAGCTTAATGAACGAGCTAACTAGTTTAACGAGTAGCTCATTAAGCTCGTTAGTAACAACATAACACATATTTTCATCTTACGTGACAAATTTTTATAGCACCTCAGCCCATCAATTCAATCTAATCGACATATGAGGCAACAAACTAGTGCATTCCTTCTTGTAGTCACCATATCTCATCTTGAAAACCACACCTACACATTCATCCTGTATATCATAACACATTATAATCTATTAACAAACGCTCGCGAGTGCTCACGAGCTTAACGAGCTTCAAACGAGCCGAGCCGAGCAGGGTTTTCTGCTCGTTAATCTTAACGAGCTTAACGAGTCGAGCCTTAACGAGCACGAGCTTAACGAGTACGAGCTTAACGAGCTGAGCTACTCATTAGTCCACCCCTAGTCTCAAGGAGGACTTTGATTGGTCTGCACCTCCAGCGAAGAAATTCAAGAAAGTCAAAGTTCCTTCCTTAGTGGCCAGCTCATATTCTTCATCCGGCGACACCGACGAGTTTGAAGACTTAGACGACACTGCGGCAGGCCCTACAACAACAAACGACCCCAACAACGCTGGCGCTCCTCCATTAACTTGATATTCTTCAGGGGTGTTAGTCCTCATTTTCAATCCTTTTGGTCATTCGATGACAAAGGGGGAGAAATTTGAGTTAGTCTTCAAGCGGGTCTACTTATATGGGTGTTTTTTTTGCAAAGTTACAACTCTCGTTCTTCTGAGACTTTATTCAATCGAGTTGTAAACTTAAACTCTATGGTGGTCTGATACTCTTGTTGAGTTTTTCTGCATGCTTATTCTTCATTAATGTTAATGCACGCATGCTGAATTACATCAGTCACCATATTTCATCATGCATTTCAAATTCTTCATATTATATGTTAAATGCGTGCATGAATTACAAGATATAGGGGGAGATCTCCATGATACTACTCTTCAAAGTGTGCATTGCTTCAAAAGAAAATTCCTCACTATGCACATCTTCAGGGGGAGTTCTTCTATATCTTGCAATCAAATTCCTCAATATCAGCATTTACACTTCATATGTTTATCCCCATTGAAAACTTAACCTATATTGTCATCAATCACCAAAAAGGGGGAGATTGTAAGTGCATCTAGTGCCCCTTAGTAATTTTGGTGTATTGAAGACTTATAGGTTAAGGGACTGATGCGTTTGTGAGGGTACACATGTTATAAGTCTATAAGGAGTCTGATATTTACAGAGAAATTCGACCCTAAAAATGAAGTTCTTCGACTGAAGACTTTGGATTTCTGAAGACTCTGAAAGTGAAGAAATTGGTGTAATCCTGAAGACTTGGTATTCATTCGAGTAACATGAAGCGTGAAGACTTTGGTTTTCGTAGTTTCATTTTCTCTTTCTTGAGTCATAGGAAACACCATACTGTTAAAGGGGTCGAGGAAATACTAAGGAAAAATTTCCAATTGATGCTCAACTCAAATCCTACACCTACCAATCCCTTCGAGTGAAGCCGTTGGAAATCTCATACAACTCAGTCAATTTCTTCAGTGATAGAGACGAAGTTCTTCTGGTCTCTGAGGAATTTGTTCTGTCTGAGGAGTTAGGAATTCGCCAGTGCGGATTGCCTACACAGTGAGGAACATGATAGCCCCGAGGAATTTGATACTCAAAATTCCGACCGTTGATGTGCTATGCGCCAGCTGTCCCAAAATATCTACCCACCTAACGGTCATAACATTGAAGGGCATTTATGTCTTATCATGTCGGGCTGCTCCTTAGGCTATAAATAGCCGCCCCCTACAACCACTAGCTGGTTGGCTGCTCCGAGAGAAACTGACACTTGTCATTTGAGAGCATCCCATCCTCCGAGGACTTTGAGCGAAAATCATCAAGTGAGGAAAACCCAAACCCAAACACCTACAAACCCAAAGTGATTGAGCATCACTGAAGAGATTGATCCTGCGTGGATCCGACGCTTGTTACCTTTGAAGACTGTGCATCTTCCAAACGGTTAGGCGTCATGGTCTAGAGCATCCAAGAGGAAATTGTGGATCGCCGAGTGACCGAGTGTGTGAAGGTTTGGAAGTCACCTGAAGACTTACCACGAGTGATTGTGTGAGGTCTGTGTGACCTTAGTTCAAGGGAATGCGGTGAGGACTAAGTGTCCTGAGCTGCCTGTTCAGGACTGGGTGTCCGGGACTGTGTGTGCTCAGGTTTAAATACCTAGCCGCCCTAACCATACGTACAACTGTCACAGCAACGTATGGGAGAATTAGCACCGCGCTTCATTGGACCGTACAAGATCTTGCAACGTATGGGAGAAGTCGCTTATAAGTTGGAATTACCAGAGGAGCTGTCAGGAGTTCATGATGTATTCCATGTTTCCCAGCTGAAGAAGTGTCATGCCGAGATGGCGGAGGTACCGCTAAGAGATACCGTGCCACTCGAAGCGATTCAGTTGAAGGACGACTTAACGTATGAGGAGAAGCCGGTCAAGATTCTCGATTATGCCAGCAGAGTTACCCGCAGCAAGGTTATCAAGTTTTGCAAAGTTCAGTGGAACCACCACTCAGAGGATGAAGCCACCTGGGAAAGATAAGAAGATTTGCTCAAGGACCACCCTCACCTATTTTCTAGCCAACCCGAATCTCGAGGGCGAGATTCATCTTAAGGGGGGTAGGTTTGTAACATCCCAAATTTGCAATTTGGAATGTTATACACTAGATCATCATGCATATCATATTTTCATGCATTTTAGTTGATCCTAGAAATTTCACGCAACTCAAGGACCCACGGAGAGAGTTGGAGATTTTGTTATTTTCATATTTGAGTTCTCTCAAATTTTGGAAAAGAGGATCATTTGATTTATTTATTTCATCTTCAATTATTTTTCCAATATCAAAAAAAAAGTGAGAGAGGGAATAATATGACTTTCCCAAAGTTAGGAAAAAATGAAGATTTAATGAATGAGTCAAGTTTTGGTTTTGCCGGAGTTTTGTTTGCTTTTATTTGGATAGGGAAAAATGCGTGTTTCCAAAAATTGCATTTTAGGCCCGGAGAAAAGTTCATTTTGTTCGACTCATTTGTAGGAGTCGGGGAAAATTTATTTTAGAAATTTTGGAGTTCGTTTAGTTTTTCTTTTCTTTGTTTTTCTGCGCGCGAAATCGATTAAAAAAAAGGAGCAGCTCCCGCGCGCCAGGCCAGCCGGGCCAAGGCCCAGCCAGCCGCCACTGCCCCAGTCCCTCGCGCGAAGCCGAGTCCCAGCGGGACTCTAGGCCGCCGCCCCCCCCCTTTTTAACCCTTGGCCAAGTCACACCCCCTCCTAGTACATATACTCACCCCCCTCTCTTTTCCTCCACCACCCCAAGCCCCAAGCCGCCGCCGCCTTAAGCCGCCGCCGCCCTAAGCCGCCTCCCGAGGTAGCCGCGCCGCCTCTTCTTTTCCTCGGTTCAGTTTTTCTTCTAGGAAACCGTTCCGGTTCTTCTCTTTTTTCTTCCGGTTTTTCTTCCGATTTTGTTTCGGTTTTCTTCCAAAACCCTAGATCGGTTTTCATTCTTCTTTCGGACCGTTCGTCTCAACGAACGTGATCACCGACTTTTCCCGGTTAACAACGCCCGTTCGTTTAACCGTTCATCTCTTTATTTTCGTCGGATTTATTCCGCGATCGCGATCTCAGATCCGATCTTCGTTCTAGTCTTTCTTACCGCTCGTTTATCGGAATCAGGTGATTCAAGCGCCTAGAGTTTCGTATCGAAACCGCCGTTCCGTCTAATCAACTTGAACAAGCCTTTGCTTCAGTAAAATTTGACCTAGTTTCAACTTGCTAGAACCGAGTTGTTTTCTTCCGCCATTTGTTTTTCCGTCGTCTGTTCGGTTCTTTCTTTCTTTGCAACCGGAGTTCTTAAGTTGAACTTTCTGGTTCGTTCTCTTGTTCGAGTTTTACCTGTGCATTAGATGAGTACTTATTGTGTGCTTGTTGTTTGTCTGCGATAGATCACCCGGATTGCGCCGCTTGTTACTTCGAAACCCTAGGTCTCGCGGATCATCAGCAAGGCAAGTAACACTTTGATCATACCTTTTCTACAACCCATGTTTTATTGCATTAGATCAATCCTCTCACATTTCATGATTAGGATCTAATTAAATTGTGGGATGGGAAGTAGATGAGGTAGTACCTATTACCTGTTTATTATGAAACCTTTGGGAGTTACTTCTACGTTTGCTTATTATGCCATGCTATGCTAGTAGACGTGGATTGGGTGAGTGATATCCATGACAGATGTGAGATTGATAATTAAGGGTTTATCTAAGGTGGCAACTTAAACACACATCTGGGTGGATTGAGGCACCTGATGTCTATCAGGACTTGCCTGTTTTTATTTCGGACCGCCACCCAGGCTCAAAGGGATCATAAGATCATTCATGCTAGTAACTTCCGTGTGCAGCCACAAGCCATTATGGGCTCTGGCATAGATGAGTAAGTTGTGCGAACTCTTACGGGTAGACTAGCAGATGTAGGGGAAAGTAGGTGTACCGGTCTACCCACATGTAAGGTGCTAGCGCTTCTGAAAGACGGTGTCTCGGTCATCCGTCTTCTCAAACACCCTGTAGTGCGAGAAACCAAACGGAGGCGATCGAGTCTTGTGGGGAAAAGTGCGCAAACCTCTGCAGAGTGTACAAACTAATCATGATTAGTCGTGTCCCCGGTTATGGACAACTTGAGTATCTAGTACTTGAATATCATGTGAGTCTCATCACGTTACTTCTAATTAATGTTGTTGGGTTTTAATTACTTAATTGGGATCGGAATGCTGTCAACCATTCTCGATGTTTAACAACTACCATGATAGTTAAATAAATTTATTCCTTTGCAGTAGGGAAAAACTGGCTTTACGCAAAACTATAATCATAGAGCTTTCCACCAGCCATATATGCATGTAGTATAGCTGTTTCATTCCATTACTCTCTATGTGTTACATTGCCAGCATATTCCATGTGCTGACCCGTTTTTGGGCTGCAACTTTCATGTTGTAGACTTTTCAGACGACGAGTAAGGTGCTTTTAGGTCGTGGTTCTATACTCAGTGATGCCGTTGGAGTTGATGGACCCATTTATCTTCCGAGCCTTCCGCTGTTATCGTTATTAGATGGTCTTAAGCCATATTTATTGTAATAAGTTCTCTTTGAGACATCGATGTAATAAGTGTGTGATTGCAACTCTGCTATAAATCCTTCGAAGTACTGTGTGGTGTCAGCATTACTGATCCAGGGATGACACCGAAGCACAGTAGACTTGATCCATTCGGGTCGGGTCGCTACAGAGATGGTATCAGAGCACACGCTGACTGTAGGACACGACCACTAAGTTAAAGCCATAGAACGCCATTCTCTTCTCATTTTCTAACTCCTCATCTTTTCTACTCTATTAGGATGACGAACGCGAAGATTAAGTACGCCCAACCGGATGAAGGCACACCTTTTGGATTTCACTTGAAGGAAGTCACCAAGTACCTGAACATTGGATTACCAAGCTTCACGGGAACCTTCAACGCCACTCTGCCTAAAGAGGAGCGCTGGAAGATTCAAGCTCACATTCCGGGAAGGACATTCGCACCAATCACAAAGCCCATAGATAGTGTTTTCAATGCACCAACCTGGAGTCTAGGAAGGAGCATGGCAGCTCATATCACCATGGGACGCATTGGAGAAGTTTATCAAGAAGACCTCAAGGACACTATCTACCAGATTTGCGGACGCCAGATGAACAATGGGAGTTAGTCAGCACCAAGAAGGATAAATCCATTGCATCTTTCATCCAGGAGTTAAACCAGCACATTCGATGCCACGAGAACCAGATGTGCAATGATATGATAGAGTTGAAGAATGCAAAGGCAAGGATCATCGAGCTAGAAGGAGAACTGAAGTCTACACGCGAGGACTACATGGATGAGATCGTAGCTCTAGCGAGACACAATGGCGATCTTAAGCAGGAGATTGAAGAACTCAAGAGGAAGTTAGCATCCAAGGAGGAAAACGAGTACGTCGCATGTCTGGACAACTACATCATCATCGACGACACCGATTCGGATCCAAGTGAACCCGACTTTGAAGACGAAGCTGGAGCAGATATCATGGAGTCTTCCACCGGTTCAAATTTCTAGATGACCACCAGATAGTAGTAGTATTCCCCCATGTAAACATCATAGTCGAGCACTTTTGCGATAGTTTTAGACTGATTGTAAGCCCTTGTTTGATTGAATGAAGTGATTTTGTGTGCATTTGCTCATGCGCATTGGGGTAGTGTTTTTCTCTTTAGACCTCACCCTATTCTTAATTCTCGTCTTTTCTAAACCCTCAGATGCCTCCGAGACGTGACAATGGATTCCCACCGGAGCTCACTCAGTTGATCCAGCAGCAGAATCAATTGATGCAGATGTTAGTCCAGAACCAGCAGAACAACAACAACCCACCCCCACCACCACCACCTGTTGACCACTTAGCCTGTTTCCTTAGGCTGAATCCACCGGTGTTTTCCAGTAGAACCGAGCCAATAGTAGCAGACGATTGGCTCCGCAAGATAGGAAGGGAGTTGACCACTGCAGGATGCACAGATGGTGAGAAAGTGAAGTTTGCCGCACATCAGCTTGACGGACCCGCGGCAGCATGCTGGGAGAATTTCACAGCCACTTACCCAGTTGACACTGTCACATGGGATCAGTTTCAGCAAGCTTTCCGCACTGCCCATGTTTCAGCAGGAGCTATGGCCATGAAGAAGCGTGAGTTCGCAACTTACGCCAAGGAGGAAGGACAGTTGGCCAGTACGTTGATGATTTCAGCAAGTTAGCATGTTATGCCCCAGATGACGTTGCTACAGATGTAGCTAAGCAGGAGAAGTTTCTGGAAGGACTGAATGATGAACTAAGCATGCAGTTGATGGTAGCGAGTTTCAACAACTACCAGGAGTTGGTAGATCGTGCCATCATGATTGAAGGAAAGAAACAGCAGATTGAGAACCATAAGAGGAAGTATGGACAGGGGAAGTATAACTCTGGAGCCTAGCAGAAGCCCCGTTTTACCCCTAAACCGGGATTTCAGTTTCAGCATACCCATGGAGGAGGTAGCTCGCACAACCATAACAGCCACAAGAATGGTAATGGGAATGGAGGAAGCAACGGCCAGAACCGTACCACCCCATCGACCCCAACCAAGAGAGATCTGAGTCAAGTCACCTGTTTCAAGTGTTCCAAGACCAGACATTATGCCAATGAATGTCCTGAAGGCCAAAATGGAAATGGCAATGGAAGCTCTGGGAAGAAGCCAAACCCTTTCAATAGAGGACAGGTGAACCACGTTAATGTGGAGGAGGTTGAAGATCAGCCTGATGCAGTAATCGGTAAGTTTTTGGTTAAGACATTTACCGCACTCGTTCTTTTTGATACTGGTGCATCGCATTCATACATATCAAGGGGATTTGTGGAAAAGTATAGCCTGCCCACTAGGATTCTTAAAACGCCTATGCTAGTAAGCTCGCCAGGAGCAGAGTACATGGCCACACAAGGATGTTTCCAAGTGCCATTAAGTATAGGAAGGCATGTTTTCCCAACGGATTTAATTATTCTGGAGTCCCAAGGTCTGGATGTGATTCTTGGTATGGATTGGCTGTCGATGTATGGAGGAAACATCGATTGCGCCAGTAAGACAATTTGGCTTACCACACCAGAAGCAAGAAGGATCAAGTATGTATCCCGGCATGTGCCAAACAGGACACAAGTAAACTGCTTAACAGGAGTTGTGCAAGAAGAAGTACCAGTGGTAAAGGATTTTCCTGATGTATTTCCTGAGGAATTGCCAGGCATGCCACCGGATAGAGACATTGAGTTTTTGATTGAGTTATTGCCAGGTACAAGCCCAATATCGAAGCAACCGTACCGGATGCCAGCAAAGGATTTGGTGGAAATTAAGAATTAGATTAAGGAGTTATTGGATAAAGGTTACATTCGCCCAAGTTCTTCGCCTTGGGGATCACCCGTACTTCTAGTGGAAAAGAAGGATGGATCATTAAGGATGATTGTTGATTATCGATGATTGAATGAAGTAACCATCAAGAATAAGTACCCACTGCCAATGATTAATGATCTGTTTGATCGTTTGCAAGGAGCTAAAGTGTTTTCCAAGATCGATTTGCGATCAGGGTACCACCAATTGAAGATTCAAGAGCAGGACATACCTAAGACATCATTCACCACAAGATATGGACTGTATGAGTATACCATTATGTCATTTGGATTGACTAACGCACCTGCCTATTTTATGAACCTGATGAACAAAGTGTTTATGGAGTTTTTGGATAAGTTCGTCGTAGTGTTCATTGATGACATCCTGGTTTACTCAAAGAATGAAGAGGAGCATAAGGAACATTTGCGTTTGGTTTTGGAGAAACTAAGGGAACATCAGTTATACGCCAAATTCAGCAAATGTGAGTTTTGGTTGAAGGAAGTTGGATTTCTCGGACACGTTATATCCGGAGAAGGTATAGCAGTTGACCCCACTAAGGTTGAGACCGTAACCGAATGGGAATCACCAATGACAGTTGGAGAGATCCGGAGTTTTCTTGGACTCGCAGGATACTACCGGAGGTTCATTGAGAGCTTTTCAAAGATTGCAAAGCCTATGACTGAATTGTTGAAGAAGGATACTAAGTTCAATTGGACTGAGGAATGTGAGGCTAGTTTCCAGGAATTGAAGAAATGCTTGGTTACCTCACCAGTATTGATTTTGCTAGATCAGACCAAGGATTACGAGGTGTATTGCGACGCTTTCACGTCGAGGACTTGGAGCAGTGCTTATGCAGGAAGGGGAGTTGTTTCGTATGCTTCATGGCAACTGAAGCCTCATGAGCTGAATTATGCCACGCATAATTTGGAGTTAGCAGCTGTAGTGCATGCATTGAAAACATGGAGACATTTCCTCATTGGAAATCATTGTGAGGTGTACACAGATCACAAGAGTTTGAAGTACATTTTTAGGCAGAAGGAGTTGAACCTCAGACAAAGGAGATGGTTGGAGCTCATCAAGGATTATGACATGAGATTGCATTACCATCCCGGAAAGGCTAATGTGGTAGCTGACGCATTGAGCCATAGGAGCCATGTCAACACCCTAGTGACGGGAGAAGTACCAAAGGAGTTAGCAGAAAACCTTCATGAGCTATGTTTTGAAATAGTTCCGAGAGGCTATGTAGCAGCATTGGAGATTC
Source organism: Triticum dicoccoides (assembly GCF_002162155.2). Taxonomy (NCBI): domain Eukaryota; kingdom Viridiplantae; phylum Streptophyta; class Magnoliopsida; order Poales; family Poaceae; genus Triticum; species Triticum dicoccoides. The sequence continues at coordinate 163,561,622 of NC_041390.1, read as the reverse complement.
AGTCAACATTGATGGATAAAATCAGAGAAGCTCAGAAATCTGACAAGGAGATTGCTGCTATAAAAGAGAGAATGAGTGAAGGAAAAGCAAAGGGATTTCGTGAGGATGAGCACGATACCTTATGGTTTGAGGACCGTGTTTATGTGCCCAATGACCCGGAGATCAGGAAGTTGATTTTGCACGAGGCACATGATTCACCGTATTCGATTCACCCAGGGAATACCAAGATGTATTTGGATTTGAAGGAAACATTCTGGTGGACCGGAATGAAGAAGGATATTGCAGCATATGTAGCAGTTTGTGATGTATGTCAGAGAGTAAAGGCAGAGCATCAGAAGCCAGCAGGATTGTTACAACCATTGCCGATACCCGAATGGAAGTGGGATAAGATAGGCATGGATTTTATCACAGGACTACCCAGGACGAAAGCAGGCTATGACTCGATATGGGTAGTAGTTGATCGTTTGACAAAGGTAGCACATTTCATTCCAGTTAAGACCACTTACACCAGTGCTACGTTGGCAAAGATATACATGACTAGGATCATTTGTTTGCATGGAGTTCCGAGGAGTATCGTATCAGATAGAGGAACTCAATTTACCTCAAAATTTTGGAATCAGTTGCATGAAACTTTAGGAACCAGACTAGAGTTCAGCACAACTTTTCATCCGCAGACAGATGGACAGACCGAGAGAGTCAATCAGATTTTGGAAGATATGCTGAGAGCCTGTGCACTAGATTATGGATCTAGCTGGGACGATAACTTGCCGTATGCGGAGTTTTCTTGTAACAACAGTTACCAAACCAGTTTGAAGATGGCACCTTTCGAAGCTTTATACGGAAGGAGGTTCAGGACACCGTTGTCATGGGACGAAGTTGGAGACCGTCAATTCTTTGGACCAGATTTGACTAAGGAGTCTGAACGGAAAGTTAAGTTGATTCGCGATAGTCTCAAGGTAGCCCAGTCCAGGCAGAAGAGCTACGCAGATTCAAAACGCAAGGAGACAGTTTACGAAACTGGAGACAAAGTTTACCTTCGAGTATCCCCACTTCGAGGAGTTAAGCGCTTTGGAGTTAAGGGAAAATTAGCACCGCGCTTCATTGGACCGTACAAGATCTTGCAACGTATGGGAGAAGTCGCTTATAAGTTGGAATTACCAGAGGAGCTGTCAGGAGTTCATGATGTATTCCATGTTTCCCAGCTGAAGAAGTGTCATGCCGAGATGGCGGAGGTACCGCTAAGAGATACCGTGCCACTCGAAGCGATTCAGTTGAAGGACGACTTAACGTATGAGGAGAAGCCAGTCAAGATTCTCGATTATGCCAGCAGAGTTACCCGCAGCAAGGTTATCAAGTTTTGCAAAGTTCAGTGGAACCACCACTCAGAGGATGAAGCCACCTGGGAAAGAGAAGAAGATTCGCTCAAGGACCACCCTCACCTATTTTCTAGCCAACCCGAATCTCGAGGGCGAGATTCATCTTAAGGGGGGGTAGGTTTGTAACATCCCAAATTTGCAATTTGGAATGTTATACACTAGATCATCATGCGTATCATATGTTCATGCATTTTAGTTGATCCTAGAAATTTCACGCAACTCAAGGACCCACAGAGAGAGTTGGAGATTTCGTTATTTTCATATTTGAGTTCTCTCAAATTTTGGAAAAGAGGATCATTTGATTTATTTATTTCATCTTTAATTATTTTTCCAATATCAAAAAAAAGTGAGAGAGGGAATAATATGACTTTTCCAAAGTTAGGAAAAAATGAAGATTTAATGAATGAGTCAAGTTTTGGTTTTGCCGGAGTTTTGTTTGCTTTTATTTGGATAGGGAAAATGCGTGTTTCCAAAAATTGCATTTTAGGCCCGGAGAAAAGTTCATTTTGTTCGACTCATTTGTAGGAGTCGGGGAAAATTTACTTTAGAAATTTTGGAGTTCGTTTAGTTTTTCTTTTCTTTGTTTTTCTGCGCGCGAAACCGATTAAAAAAAAGGAGCAGCTCCCGCGCGCCAGGCCAGCCGGGCCAAGGCCCAGCCAGCCGCCACCGCCCCAGCCCCTCGCGCGAAGCCGAGTCCCAGCGGGACTCTAGGCCGCCGCCCCCCCCTTTTGCCCCTTGGCCAAGTCACACCCCCCTCCTAGTATATATACTCACCCCCCCTTCTCTTTTCCTCCACCACCCCAAGCCCCAAGCCGCCGTCGCCTTAAGCCGCCGCCGCCGCCTTAAGCCGCCGCCGCCGCCCTAAGCCGCCGCCCGGAGCCCCGCCTCCCGAGGTAGCCGCGCTGCCTCTTCTTTTCCTCAGTTCGGTTTTTCTTCTAGGAAACCGTTCCGGTTCTTCTCTTTTTTCTTCCGTTTTTTCTTTCGGTTTTGTTTTGGTTTTCTTCCGAAACCCTAGATCGGTTTTCATTCTTCTTTCGGACCGTTCGTCTCAACGAACGTGATCACCGACTTTTCCCGGTTAACGACGCCCGTTTGTTTAACCGTTCATCTCTTTCTTTTCGTCGGATTTATTCCGCGATCGCGATCTCAGATCCTATCTTCGTTCTAGTCTTTCTTCCCGCTCGTTTATCGGAATCAGGTGATTCAAGCGCCTGGAGTTTCGTCTCGAAACCGCCGTTCCGTCTAATCAACTTGAACAAGCCTTTGCTACAGTTAAATTTGACCTAGTTTCAACTTGCTAGAACCGAGTTGTTTTCTTCCGCCGTTTGTTTTTCCGTCGTCTGTTCGGTTCTTTCTTTCTTTGCAACCGGAGTTCTTAAGTTGAACTTTCTGATTCGTTCTCTTGTTCAAGTTTTACCTGTGCATTAGATGAGTACTTATTGTGTGCTTGTTGTTTGTCTGTGATAGATCACCCGGATTGCGCCGCTTGTTACTTCAAAACCCTAGGTCTCGCGGATCATCAGCAAGGCAAGTAACAATTTGATCATACCTTTTCTACAACCCATGTTTTATTGCATTAGATCAATCCTCTCACATTTCATGATTAGGATCTAATTAAATTGTGGGATGGGAAGTAGATGAGGTAGTACCTATTACCTGTTTATTATGAAACCTTTGGGAGTTACTTCTACGTTTGCTTATTATGCCATACTATGCTAGTAGACGTGGATTGGGTGAGTGATATCCATGACAGATGTGAGATTGATAATTAAGGGTTTATCTAAGGTGGCAACTTAAACACACATCTGGGTGGATTGAGGCACCTGATGTCTATCAGGACTTGCCTGTTTTTATTTCGGACCGCCACCCAGGCTCAAAGGGATCATAAGATCATTCATGCTAGTAACTTCCGTGTGCAGCCACAAGCCATTATGGGCTCTGGCATAGATGAGTAAGTTGTGCGAACTCTTACGGGTAGACTAGCAGATGTAGGGGAAAGTAGGTGTACCGGTCTACCCACATGTAAGGTGCTAGCGCTTCTGAAAGACGGTGTCTCGGTCATCCGTCTTCTCAAACACCCTGTAGTGCGAGAAACCAAACGGAGGCGATCGAGTCTTGTGGGGAAAAGTGCGCAAACCTCTGCAGAGTGTACAAACTAATCATGATTAGCCGTGTCGCCGGTTATGGACAACTTGAGTATCTAGTACTTGAATATCATGTGAATCTCATCATGTTACTTCTAATTAATGTTGTTGGGTTTTAATTACTTAATTGGGATCGGAATGCTGTCAACCATTCTCGATGTTTAACAACTACCATGATAGTTAAATAAATTTATTCCTTTGCAGTAGGGAAAAACTGGCTTTACGCAAAACTGTAACCATAGAGCTTTCCACCAGCCATATATGCATGTAGTATAGCTGTTTCATTCCATTACTTACATTGCCAGCATATTCCATGTGCTGACCCGTTTTCGGGCTGCAACTTTCATGTTGCAGACTTTTCAGACGACGAGTAAGGTGCTTGTAGGTCGTGGTTCTATACTCAGTGATGCCGTTGGAGTTGATGGACCCATTTATCTTCCGAGCCTTTCGCTGTTATCATTATTAGATGGCCTTAAGCCATATTTATTGTAATAAGTTCTCTTTGAGACATCGATATAATAAGTGTGTGATTGCAACTCTGTTATAAATCCTTCGAAGTACTGTGTGGTGTCAGCATTACTGATCCAGGGATGACACCGGAGCACAGTAGACTTGATCCATTCGGGTCGGGTCGCTACACCTCTACAGGCCCTGAGCTGCTTTCCAGAACATTAATCTGCTTCTTCCTCTTGTTTTGGTTAGCCACAGCCTTGAAGTAGCCAGTGTTCAATTCACCTTCCAATATCTCCTTCTCCCTGGATCTCTGCCTGGCCTTAATTTCCTCCTTCCTCCAAATGTCATTCAAATCCCCTGCATTTTTTTCATCTTATGTTTAGAGTTAGGAGAAAGAGGCTGAGATTCAGCCAAAATATCTAAGCATTTATATTCAACCACTAGAGCTTGTTTCACATTATTCTGGGAAACCTCATAATTAGCACACCAGCCCTTAGCAGCTTTCCTGATTACACGAATCTTAAATTGATAAACATCAATAGCTTTGCTGTCAGGACATTTGGTGTTCCAGGCTTTATGAATAACATCATCAAAGCTAGGAATTTCCAGCCACCATTTTTCAAATCTAAACATTTTATCAGTGGGAATATGTAAAGCAGAAGTGTCTAATACTAAAGGAGTATGATCACTACCAACTCTAGGCAAGGCCTTAACATGGCAAGCAGGGAATAGTCTGTTCCGATCTACTGAAATAAAAATCCTGTCTAAAGTAGCCATAACAAGGTCATCCTGGTTATTAGCCCAAGTAAACTTTCTACCTGCATTCTTTAGTTCTATGAGGCCATACTTGTTGACCCAATCATTGAACAAGTCAGCCCAATGATGGTTAATCAAACCTGTACTTTTCTCCCCAGCTACTCTGATGAGATTAAAATCTCCACCCACTAAAGTAGGTCCAAACCAGCTAGCTAAAATAGAATGCAACTCATTAATAAAGTCAAGCTTATGTTCCTCATAAGCAGTCCCATATACTGCTACCAGTCTCCACACAGTGTTATTGTGCTTACATTTCAAAATACAAGAAATACAATAAGATTTAACATTGCAGTTAACTATATGAAAAATATCTTCCTTAACACCAACTAGAATCCCCCCTGCTGTATTGATAGTAGGGAGCCAGTTCCACCAGAAACCACTTTTAGTATCAATGGCATCTAGTTGAGGAAGAGTAAAATTAGCTTTCTTAGTCTCAGAGATGCAAATAAAATCAGGTCAAGTAGCTTTAATAAGCTCCTGCGGTCTGGTGCTTTTACAGGACCCATTTAGGCCCCTAATATTCCAAAAAGCACCAATCATTGACTATTATTATTATTATTTGGACAATCTCTTCCTACCCTTTTGGGTAGACACTTCTATCCAAGAAGTGTCACCGTCTTCCTCCTCTATAGTATAGTTACTAGAGGTGGAAATGGGGGCTGCAGAGTTGTCAACAATTCTAAAAGAGCTACTAGTCCCCTCTTTAGTGACATCAATATCAGGGGGAGGAACATATCAGGGTTGTCCTGATAAAATTTAGACATTCTATCAAGCTCCAGGGTTTTAATGATGTTGAAATTATGGCTGATCACATCAGGATTTATTCCTAATGTCAAACCAGCCTTACCAGCATTCCTAATAAGGAGCTCATTATCTAAACATGCAAAAGAATTTTGGAAGATTACAGAAGTTTTACTTTTAGCAACTTCCAAATTCGGAACTTGTTTGAACTCTTGAGCTTTCACAATAGAGTTTTTACCATCTCTCCTTATCCTGCTGCTCATCCTACTGGCAACAACAGGACCCCATTTCCCTTTTCCAGGTCTATGGACCTGAGGTTTGGGAACTGGGCAAGAGACTTGAGTCTCAGAGGCACTAGCTCCACAGCCAGCACTTTTGGAAATAACAACTTCAAAATGAGGAAGATATAGACAGCCACACTTCTCCAAAGGGGCTCTCTTGACAACTTCCAAGTAGCTTTTGGTCATGGGGGCACCCTGCCCTTTTGCTTGCATGGAGTTTTCAACAGCAGGAGTCCCAACAGGAGTGTGAGAGTGAGTACTATTGTTTCTATTCCTGGACCCACTTGGGGCAGAGGTAGATCTTTTGTCAGTTTGTTTTTCCTTATTGTCATGATCCATTTCTTCTCCCAGCAAGTCATCATTACTATAGTCATCCACTTCCTTAGATTTCCTCTGATTCTCCTCATTTCCATCACCACTTTTAGGTTCAGATGGGTCATCAGAAGGCTTATGATTAGGGGGCTCAACATCTTCATCTCCCTCCACTTCAAAACTGAGGAGATAAAGGTCTTGCTGAATCTCCACCACTCTGTCTTTAGGTATCACTTGTGGGTCTCTCACAGCAATCTGCACTCTGACCACCTCATAGAAGCTTCTGAAAATACCATGTCAATCAACATTAACAATCACACCCAGGGAAGAGGCGATATGTGCAATGACCTTCCAAGAACACCACACAGGTGGGATTCCTATTATATTGATCCAAACTTCCTTTAGAGTGTCATAAATTGGTATATCACCATGCCATTCCTTAAAAGAAATAGTGCCCCCTTTCTTTTTCAGATTAATGGATTTGAAAGCAACCAGATCAGCCACTTTCTTGTTAGGAGGGAATCTGACCAGGTACTGTGAGTCATCATATGGTCTGATCTGCCAGGGCCAATTAGTTTTCCACATTTTTGCAAAGCAACTTTCTAGCTCCTTAGCACTAATCACACCTTCCTCAATGACTACCAGCCCCACATTCCCAAAATTCAGCCAATCACTGTCACTTTTCTCACCAGCCTCAATGTGGAAAAATCCTAGACCACTATTGGCACTCTCCCAAAACTGTGCAGCTGGGTATGGCCGATACCACTTGGGGCAGGCATCCATATGATGGCCTGGTGTTTTGCAGATGAAACAGACCTTTGGCACTTGGCACATGCCAACAAAATGACCAGGGAGGCCACAGTTGTAGCAAATTGTACCTATATACTTAGGATCAACCATGAAGCCTTCAGGGTCAACAGAAATCTGAGCAGAAGAGTTCTCCCCCTATCCAGGAACAGTAGTTTGCTGCTTGTGCTTGCCGCTTGGTTTATGCTTCTTTTTGTTCTTCCCAGTCCCACCTTGTCCCCCTCCTCCAGATATTCCACTACCCGAGCTGACTTGCTGCGGATATGGCTGTTGGAACCACACAGGCATATTTTGCGGTGGCATATAAGGGAAAGGGAAATGGGGCTTCTGCTGCCAAGGTGCTAACAGCTGATATTGATAGGCAGCCGCGGGAAAACCAGGGTACATAGGTCCCATAGCTGGATGACCCATGTTGGAAGAGCCAGCCCCCATAGGGAGGATGGGTGGCTTGGCATAAATGGAGAGGTGTGGATTATGCTGGTTCTGCTAGGGAGGAACTTGCGGGGTATTTTGTGGAGCACGGAAGGAGGTGGGCACCTGATCAATGACAACCTACTGCTGAGTAGGGGCCGGAGGGCGAGCAGACTCATTGCGGCTATGGCATGCGCCATATCTGTTGGGGAACGCAGTAATTTCAAAAAAAATCCTACGCACATGCAAGATCATGGTGATGCATAGCAATGAGAGGGGAGAGAGTCGTCCACGTACCCTCGTAGACCATTAAGCGGAAGCGTTATGACAGCGCGGTTGATGTAGTCGTACGTCTTCACGATGGACCGATCCTCGGTACCGAACGTACGGCACCTACGCGTTCAGCACACGTTCAGCTCGGTGATGTCCTGTGAACTCACGATCCAGTAGAGCTCAGGGAAGAGTTTCGTCAACACGACGGCGTAGTGACGATGTTGATGAAGCTACCGTGATAGGGCTTCGCCTAAGCACCGCTACAGTATGACCGAGGTGAATTATGGTGGAGGGGGGCACCGCCCACGGCTGGGAGAGATCTTTGTGATCAATTTGTGTGTCGAGAGGTGCCCCCATGCCTCTGTATATCAAGGAGCAAGGGGGAGGCTGGCCGGCCCTTGTTGGTGCGCCAGGAGGAGGAATCCTCCTCCTAGTAGGAGTAGGATTCCCTTCTTTCCTACTCCTACTAGGAGGGGGAAAGGAAGGGAGAGAAAGAGAAGGAAAGGGGGGCGTCGCCCCCCTCTCCTAGTCCAATTCGGACCAGAGAGGAGGAAGCGCGCTGCCTGCCCTAGGCCGGCCCCTCTCTCTTTCCCTTATGGCCCAACAAGGCCCATTAACCTCCGGGGGGTTCCGGTAACCCCTCCGGTACTCCGAAAAATACCTGAATCACTCGGAACCTTTCCAATGTCCGAATATAGTCATCCAATATATCGATCTTTACGTCTCGATCATTTCGAGACACCTCGTCATGTCCCCGATCTCATCCGAGACTCCGAACTACCTTCGGTACATCAAAACACATAAACTCATAATACAAATCGTCACCGAACGTTAAGTGTGCGGACCCTACGGGTTCGAGAACTATGTAGACATGACCAAGACACATCTCCGGTCAATAACCAATAGCGGAACCTAGATGTTCAGATTGGCTCCTACATATTATACGAAGATCTTTATTCTATGTTCCCTTTGTCATCGGTATGTTACTTGCCCGAGATTCGATCGTCGGTATCTCAATACCTAGTTCGATCTCGTTACCGGCAAGTCTCTTTACTCGTTCTGTAATACATCATCCTGCAACTAACTCATTAGTTATAATGCTTGCAAGGCTTATAGTGATGTGTATTACCGAGTGGGCCCAGAGATACCTCTCCGACGATCAGAGTGACAAATCCTAATCTCGAAATACGCCAAGTCAACAAGTACCTTGGGAGACACCTGTAGAGCACTTTTATAATCACCCAGTTACGCTGTGATGTTTGGTAGCACACAAAGTGTTCCTACGGTAAACTGGAGTTGCATAATCTCATAGTCATAGGAACATGTATAAGTCATGAAAAGGGTAATAGCAACATACTAAACGATCAAGTGCTAAGCTAACGGAATGGGTCAAGTCAATCACATCATTCTCCTAATGATGTGATCCTGTTAATCAAGTGACAACTCATGTCTATGGTTAGGAAACTTAACCATCTTTGATTAACGAGCTAGTCAAGTAGAGGCATACTAGTGAGTAGTGAAACTATGTTTGTCTATGTATTCACACATGTATTATGTTTCCAGTTAATACAATTCTAGCATGAATAATAAACATTTATCATGAAATAAGGAAATAAATAATAACTTTATTATTGCCTCAAGGGCATATTGCCTTCAGTCTCCCACTTGCACTAGAGTCAACAATCTAATTCACATCGCCATGTGATTTAACACCAATAGTTCACATCACCATGTGATTAACACCCATAGTTCACATCGTCATGTGACCAACACCCAAAGGGTTTACTAGAGTCAATAATCTAGTTCACATCGCTATGTGATTAACACCCAAAGAGTACTAAGGTGTGATCATGTTTTGCTTATGAGAGAAGTTTAGTCTACGGGTCTGCCACATTCAGATCGGTATGTATTTTTGCAAATTTCTATGTCAACAATGCTCTGCACGGAGCTACTCTAGCTAATTGCTCCCACTTTCAAAATGTATCTAGATTGAGACTTAGAGTCATCTGGATCAGTGTCAAAAATTGCATCGACGTAAGCCTTTACGACGAACCTTTTGTCACCTCCATAATCGAGAAACATATCCTTATTCCACTAAGGATAGTTTTGACCGCTATCCAGTGATCTACTCCTAGATCACTATTGTACTCCCTTGCTAAACTCAGTGTGGGGTATACAATAGATCTGGTACATAGCATGGCATACTTTATAGAAACTATGGCTGAGGCATAGGGAATGACTTTCATTCTCTTTCTATCTTATGCCGTGGTCGGGCTTTGAGTCTTACTCAATTTCACACCTTGTAACATAGGTAAGAACTCTTTCTTTGACTGTTCATTTTGAACTACTTCAAAATCTTGTCAAGGTATGTACTCATTGAAAAAACTTATCAAGCGTCTTGATCTATCTCTATAGATCTTGATGCTCAATATGTAAGTAGCTTCACCGAGGTCTTTATTTGAAATACTATTTTCAAACACTCCTTTATGCTTTCCAGAAAATTCTACATTATTTCTGATCAATAATATGTCATTCACATATACTTATCAGAAATGTTGTAGTGCTCCCACTCACTTCCTTGTAAATACAGGCTTCACCGCAAGTCTGTATAAATCCATATGCTTTGATCACACTATCAAAGCTTTTATTCCAACTCCGAGAGGCTTTCACCAGTCCATAAATGGATCACTGGAGCTTGCACACTTTGTTAGCACCTTTTGGATCGATAAAAACCTTCAGGTTGCATCATATATAACTCTTCTTCCAGAAATCCATTCAGGAATGCAGTCTTTACATCCATTTGCCAAATTTCATAATCATAAAATGCGGAAATAGCTAACATGATTCTGACGGACTTAAGCGTCGCTACGGGTGAGAAGGTCTCATCGTAGTCAACTCCTTGAACTTGTCGAAAACCTTTCTCAACAAGTCGAGCTTTGTAGACAGTAATATTACCATCGGCGTCTGTCTTCTTCTTGAAGATCAATTTATTCTTGATGGCTTGCCGATCACCGGGCAAGTCAACCAAAGTCCACACTTTGTTCTCATACATGGATCACATCTCAGATTTCATGGCCTCAAGCCATTTTGCGGAATCTGGGCTCATCATCGCTTCCTCATAGTTCGTAGGTTCGTCATGGTCTAGTAACATGACCTCCAGAACAGGATCACCTTACCATTCTGGTGCAGATCTTACTCTGGTTGACCTACGAGGTTCGATATTAACTTGATCTGAAGTTTCATGATCATCATCATTAGCTTCCTCACTAATTGGTGTAGGTGTCACAGAAACCGGTTTTTGTGATGAACTACTTTCCAATAAGGGAGCAGGTACAGTTACCTCATCAAGTTCTACTTTCCTCCCACTCACTTCTTTCGAGAGAAACTCCTTCTCTAGAAAGGATCCATTCTTAGCAACAAATATCTTGCCTTCGGATCTGTGATAGAAGGTGTACCCAACAGTTACTTTTGGGTATCATATGAAGACGCACTTCTTCGACTTGGGTTTGAGCTTATCAAGATGAAACTTTTTCTTATAAGCATCGCAACCCCAAACTTTAAGAAACGACAGCTTAGGTTTCTTGCTAAACCACAGTTCATACGGGGTCGTCTCAACAGATTTAGCTGGTGCCTTTTTTAATGTGAATGCAGTTGTCTCTAATGCATAACCCCAAAACGATAGTGGTAAATCGGTAAGAGACATCATAGATTGCACTATATCAAATAAAGTACGGTTATGACGTTCGGACACACCATTACGCTGTGGTGTTCCAGGTGGCGTGAGTTGCGAAACTACTCCGCATTGTTTCAAATGAAGACCAAACTCGTAACTCAAATATTCTCCTCCACGATCAGATCATAGAAACTTTATTTTCTTGTTACGATGATTTTCCACTTCACTTTGAAATTCTTTGAACTTTTCAAACGTTTCAGACTTATGTTTCTTCAAGTAGATATACCCATATCTGCTCAAATCATTTGTGAAGGTCAGAAAATAATGATACCCGCCGCGAGCCTCAACACTCATCAGACCTCATACATCAGTATGTATTATATCCAATAAGTCAGTTGCTCGCTCCATTGTTCTGGAGAACGGAGTTTTAGTCATCTTTGACCATGAGGCATGGTTCGCAAGCATCAAGTGATTCCGAAAGCCCATCAGCATGGATCATCTTCATGCGTTTTACACCAATATGACCAAAACGGCAGTGCCACAAATAAGTTGCACTATCATTATTAACTTTGCATCTTTTGGCTTCAATATTATCAATATGTGTATCACTACAATTGAGATTCAACAAACCATTTTCATTGGGTGTATAACCATAGAAGGTTTTATTCATGTCAACAGAATAACAATTATTCTCTAACTTAAATGGATAACCGTATTGCAATAAACATGATCAAATCATATTCATGCTCAACACAAACGCCAAATAACACTTATTTAGGTTCAACACTAATCCCGAAAGTACAGGGAGTGTGCGATGATGATCATATCATTCTTGGAACTACTTCCAACACACATCGTTACATCACCCTTAACTAGTCTCTGTTCATTCTGCAACTCCCGTTTCAAGTTACTACTCTTAGCAACTGAACTAGTATCAAATACGGATGGGTTGATATAAACACTAGTAAAGTACACATCAATAACATGTATATCCAATATACCTTTGTTCACTTTGCCATCCTTCTTATCCGCCAAATACTTGGGGCAGTTCCGCTTCCAGTGACTAGTCCCTTTGCAGTAAAAGCACTTAGTCTCAGGCTTAGGTCCAGACTTGGGCTTGTTCTTCTTGAAGTTCCCCTTCTTCCCTTTGCCCTTTTCTTGAAACTAGTGGTCTTGTTAACCATCAACACTTGATGCTTTTCTTGATTTCTACCTTCGTCGATTTCAGCATCACGAAGAGCTTGGGAATCGTTTTCGTTATCCCTTGCATATTATAGTTCATCACGAAGTTCTAGCAACTTGGTGATAGTGACTAGAGAACTCTGTCAATCACTATCTTATCTAGCAGATTAACTCCTGTTTGATTCAAGTGATTGTGGTACTCAGAAAATCTGAGCACATGCTTACTAGTTGAGCTATTCTCCTCCATCTTGTAGGCAAAGTAATGTCAGAGGTCTCATACCTCTCGACACGGGCACGAGTATGAAATATCAATTTCAACTCTTGGAACATATTATATGCTCCGTGTCGTTCAAAACATTTTTGAAGTCCCGGTTCTAAGCCGTAAAGCATGGTGCACTAAACTATCAAATAGTTATCATACCGAGCTTTTGTCAAAACGTTCAAAACCTCTACATCTGCTCCTGCAATAGTTCTGTCACCTAGCGGTGCATCAAGGACATAATACTTCTGTGCAGCAATGAGGATAATCCTCAGATCACGGAGCTAGTCCGCATCTTTGCTACTAACATCTTTCAACTTATTTTTCTCTAGGAACATATCAAAAATAAAACAGGGGAGCTAAACGCGAGCTATTGATCTACAACATAGATATGCTAATACTACCAGGACTAAGTTCATGATAAACTAAAGTTCAATTAATCATATTACTTAAGAACTCCCACTTAGATAGACATCCCTCTAATCATCTAAGTGATCACATGATCCATATCAACTAAACCATGTCCGATCATCACGTGAGATGGAGTAGTTTTCAATGGTGAACATCACTATGTTGATCATATCTACTATATGATTCATGCTCGACCTTTCGGTCTCAGTGTTCCGAGGCCATATCTACATATGCTAGGCTCGTCAAGTTTAACCCGAGTATTCTGCGTGTGCAAAACTGGCTTGCACCCATTGTAGATGGACGTAGAGCTTATCACACCCGATCATCATGTGGTGTCTCGGCACGACGAACTTTGGCAACGGTGCATACTCAGGGAGAACACTTTTACCTTAAAATTTAGTGAGAGATCATCTTATAATGCTACCGTCAATCGAAGCTAAATAAGATGCATAAAAGATAAATATCACATGCAATCAATATAAGTGATATGATATGGCCATCATCATCTTGTGCTTGTGATATCCATCTCCGAAGCACCGTCATGATCACCATCATCACCGGCGCGGCACCTTGATCTCCATCGTACCATCATTGTCGTCTCGCCAACTATTGCTTCTACGACTATCGCTACCGCTTAGTGATAAAGTAAAGCAATTACAGGGCGATTGCATTGCATACAATAAAGTGACAACCATATGGCTCCTGCCAGTTGCCGATAACTCTGTTACAAAACATGATCATCTCATACAATAAACATAGCATCATGTCTTGACCATAACACATCACAACATGCCCTGCAAAAACAAGTTAGACGTCCTCTACTTTGTTGTTGCAAGTTTTACGTGGCTGCTATAGGCTGAGCAAGAACCGTTCTTACCTACGCATCAAAACCACAACGATAGTTCGTCAAGTTAGTGTTGTTTTAACCTTCTCAAGGATCGGGCGTAGCCACACTCGGTTCAACTAAAGTTGGAGAAACTGACACCCGCCAGCCACCTATGTGCAAAGCACGTCGGTAGAACCAGTCTCGCGTAAGCGTACGCTTAATGTCGGTCCGGGCCGCTTCATCCAACAATACCGCCGAACCAAAGTATGACATGCTGGTAAGCAGTATGACTTGTATCGTCCACAACTCACTTGTGTTCTACTCGTGCATATAACATCTACGCATAAACCTGGCTCGGATGCCACTGTTGGGGAACGTAGTAATTTCAAAAAAATTCCTATGCACACGCAGGATCATGGTGATGCATAGAAACGAGAGGGGAGAGAGTCGTCCACGTACCCTCGTAGACCATTAAGCGGAAGCGTTATGACAACGCGGTTGATGTAGTCGTACGTCTTCACGATCGACCGATCCTCAGTACCGAACGTACGACACCTCCGCGTTCAGCACACGTTCAGCTCAGTGACGTCCCGCAAACTCACGATCCAGTAGAGCTCGGGGAAGAGTTTCGTCAGCACGACAGCGTGGTGACGATGTTGATGAAGCTACCGTGACAGGGCTTCGCCTAAGCACCGCTACAGTATGACCGAGGTGAATTATGGTGGAGGGGGGCACCGCACACGGCTGGGAGAGATCTTTGTGATCAACTTGTGTGTCTAGAGGTGCCCCCTGCCCCTGTATATAAAGGAGCAAGGGGGAGGACAGCCGGCCCTTGTTGGTGCGCCAGGAGGAGGAATCCTCCTCCTAGTAGGAGTAGGATTCCCTTCTTTCCTACTCCTACTAGGAGGGGGAAAGGAAGGGAGAGAAAGAGAAGGAAAGGGGGGCGCTGCCCCCCTCTCCTAGTCCAATTCGGACCAGAGGGGAGGGGGCGCACTGCCTGCCCTAGGTCGGCCCCTCTCTCTTTCCCTTATGGCCCAACAAGGCCCATTAGCCCCCGGGGGGTTCCGGTAACCCCTCCGGTAGTCCGAAAAATACCCGAATCACTTGGAACCTTTCCGATGTCCGAATATAGTCGTCCAATATATCGATCTTTACGTCTCGACCATTTAGAGACTTCTCGTCATGTCCCCGATCTCATCCGAGACTCCTAACTACCTTCGGTACATCAAAACACATAAATTCATAATACAAATCATCACCGAACGTTAAGCGTGCGGACCCTACGGGTTCGAGAACTATGTAGACATGACCGAGACACGTCTCCGGTCAATAACCAATAGAGGAACCTGGATGTTCATATTGGCTCCTACATATTCTACAAAGATCTTTATCGGTCAAACCGCATGACAACATACGTTGTTCCCTTTGTCATCGGTATGTTACTTGCCCGAGATTCGATCGTCGGTATCTCAATACCTAGTTCAATCTCATTACCGACAAGTCTCTTTACTCGTTCTGTAATGCATCATCCTACAACTAACTCATTAGTTACAATGCTTGCAATGCTTATAGTGATGTGTATTACCAAGTGGGCCTAGAGATACCTCTCCGACGGTCGGAGTGACAAATCCTAATCTCGAAATACGCCAACTCAACAAGTACCTTCGGAGACACCTGTAGAGCACCTTTATAATCACCTAGTTACGTTGTGACGTTTGGTAGCACACAAAGTGTCCCTCCGGTAAACGGGAGTTGCATAATCTCATAGTCATAGGAACATGTATAAGTCATGAAGAAAGCAATAGCAACATACTAAACGATCAAGTGCTAAGCTAACAGAATGGGTCAAGTCAATCACATCATTCTCCTAATGATGTGATCCCGTTAATCAAATGACAGCTCATGTCTATGGTGAGGAAACTTAACCATCTTTGATTAGTGAGCTAGTCAAGTAGAGGCATACTAGTGACACTATGTTTGCCTTTGTATTCACACATGTATTATGTTTTTGGTTAATACAATTCTAGCATGAATAATAAACATTTATCATGAAATAAGGAAATAAATAATAACTTTATTATTGCCTCTAGGGCATATTTCCTTCAGTATCTCCCCCCTCTTCCCCCTGATTCTACCCAGCACCCGCGCCTGCCATATTCCTCACCACAGAGACAAAAGAAGGCTTGCCGGATTTCTGAGACCACAGATCACGAGAGAAGTTAAACTGCTTTGGCTCAATCAGATGATCAGAAGAGCCCACTGGATAGCAATCTTTGGCAGTGAATTCCCCTGTGGCAAACAGATCACGGCGGACCCAGACCAGATTGGAATTCTACCGCTGGCGCTGGATTTGGGGACGATGATGAACCCTAACCCTAGCCACCAGGGGATCGGGGCTACAACGAAAGGAAGGCTCACTAGCGCTCCACGTCTTATAAGGCAATCGCAGACCTGAACTAATGGCTGTGATCTCAGGCAGGTCCATCCAACGGTCACCCTTACCAGCGAGGCTGACCGCAGGGGCCCTCCTTCCTCTCACCCGCCTCTGCTCGCCCCCCACTCTGTTGGGAGGCAGAACCACAAACGGCGGCGGAGACGGCGATCTCCGGCGGTGCCCAGACAAATCAACTCTACAATTGGACTCCACTCTAACTTGCCCACAACAACTGAATTAGAAACTGCATAAGACGTACCCGAATCGCAAGGAGAAGCTGCTCCAATGGCGGATATCACACCTCGACCCGGAACAATCTCCATCTCCTGCGTTGGACTCGCGAGCAGGATACCGCCTCCTCCGCAGCCCAGGCTAAGATCAGGTCGGGGGTGATAGGCCGCCCTAGCGCGAAGATGCTCTCTCACTCCATCTCCGTGGTTCTGGACATCGCTCGCAATGCCAAATTCATCCTCGCAGTCGCCACTTCGCGATTTGTAACCCCCACCCTCCTCGCTGCACGCGTCGCTGCCCTTTCTCGGCGCAAGAGCTCTGCCATCAGCTCCTGGATCTCCTGGTCCGTCGCACCTTCGCCTCCCGAGTCCATCAGTGGACCTCAGGATCGACAAAGCGCAACACTGCCCTCCCTAGATCTGGTTGGAGACTTTCGAATCACCAGGCCAAGCCCTGCTCCCGTATTCGGGTAGGGCTCACCGCGTGGTGATGCGCAGCCGTCACCTATCGCCGGAGAATGGAGAGGGGCGCCGCCGGAGAGGTCAACGCCGTGCGGTGGCCTGGTGGTGGGGGCGGGAGTGGGGGTGGAACGCGAGAGCGAGCGAGCGGTCATGAGCGAGAGGCCCCGTTAGATCTTAGGTCATGTTTTGTTTAATGTTTTGTCTAGATGGAATTGGATGGCACTGTTCGCTGGAGTGGACAATTGTAGTTCATATTTGAGCTAATAGCATCACAGGTCCCCAAACTTGTCATGAAGGTGATAGTTTGGTCCTTAAACTTGAAAAAGCTGATATTTCATCCTTCAACTTGTCATGAAGGTGCAAGTTTGGTCCTGATCCAATCAGAACTCGCCAAGTGGAGCCAGCTTGGCTGTGCCGGTCAATGCCGTGCATTTTGCAGTTTATCCCCCGCCTTTAGCCCTTATCAATGCACATGTTTAATTTCTTCTACATTGTTATAAGGGCCAAAAAAATCAATGCACATGCTAATCAATGCACATGTTAAATGCTTGCAAAGAGGGCAAGAATGTCTACAGGGGTGCAGCTTCTTTTCTCTTAACGACGGATGAGATGTCTCTTGAATTCAACCGGACGGCCCAGATTGGTCATCTGCATTTGCAAGGAAAGGTGAGAGCTGCAGGTGTTACTGAAGAAGGCGAGATGGATGGACATCCTGGTTCCTTTTTCTCAATTTCGTTCGACAAGATTGATGCATCAGTTTTCATCAGTCCAATAAATTGTCTTGATAGTGCAATGCAACGTGTACATGTACAAGGCCTGATTCGCTCCCACTCGACCACTCCTGTGCAAGACCATACCCGCTATTCAACACATCACACCAAGAATCAATCCCAGAAAAAATTTGGGTTCCTGGTAGGTGCAGAAGGAAGAAACAAATTACAAAAGAGCACTACAAGGCAGAGGCAGGGGCTAGCTAAGCTAGCCATGGAATATCTGGACTCATAGCTCTGCAATCATGGAGTAGGCACTTGGACCCTCACAAGTCTTCCAAAAGACGGCGCTTTGCATGCCGGTAGTTTAGTTCCGCCATCCTTTCGATTTCAGCATGCCTGTCGGCAGATCCAGCCATCTCCTCGCAGCCGCCTATTCGGACAGGAGAGCGTCTAGCAGTATGGTGGCCAAAGCCAAATCACCCCACCAGTTACATTGTTTCAGCGCATGCTCGGGATCAGCGACGCCATCATGCCATGAGCTTCATTCACCAATGGATCCATCTCATCAGGGGTGGAGCCAGGATTTGGGGATGAGGGGGGCGGAGGAGATAAGGATCGTACATACTGAATTTTTTCCTCAAACACTTCTAAGTGTGTGTGGTTTTGTATTGGAAGACAATTTTGAAGATAAACATCATAATATATCATGACTAACAATACCATTGAGATAAAAAATGGCATTGTATTTTTGGCAATGTACAAATGGCATCATTTCAATGGGATTACTTTTTCATTTTTTTGCAAAAAAAACGAGGCGGTTTTTGAAGAAAGAGCACGCACAGTCCTCTTCTTCACTGTTTGGTCGATGACAGCGGGCCCTGCGCCACGCTGGTATGCCTCGTCAGCGTTGCGGTCGTATACAAATGCGATTGGCATCGTATTTGTACGCCATAAATTCTAGCACTAAAGTGATCATTTGCGCAAAGTTCTAACACCACCAGTGTAATTGACTCAAAATTAAACAATGAGATTATATATAGCTTTGTAACTAGCTACCAAGCTGATCGAAAAATAAGATAATCTCATTAGGGTGAACTTTGCAGTTATATATTTTTCAGCATAGCAAAGTATTATTTCAGAAATCATCTCAGATGAATGAAACACACATCTAATTTGTAAAAAAAGAAATTGACAATCACATCTAATTTGTAAATTAATCAATTGTGTCTTTACATACAGATTTAAGTTAGACAGTTAATTTAACTATATGTTATGCAATCTATATGAAAAATGACCATGTGGTACCTTCAGACTTGAGCGTTTGAGGTATGAGGTGATCGATGGAGTCTCGGACTCGATGGCAAGGCACACTGATCGTCATGCGGGAGGATCTATACATGGAGACACGACTGGACTGGCTAGCATGGCAGTGCGGCGATGTCGTCAGTCGCGGATGCTAGTAACTGATGGCGATCAGCGATGGTGCCGTAGCGGCGATCGGCTGCTGGCGATTAGCATTGCAGCCAGCGGCGGGCGGCGGCAGGCGCAAATTGGATGATCGATCTGAAACTGGGCTTTGTGTTGGGCTTCAGCACATCTAGCGCATTACACACACACGCAAGGAAGTTTTGTAATGTACTAGTACAAAGTAGTAACAAATCAAAGGATCTACAGCGCTAAACTAAAGGATATACGGGCATTTTACCCTAGCATATTTGCACGTTTTGTTGAGGGGCTAGACCCCCCTGTCTCCACCCCTGCATCTCATGATGCAAAAACTCCTCCAGATGTAAAAAAGTCAGTTAACCATGTGTGTTCTTCTCACTACTGTTGTTTCACGAACACCCTGGGAATGAAATCCTGGAACCTCCTCGAGTAGAGCTTGGGATCCACAGCAGAAATGCAGCCAGGGTTGACCGGGAAAGACTTGCAGGCGTGCTCCAGCTTCTTGGTTATGTTGTAGTCTTGCAGGATGTCGATTATCCCGAAGAAGAGGTAGACATCACACTGTCCCCCGCTCGGCGCGGCTATGAACAGGTGTCTCTCGTTCAGAAGGAACTTGTCGAGCTGCGCTCCGCCTGGGTGGGCATGTTCATGCCCAGCTGCACAAATGGCCTCCTGCGGGTTGATAAGGGCTAAAGGCAGGGGCAAACTGCAAAATGCGTGGCGCTGACCAGCCTGGCCGAGATGGCTCCACTTGGCGAGTTTTGATTGGACTAGGACCAAACTTGCACCTTCATGACAAGTTGAAGGATGAAATAATCAGCTTTTTCAAGTTTAAGGACCAAACCATCACCTCCATGACAAGTTCAGGGACCTGTGGTGCTATTACCTCTTCATATTTTGGTCTTTTTAGTTCTTTAGTCGGCAAAGCATGTTCAACTTTGTCGGGAAGCTAGTGAGGTAAGGTCTCCTTGGTCCTGTTTGGCTGGATATGGGATGGTTCTCTAGCCCCTTCACCGCCTTAAACCCGGAGACATGATTTGATCCTCGATTCGTTGTCACCAAACTCCCACCATCAACTTCATGGTCGTTGCGTCAACAAAGGTACCTTGGCTCCGAGAGTGTTCTAAAGTTCTAGAGGTGGTATTGAACTTTGCTAGGTGCGTCGTCAAGAAGTGCAGGAGAAAGACAACATCGACATACCTAAGGACATGTTTTTTTTATTTTCTACTCCCTCCGTTCCTAAATGTAAGACGTTTTTGGCTGTTTAATATAGGTAGTACGTACATTTTAAGAATGTTCTTAGACAATTTTAATATGTATATATAGCTTGGCCTTCTTGCAAAGAAAATAGCTTTATCTATGTTTCAAAAAAGAAATAGCTTTATCTGAATTAGGCACTTATTATCAGGTTGTCCTTAACCCGTTCCTGAAAAAGGGTTATCCTTAACCTGAGGCAACCCACATAGCTCGGAGCACCTGCAACGTGTTTGGTGGAAGCCACGACCCGCCCCGCAGATCCAACGGTCCCAAACCGCTCCACCTCATCCCGCACGAATCTCGAGGGCCCCAAACCGCCACGAGACAAACGCCTCTCCAATTCAAACGGTGGCGGGCAATCCTCTGGCCCCCCTTCTCCTTCTCTCTCATCCAAATCCCCAATTGGACGGGGCGAAGCAGCGAGGTCGCCGTCCGCCATTGCTCTCCCGCCTCCCCCTTCCCCTCCCCCAAGGTCGCGATGGGCGCGGTGGCGCGCCCGGAGCCGGCCCAGCGGAGCGCGCCGATGCGGCTGTGCGTGCACGTGCTGGAGGCGCGGGGGCTCCCGGCCATCTACCTCAACGGCTCCAGCGACCCCTACGTGCGCCTGCAGCTCGGGAGGCGGCGGGCCAAGACGACGGTGGTCAAGCGGAGCCTCAGCCCCGTCTGGGACGAGGAGTTCGGCTTCCTCGTCGCGGACGTTGCCGAGGACCTCGTCGTCTCCGTGCTCAACGAGAACAGGTTCTTCAGCACCGACTTCCTCGGCCGCGTCAAGGTGCCGCTCTCCGCCATCCTGGAGACGGAGGACCACTCGCTCGCCACCGCCTGGTACCAGCTCCAGCCCAAGAGCAGCAAGTTCAGGAGCAAAAAACGCGGTACGTAGGTACAACCTTCATTCGTTCGTTCGTCGCATTTCGCAAACCCGCCATGTTTGATTGCTTTAGATGTTTCCGAGATAGATGCTTTACTGAAGATGAGATTGCAAGCCTGAAATGTACTCCCTCCGTTTGGAATTACTTGTCACAGAAATGGATGTATCTAGACATATTTTAGTTCTAGATACATCCATTTTCGAGACAAGTAATTCCGAACGGAGGGAGTAGTCAAGATAAATGAATGTAATAATTAAGCTACCTACCGAATTGAGCATCCTGTCCTGTTTACATGTGGGTGAAAGGGAGTGCCCCATCCCCATGTGCTGTTCAAATTGGGTGTCAGGGGTTTTAGAAGTAGGAAATTTCTCCGAGAAGTTTGCTAAGGTATACGTACACTCCTCCTTTTCTAAAAAAACGTACATGTTCATGGAATTTTGAGGAGTCTCAATCCACTGAATTTGCATCGGGCCAAGAACTAACTGAATTTATACATTCACAAGTATTAGCTGCTATTCCGCAAAATGCTTTTATGATAAGGTCAGTTGAAAGTCGCTGGTAAGTTATAGCTGAACCTAAAGGCTAAAAGTAAGCATTGCTCACTATTTTTTTAATTTTGCAGGTGAAATTTGCCTGAAGATATACCTATCGGTTAGGGAAGGCCACTGCAATGAGTCGCAAAACATTCTGATGCAACTTATCAACGATACGCCGTGCAGCTCAACTAGGTCAATTGAAACTAACGAGTCCTCCTTATCAGCAGTTGCTAGCAGCCTGGATCAATCAGCCTGCGCTAGCATGGACCGTGCATTCTACCGTAGTGGTGTGGATCAGTTGACCCAAAGCAACACGGACCAAAAAGTCCCGAGCAGCCTTCCTTGTGGCACCACACAGCAAGCAGTTATTCTGGAGCCTGAAGAGGATGACGGCGATGCTACCGGCAATGCATCATCAGTAGTGGAGGTCTTGGCTCGATACTTCCGTAAAGCTGCTGATGCCGGACCTTCTCTAACATCAGACCCCGATCCCATAGATCAGTTTCAAGAAACAGAAATAGCTGGATCCTCTGAAAATGGCAAGAACGGCATGCCCGAAGTTAATCTTGATGAACTACTGAAAACTATGGAGTCTAAAGATCAAGGTGGTGCAATGCCAGGAAACTTACCTGGTGGCGTTCTGCTGGAGCAATCTTACATTATTAAACCAGCTGAATTGAATGCCATGCTGTTTTCAGCGAATTCAGATTTCTGGCCAGCAGTTGCAGAAGTTCAAGGACTAAGTGGGTTTCAAATTGATCCCTGGAAATATGAGAATAACGAAAATTCTGTGAAAAGGACATTAACTTACACAAAAGCTGCAAGCAAATTAGTCAAGGCTGTAAAAGCTACAGAAAAGCAGACATACTTGAAGGCAGCTGGAAATTCGTTTGCTGTGCTTTCTAGTGTTAGTACTCCTGAAGTTCCCTGCGGTAATTGTTTCAAGGTGGAGATATTGTACTGTATAATACCAGGTACCCCATTGCAATCTAAAGAACAAACCTCACAGCTGACTATAAGTTGGCGCCTCAACTTTGTTCAGAGCACAATGCTGAAAGGAATGATTGAGAATGGAACAAGGCAAGGCCTCAGAGAAGGATATGCACAGTTCACTGAATTGCTTTCCAAGAAAATCAAAGTAGCTGAGCTAGATGACACTAAATCGAGCAAAGACAAGATTCTAGCTTCACTGCAGACTCATGAACAATCCAACTGGAAGCTGGTTGCCCGCTTCCTTGGGAGCTTTGCATTCATATTCTCATTTACTGTTGCAGTGTATGGCATTGCACACCTTCGTTTAGTCAAGCCCAGTAAAATGGTGCATGGAGGGCTTGAATATTTTGGTATTGATCTTCCAGATTCAATTGGGGAGGTTGTATTTTGTGCTCTTTTGATTCTTCAGGGGAAGAATATCTTCAAAGTAGGTCAACGTTTTTTGCAGGCCTGGAGAAAACGTGGTAATTATTTCTCTTTATCCAAAAAATGTAGTACATATGTATCTATTGATAGACACACTTTTTATTCTGTAAATATTAATTCAGGACGAGTGAATATTATGCTTTCCTCATCCCTCTCTAACTACTCTTTTTCTAGAATTGCTTCAATTGTTGAGATGATTTAATAAACACAATTTGTTCATCTTAAGAACTATACTTTCATTCCCTTCATTGCTACTCATATATCTCCACTCCTTTCCTTGGGAATAAACTGTAAGCACATGTAAATCTTTGCCCTTCCAATATTAGGCAGCGATCATGGGGTCAAAGCTCATGGTGATGGCTGGTTGCTGACTGTTGCACTTATTGAGGGAAGCGGCATAGTAGGTGCAGGCACACCAGGCTTGGCTGATCCTTATGTAGTTTTTATGTGCAATGGGAAGAGGAAAACTAGCTCAGTTAAGTTCCAGACATCAGAACCAAAATGGAATGGTAAGTTTGTCGAACTGGAAAGACCAACGTATGACCTTCTCAGAGCATTTGCTGATACCGTGGTCTTTTTAACTCTCTAGAGATATTTGAATTTGATGCAATGGATGATCCCCCATCAAGGTTGGACGTGGTTGTGCATGATTCAGATGGACCACTCGATGATAATGCTATTGGTCGCACAGAAATAAATTTTGTGAAAAACAATTTGTCAGATTTGGATGATACATGGCTTCCTCTCGATGGAAGGTTTGCCCAAGGATCTGAGCCCAAGTTACATTTAAGAATTTTTTTGAACAACTCACGTGGGACTGAAGTTGTTATGAATTATCTGGAAAAGATGGGGAAAGAAGTCGGCAAGAAGGTATGAGTTGGCTAACATATGATTAATTGTCATTTTCAGCACAAAGTATTTACTGAAGTTGCGTATGACTGAATGTTCAGATGCCCTTGAGGTCCTCTCAGACAAATTCATCATTCCGTAAGCTCTTTAGCCTTCCTCCAGAAGAATTTCTTATTGATGATTTCACCTGCCACCTAAAAAGGAAAATGCCACTTCAGGTAATTAGGTGTGTTGAGTTGAATTCACGTTTACTCTCACTGTTCCAAATTATTTGAAGTTCTTTTTTTCGCGAATACGCAAAGCTTGCATATCATTTCATTGATAGAAGTTAATAGTGAATACAAGTGGTGGTACAACACATGTCACGAACATAGCAGGTGTCGACATGGTGCCCGGAGCAGAGAGACATGGGATGCTCGGCCATGACACGAACGCAGAAGAATTATTTGAAGTTCTATCTTTGTCTTAAATCAAACTTTTCTATATTTTACCAAGTCTATATATAATGTGCTAATATCTTCAAATCAAATATACTCCCTCCGTTTCTCTTTAGTCTGCATATAAAATTTGTCTAAAGTCATGAACTTTGACCAACTCTATAGGAAAAAATTATGAACATTCACAATACGAAATCAATATCATTAGGTGCATCATGAAATTAATTTTCATACTATATAACTTTAGTATTGTAAATGTTGATATATTTAATATAAATTTGGTCAAACTTTGCATAGTTTGACTTCAAACAGACCATATATGCGGAGTAAAAAGAAACGGAGGGAGTATCTAAGTACGAAAAATATTTTATGATGAATATAATGAAACTAATTTGGAGTTGTAGACGTTGATATATTTTTCTGGACTTGGTCAAACTTAAAGAAGGTTGACTTAGGACAAAGCTAGAAAATCAATCGAGAAACTGAACATTGTATTTTTTTTTTGCAGGGGCGCCTCTTTCTTTCCCCAAGAATAATTGGATTTTATTCCAATATATTTGGGCGGAAAACCAAGTTTTTCTTTCTTTGGGAAGACATTGATGATATCCAGGTTGTTCCACCGTCTCTTTCAACAGTTGGCAGTCCATCCTTGATGATCATCCTCCAGAAGGACAGAGGTCTAGAAGCCAGGCATGGTGCCAAAACACAGGATCCTCAAGGAAGACTGAGGTTCCATTTCCAAACATTTGTCTCATTCAACGATGCTCACAGGTGTTTTCTTTTCCCTTTTTCCTTTTGCCATTTGTTTTTATTTCTTTCGTGTCTACAGAGTTCAAACAAGACATTTCCAATGACATTCGTGAAGGTCTGGGCAAAAAAAAAAACGATTCTCCAAAAAGACTATTTTTGAAAGCATTTTGGAGCACTGATTTTGTTATTTTCGTCCAGACCTCCAGGAATGAGATTTCATCACGACAATTTGCACACAGGCAGAAAACTCAGCAATGTTTGTTGTAAAAAAGAAACATTATTTTTGAATTTTATTTCTGCTTTTCGTATTTTTAGTGTTCATAGCTGGAGCATTTTGAGCTCAGGATTAGAAGGACACTTTCGTCCACACGACTACTACTCCCCAAATTGTATGAGCATATGCGCACACACACAATAGAAAGACACTCCCTCCATCTAGAAATGTAGGTCATTCAACTTGTTTGAAGTCTTTCATGCAAGACTTCAGACAACATATTTCTGAACATGATAGGATATGAAAAATAAGAACAAAACAGAAAAGAATTTGCAAGAAAAATCTAAAGCAATCTTTTCATGCAGTGGATCTTTGCATTCTTCATACACTTTAGATGGCATGACAACTTAAATGTCTAGACAGAGGGATTAATTGGTATCAGGCTATCCTACACACATTTTCACAATAACACAGCATGCATACTAATATCTTGCTATACTTCTGTTAAGATGGCACTTTGGAAAATCTGACGTCTAGCAGAGTTATTATGGCACTTTTTTAACTCCTATTCTCCCATTTCAATTTTCCACCAATTTCTCTTATCAAGTAGTTGATGATATATACCAATCTGATGTCTAACAGAGTTATTATGGCACTTTGGAAAACACGGTCATCGGGTCTAGAACAAAAGGGAGAGACGACCGACAAAGAACCTGAACCAAAACAGCTCCCCAATGAAGAAGTTTCTCTGTTGGGCAACGAAGACGTAAAAATGTCAGAAGTCTACTCGGCTGTTCTTTCTGTTGATGTGGGCCTTGCTCTCTCTCAATGAACGCATGTTTGGCACCTTGTATAATGCACTTGTAAAAGCATCTGTTTAAACCTCTTCGATTATGTACTCACAGGTCAATGCCTTGATGGAGATGTTCTCCGGAGGTCCACTGGAACACAAGGTGATGCAGAAGGCTGGTTGTGTTGACTACTCACCAACAGAATGGGAGCCAGTAAACCGAAACATATACCAGAGGCAGATCAGCTTTAGGCTATCAAAATATGGAGGAGAAGCGACAACCAAGCAACAAAAATATAACTTACAGAATCGAGACGGGTGGGTCCTTGAGGAGGTCATGACCCTCCAAGGCGTCCTGCATGAAGACTATTCGAGTGTGAGATAACTTAGACAGTCAAGACTGGATCTGATGAAAATGCTTGCATGTTTAATATCATATTGCAGGATCATGACATTCTTTCTCTTCCAAAATTGCAGATCCAGCTCAAGTACCATATGATGAGCACGGCGTTGAAACCAAACTCCTGTAGCATTCAGGTGATGTTAGGGATTGTCTGGTTGAAGGGCACTAGGCACCAAAAGAAGGCTACAAAGAATGTCATGTCGAATTCCACCAACAGGCTGAAAGAAATATTCTCAGAAGTCGAAAAGGAGCTTTCATCCAGAAAAGGTACCCGTTTCAGCACAACAGATTGATTCTTCCCGGTAGCAAATTGCTGAAACGAGCCTGGGCTCAATTCGACAGAAATGCTGCTGCTGCTCTGATGAAAAATAATCTTTCAGTGCTGACTAGTACTTCTGCAATGTTGTTCCAGGTGTGAGTTAACGCCGGTGCAGAACAGCGAATAGATTGTTTGATTCTGTCGCTCAATTAAGATTAAAAGAAGACACCAAAGATCAGCAGTCATGATGATCATAACATAGTTCGGCGCAGCAGCATCACTGCCTGCTTCGCCCCTTTGCTCAGCCCAGATTTTTTGCACAGATGGCCAGCATATCAACTGACATGGATATGTTTTCTCCTCACACGCGCATTTGATCAATCTGATGTTACCTTGATAGGAACTCAAGCAGAGCTGTGTATACACAATGAACTTACACCACAAGATTACATGAATGGAATATAGACTTCTTACAGAGTCTTGTGATACACTAACATGCATGCCGGTCATTATCCCCATACAGAGATTGGAGAGTGTATATGTACATGTGCCAACTATAAATAGAAAAGAAAATTAGTATACTACACATATAGTACCAGAATGACAGAACTCAATTTCGTACGACCATCAAGCTGAACACCAAATGAGCAGTGCATTAAGGAGAACTACAGGAAACTGGTACACTGATGCCAATCATTTAAATTGGCACTATTGCAAGATGGCTATTGCTACATGAAGCATATAAATATGTGGCACAAACAGAAAAAAGAAATTCCATGGCAGAGAGGAAAAAAGAATGGTATTTATTTTTTAGAGGACAAGTAGGCATTTCAGCAAAGAAGTTTTCTGCCATCCAAACTTCTGATTCTGGCTCAAAGGCCAGTTACAAAGCCAAGGGGGAATACAAAATGCCAATTGAAATACAAGCATCAGCAATTCGATTCAACATAAGAATAGTCTACAACGCTGCTGTAGGTTCTTCAATCTTCATCTTATAGAAGAGGTCGAGAACATCTGCGTGGTTTTGGACACTTCCAGGAGATACCGAGAGCAGCTGCCGGGCAATTTCATGCCTCCCCTCTTTGAACAGACCTTGAAACAAGCGCATGTAAACTGTTCTTGATGGGAACTCCTCTGAAGACATTGCGTTTAGCAGACCCAGGGCATCATCCACGGTACCAGATTTCAAAATGTGTGTGATAAATGGATTGATATAAGGCGGAAATCCATTACTTTTCATTAAACCTAGCACATCAAATGCTTCTTTAAGATGCCCTTGGCGGATCAACTTGTGGATCAAATACTTGTAGGTACTTTGCCAAGGAACCACATCCTTTTCCAACACCAGGTCCTTCAGAACTTTGAACGCTTCCTTTGCTTCTTTCTTCCTGCACAGCCCATACACAAGCACCTCAAGAGCGCTACCAACCTGATTGCCACTTCTTCTTTCCAGCATTTCGGGGAAGCATGAAACTGCCATATCAACATCATCACCAAGGGAATACTTCTGAACCAAAGCAGACCATACAGGTGGATCCAACTTATGCCCTGATTTTTCCACACGAGCCAAATGTTTGTGCGCTGTTTCCAGATTCCCAGCATCACACATTGCAAGAACAGCTTTTCCATGTACAGTGCTGTCTGGTGCAAAACCACCATGCTCCATGGCCTTCAACACCCTGCCACTCTCACCAAGCCTTTCTACGCTTCTCAGCGACTTGATAACAGCATCAAACACGGAAGACTTCACCTCATTCCCAGCCTTCTGATAGATCCGCACAACCCTCATCACCAGCTTCAGATCCATATCATCCCTCACAACAAGCTTCTTCAATAAGAACACAAAATCCTGAGCCGATGGCTTCTCCGTCCCACCCATTGCAAACCGGAACAAGTCTACTGCATCCTCAAACATCTTCCTCTTGAGAAACCTATCGATGAGAACAACGTACACCTCCTTATCCAGCCCAACCTCCTTACTGCTCATCTTCCGCAGGACCTCTCGGAACTCCTCAATAGAATCCTCCCGGCCAATGATCTTTGCCATTGCATTGTAAACCTTGCCCCAGTTGATCCCTGCCCCAGCTGACTGCTCCACCCAATTAAAGAACACCATTGCCTGTCGCGGAAACTGCCCAATCTTCTCCACAACCAGTGCCACCATCTCATCACTCACCTCAACGCCCAATTGATTCAGCTTGTCCAGCTTAGATAACTCATCGGCATCTGAGCGGAGAATCTTGCACGCCTCCGCCACCGCTGCGTTCCTGGAGTGCGCGGAGAAGGCCTTCTGGATCATGTCGGCGTCCTTGGACATGCCATTGGACCGGAAGCTCTCCGTGGCGGCCTGGAGGGTGGTCTTCGAGATGCCGTAGCCCCTGGAACGCATCGAGGAGACGAGTGACCAGAAATGGGCGGCGTCGCTGTTGGCGGCGGCGAGCTGGAGCATGGAGTTGAAGCACTTGGAGTTGAGGACGGCGGCGTCGTGGGATGCGGCCCAGGAGAAGAAGCGGGAGGCGGCAGGGTAGTTGGAGGCGAGGTCCGGGTGGACAAGGAGGGCGGGGATGGTGTTGGGGTGTGAGAGGTCGATGCCGGCTGACTGGATCGCGGTGGCGGGATCCGCCGGCAGGGACGGTTGGAAGAATATGGCAGCGACGGAGGAGCCGGACATGAGGCGATGGTGGGGGAGGAGGGAGGGGAGGCGGCATAGACGACCGCCGCCGGAGTTGAGGACGGTGCGGAGCATGGTTGTGGTGGTGGTGGTGGCGGCGGCGCAGGAGGAGGAGCGTTGGAACTGAAAATGAGGGTTTAGCCTGCGAGGGTTGGCCCGGTTGCTGTTTGGGCATTTGGAATGATGAATAAGAAGCTCAATGGGCTTTGCCCAAAACTTTGTTTTTGTCATTCTAGATTTTGCCTACTTTACTGATGTCACTCTAGAATTTGACATATCATTTTTGCCACTCTTAGTTTTTAACAATACATCGCAAATGTCATTCGGTGACAAAAGAGATAACTTTTCATTTCATTTTTGCCACTCTTAAATTTTGACAATGTATCACAATTGCCACTCTAAAATTATTGGTTTTGTCATGAAATAGCAATTGTGATGTATTGTCAAAACTAAAAATAGCAAAAGTAAAATGTCAAATTATAGAATGGCATAAGCAAGGTGGTCAGAAGCTAGAGTGCAAAAATAAAGTTCATATTTTCCCTTTGTCAAGTACCATCCTTACTAGTACGTCTAAAAAATACCATTCTTATATTGCTCAGAAAGTAGATGTGGCTTCTCCCAAAAACAAGGGAAAAAAGATGTGTCCATCTCAAAAAAATAAAATAGACATGACTAGCTATTTCCCGACACTCCTTGAAGCATGGTATAGCCAAGAGCAGCTGGCTATGTGGAGTTGACATATCATTTATGATTAATCTAATAGCTCATCCGTACCATAGTTAATCATACTAGTATATTATTTTTTCCGTCCAGAAATACCTGTCCTAGAAATGGTTGTATCTAGACTTATTTTAGTTAGAGATACATCCATTTTATCCATTTCTAGGACAAGTATTTTCGGACGGAGGGAGTATATCATTAATATGTGGCTATGTCATTCTCTCGCAAAGGTTGTTGGAATTTGTGCTACAGTTGGCTGTAAACTTGTAGCCCGCTTATCTTCTCTCATCTCTCCTCTAACTAGACACAAGTCTGATGTGGCATCTTTTATAGACCGCCTACGTCACTCTATTGTACTTGCTCTCTGTCGGTGTCAAAACCGGCCGATCTCGGGTAGGGGGTCCCGAACTGTGTGCTTGAGGATCGAAGGTAACAGGAGACAAAGGGGACATGATCTTTACCCAGGATCGGGCCCTCTTAATGGAGGTAAAACCCTACTTCATGTTTGATTGACTTTGATGAGTATAGGGGTTACAAGAGTTGATCTACCTCGAGATCGTAATGGCTAAACCCTAGCCGTCTAGCCAATGTGAATTCTGATAGCCTCTACGGACTAACCCCTCCGATTTATATATGTTGGGGAACATAGTAATTCAAAAAAATTCCCACGATCACGCAAGATCTATCTAGAAGATGCATAGCAACGAGACGGAGAGTGTGTCCACGTAACTCGTAGACTGAAAGCGGAAGCGTTTACTAACACAGTTGATGTAGTCGAACGTCTTCATGATCCAACCGATCCAAGTACCGAACGTACGGCACCTTCGTGTGCAGCGCACGTTCAGCACGATGACGTCCCTCGAGCTCTTGATCCAGTAGAGAATCGAGGGAGAGTTCCATCAGCACGACGGTGTGGTGAGGGTGTTGGTGATGTGATCCGCCCAAGGCTTCGCCTAAGCACTATGACAATATGACCGAGGTGGTAAACTGTGGAGGGGAGCACCGCACATGGCTGAGGAACAATTGATGTCCTTTGGGGTGCCCCCTGGCCACGTATATAAAGGAGGGGGAGGAGGAGGCCGGCGGCCAAGGAGGGCGCGCCAAGGGGGGAGTCCAACTAGGATTCCCTTTCCTATTCCAAGAGGGGGAAGGAGGGAAGGAGAGGGAGAGGGGACGGAAAGAGGGGGCCACGCCCCCTCCCCCTAGTCCAATTCGGACTGCCTTGGGGGGCGCCACCTTGTGGCCTGCCCTCTCCTACTCTCTTATGGCCCATTAAGGCCCATAACTTCTTCGAGGGGTTTCGATAACCCCTCGGTTCTCCAATAAATATCTGAAACGTCCTGAAACCTTTCCGGTGTCCGAATACCTTCGTCCAATATATCAATCTTTACCTCTCGACCATTTCGAGACTCCTCATCATGTCCATGATCTCATCCGGGACTCCGAACAAACTTCGGTCACCAAAACACATAACTCATAATACAAATCGACATCGAACGTTAAGCGTGCGGACCCTACGGGTTCGAGAACTATGTAGACATGATCGAGACACATCTCTGGTCAATAACCAATAGCGGAACCTAGATGCTCATATTGGCTCCTACATATTCTACGAAGATCTTTATCGGTCAAACCGCATAACAACATACGTTATTCCCTTTGTCATTGGTATGTTACCTGCCCGAGATTCGATCGTCGGTATCATTATACCTAGTTCAATCTCGTTACCGGCAAGTCTCTTTACTCGTTCCGTAATGCATCATCCTGTAACTAACTCATTAGTCACATTGCTTGCAAGGCTTATAGCGATGTGCATTACCGAGAGGGCCCAGAGATACCTCTCCGATACACGGAGTGACAAATCCTAATCTTGATCTATGCCAACTCAAAAAACACCTTCTGAGACACCTATAGAGCATCTCTATAATCACCTAGTTATGTTGTGACGTTTGATAGCACACAAAGTGTTCCTCCGGTATTTAGGAGTTGCATAATCTCATAGTCAGAGGAATATGTATAGTCATGAAGAAAGTAATAGAAATAAAACTAAACGATCATAATGCTAAGCTAACGGATGGGTCTTGTCCATCACATCATTCTCTAATGATGTGATCCCGTTCATCAAATGACAACACATGTCTATGGTCAGGAAACTTAACCGTCTTTGATTAACGAGCTAGTCAAGTAGAGGCATACCAGGGACACTCTGTTTGTCTATGTATTCACACATGTACTAAGTTTCTGGTTAATACAATTCTAGCATGAATAATAAACATTTATCATGATATAAGGAAATATAAATAACAACTTTATTATTGCCTCTAGGGCATATTTCCTTCAGTCTCCCACTTGCACTAGAGTCAATAATCTAGATTACATAGTAATGATTCTAACACCCATGGAGTCTTGGTGTTGATCATGTTTTTCTCGTGGAAGAGGCTTAGTCAATGGGTCTGCAACATTCAGATCCGTATGTATTTTACAAATCTCTATGTCTCCCTCCTTGACTTGATCGCGGATGGAATTGAAGCATCTCTTGATGTGTTTGGTTCTCTTGTGAAATCTGGATTCCTTTGCCAAGGCAATTGCTCTAGTATTGTCACAAAAGATTTTCATTGGACCCGATGCACTTGGTATTACACCTAGATCGGATATGAACTCCTTCATCCAGACTCCTTCATTTGCTGCTTCCGAAGCAGCTATGTACTCCGCTTCACACGTAGATCCCGCCACGACACTTTGCTTGGAACTGCACCAACTGACAGCTCCACCATTCAATGTAAATACGTATCCGGTTTGTGATTTAGAGTCATCCGGATCAGTGTCAAAGCTTGCATCGACGTAACCATTTACGACAAGCTCTTTGTCACCTTCATAAACGAGAAACATATCCTTAATACTTTTTAGGTATTTCAGGATGTTCTTGATCGATATCCAGTGATCCACTCCTAGATTACTCTGATACCAGGGGCAGAGACAAGGGGGGGCGAGCAGGGGCTAGACCCCTGCCAATCACTCGCCCCCCTCAACACATTTCAGCAGGCCCTGTACTGAACATTGCTAATGGCCGCAGCTAATTACATCATTAGCCCAATAGCCCATAGATATGTATGTGGTTGTCTATTGTTTGGCCTACAGATAATCAAATCGATCTGATGGATTGATCTATTTTCCTGGACCGCTTAGGGCATTTATCGCCGTCGCTGGCTGCCGCTCGTGCCATCCGCTGTTTTGTGTGTCCTGCTAGTGCGCTTAGATTGTTGCGGCAGCTATCCACTGGTCACCATGACGACGACTCCCTATCCGTTGTCTGCATACAATTGACTAGATGCATGCAGATCAGATCATCAGAATACAGCTAGAAGTCGCTAGCCAGATGACCAGGATTGAATATATTGGCAGCAGGTAACACTACGCATCCGTAGGTATTAATAATTATCCTGTTTTCATGAATTGTGATCTTAGTCTAGTTAATTAGCATAATAGTATCTTGTGCATTTTCAATCCACGACATGACTTATTTGATGTGACCTTTATCCTCTTTAATAAATGACACGTTTGTGCGTATTCTAGAGAAAATGACTTATTTGATGTGTCTAATACATGCACAACGATGGATTTTTCTTATCATAGTCTTTTCTAGTCAAGAACGAACTCAACTAGAATATCAACTTGCCCATTTCTAGCTGGATGCTTGCAACTATCTAGAGATAAAAATCTCGTCTTTGGTTTCCGATTTGACCGTTGGATAATTGTAAACAAGTAAAACTACAACATACTAATTCGTTGATAGTAGATTACTATGGTTCGTCATAAATCTTCTAGCGTAGGCCGCGACAACCAAACAAACTTCTTCGCCTAGTCAACACACTTTTTTAAAACAAAATGATTTTCTTCGACATTGCATGATTGTCTATAATGGTAAGGAACATATCGTAGTTCATGTTTGTTCGTCGCTGGTGGTCGTAGAGCTCAATTTAAGTTAATAGAAATGTACCACTCTCCACTAAAAAAATGTACCATTTTTTTGTAGTTCCAAACAAATATTTTATGATTTGTCATCAATGCTGTCGTGAGACTTAAAATATTGTGATATTCCATGAATTTTGTGAACGTCGGCTTTTCGCCCCCCTCATGTCCAAATCCTGGCTCCGCCCATGTTTGGTACCTTCCTGCTAAACTAATAGCGAGGCACACAACATTGCATACATGATAGAACCTATGGCTGAGGCATAGGGAATGACTTTCATTTTCTCTCTATCTTCTGCAGTGGTCAGGCATTGAGTCTGACTCAACTTCACACCTTGTAACACAGCCAAGAACCCTTTCTTTGACTAATCTATTTTGAACTTCTTACAAAAAAATCAAGGTATGTGCTTTGTGAAAGTCCAATTAAGCGTCTTGATCTATCTCTATAGATCTTGATGCCCAATATATAAGCAACTTCACCAAGGTCTTTCATTGAAAATTTCTTATTCAAGTATCCTTTTATGCTATTCAGAAATTCTGTATTATTTCCAATCAACAATATGTCATCCACATATAATATTAGAAATGTTACAAAGCTCTCACTCACTTTCTTATAAATACATGCTTCTCCAAAAGTCTGTATAAAACCATATGCTTTGATCACACTATCAAAGCGTATATTCCAACTCCGAGAGGCTTGCACCAGTCCATAAATGGACCGTTGAAGCTTGCACACTTTGTTAGCACCTTTATGATCGACAAAACCTTCTGGTTGCATCATATACAACTCTTCTTTAAGATATCCATTAAGGAATACAGTTTTGACATCCATTTGCCAAATTTCATAATCATAAAATGCGGCAATTGCTAACATGATTCGGACAGACTTTAGCATCACTACGGGTGAGAAGGTCTCATCGTAGTCAACTCCTTGAACTTGTCGAAAACCTTTCGCGACAAGTCGAGCTTTGTAGACAGTAACATTATCGTTAGTGTTAGTCTTCTTCTTGAAGATCCATTTATTCTCTATTGCTTGCCGATTATCGGGCAAGTCAACCAAAGTCCACACTTTGTTCTCATACATGGATCCCATCTCAGATTTCATGACTTCAAGCCATTTTGCGGAATCTGGGCTCATCATCGCTTTCTCATAGTTCGTAGGTTCGTCATGGTCTAGTAACATGACCTCCAGAATAGGACTACCATACCACTCTGGTGCGGATCATACTCTGGTTGACCTACGAGATTCAGTAGTAACTTGATCTGAAGTTTCATGATTATTATCATTAACTTCCTCATTAATTAGTGTAGGAATCACTTGAACTGGTTTCTGTGATGAACTACTTTTCAATTCAGAGAAGGTACAATTACCTCATCAAGTTCTACTTTCCTCCCACTCACTTCTTTCGAGAGAAACTCCTTCCCTAGAAAGGATCCATTCTTAGCAACGAATATCTTGCCTTCGGATCTATGATAGAAGATGTACCCAACAGTCTCTTTTGGGTATCCTATGAAGACACATTTCTCCGATTTGGGTTTGAGCTTATCAGGTTGAAGCTTTTTCACATAAGCATCGCAACCCCAAACTTTAAGAAACGACAGCTTAGGTTTCTTGCCAAACCACAGTTCATATGATGTCGTCTCAACGAATTTAGATGGTGCCCTATTTAACGTGAATACAACCGTCTCTAAAGCATAACCCCAAAATGATAGCAGTAAATTGGTAAGAGACATCATAGATCGCACCATATCTAATAAAGTACGTTTACGACGTTCGGACTCACCATTATGCTGTGGTGTTCCAGGTGGCGTGAGTTGCGAAACTATTCCACATTGTTTCAAATGAAGACCAAACTCATAACTCAAATATTCACCTCCACGACCAGATCGCAGAAACTTTATTTCCTTGTTACGATGATTTTCCACTTCACTCTGAAATTCTTTGAACTTTTCAAATATTTCAGACTTATATTTCATTAAGTAGATATACCCATATCTGCTCAAATCATCTGTGAAGGTTAGAAAATAACGATACCCATTGCAAGCCTCAACACTCATCGGACCGCATACATTAGCATATATTATTTCCAATAAGTCAGTTGCTCGCTCCATGGTTTCGGAGAACGGAGTCTTAGTCATCTTGCCCATGAGTCATGGTTCGCAAGCATCAAGTGATTCATAATCAAGTGATTCCAAAAGCCCATCAGCATGGAGTTTCTTCATGCGCTTTACACCAATATGACCTAAACGGCAGTGCCACAAATAAGTTGCAATATCATTATTAACTTTGCATCTTTTGGCTTCAATATTATGAATATGTGTATCACTACAATCGAGATTCAACAAAAATAGACCACTCATCAAGGGTGTATGACCATAAAAGATATTACACATATAAATAGAACAACCATTATTCTCTGATTTAAGTGAATAACCGTCTCGCATCAAACAAGATCCAGATATAATGTTCATGCTCAACGCTGGCACCAAATAACAATTATTTAGGTCTAAAACTAATCCTGACGGTAGATGTAGAGGTAGTGTGCCGACGGTGATCACATCGACTTTGGAACCATTTCCCACGCGCATCGTCACCTCGTCCTTAGCCAATCTTTGTTTAATTCGTAGCCCCTATTTCGAGTTAATACCCAGGCGCTACTATGAGCATTAGTAAGGTACACATCAATAACATGTATATCAAATATACCTTTCACTTTGCCATCCTTCTTATCTGCCAAATACTTGGGGCAGTTCCGCTTCCAGTGACCAGTCCTTTTGCAGTAGAAGCACTCAATTTCAGGCTTAGGTTCAGACTTGGGCTTCTTCCCTTAAGCAGCAACTGGCTTGCTGTTCTTCTTGAAGTTCCCCTTCTTCCCTTTGCCCTTTTTCCTGAAACTAGTGGTCTTATTCACCATCAACACTTGATGCTCCTTCTTGATTTCTACATCTGCAGCCTTTAGCATCGCGAAGAGCTCAGAAATTGTCTTTTCCATCCCTTGCATATTATAGTTCATCACAAAGCCTTTATAGCTTGGTGGCAGTGATTGAAGAACTCTGTCAATGACACTATCATCAGGAAGATTAAATCCCAGCTGAGTCGAGTGGTTATGGTATCCAGACAATATGTGTTCACTGACAGAACTGTTCTCCTCCATCTTGCAGCTATAGAACTTGTTGGAGACTTCATATCTCTCAACTCGGGCATTTGCTTGAAATATTAACTTCAACTCCTGGAACATCTCATATGCTCCATGACGTTCAAAACGTCTTTGAAGTCCTGATTCTAAGCAGTAAAGCATGGCACACTGAACTATCGAGTAGTCATCAGCTTTGCTCTGCCAGACGTTCACTACTGTAGGATGCTGCTAAAGCGACACTACGATCAGAGACCCTTCGACGAAACTATGTGCGATGCAATAATCGCAAACGGTGGTGTAAAAGAACCGTAAAAAGGTGCAAAACGTTTGCGATGGCAGAGCCATCAAACAAGGTTCAAATTTTAGTTGCGTGTGCGATGCAGGGCATACCGTCCAGTTCAATGAACTATTTGTGATGAGGCGGAACAAAATAAACGAGTAGACAGTTGAAGGCGTGTGCGATGACGAGGAATTGTTTGTGATGACGAGGAACAATAGAAACGGGCAGCTAGATAAAGGTGTGTGCGATTGAGGGCATACACTTTAGAAGGATTAACTGTTTGCGATTAGGCAACAGAACAGAAATGGGCCAGCCAGATCAAAGTGTGTGCGATTGATGGCATACACTTCACACAGATGAACTGTTTGCAATTAGTCACAACAAACTGAAACAGTTAGATAGATCAACGTGTGTGCGCTAGACGGGCACACACATTCTAATTAAAAGAAGCGTGTGCGATGGTAATAATGAGCGCGCACGGTTTTTGGAACAAGACGTGTGCTGACATTGCCTATTGCGGTGCAACGTATGGTGCAAATGCCACGTACGCGACTGAGAAGGCGTACGTGCCCACGTTACACATTCCGAGAATAGTGCCACTCTTATAACCTTTAGTAAATTTTGAGCATACGTCTCATCCCATTCCAAATTGCAAACCTGTTCACACCGATTAAAACCTAAACGGTTTCCCACTTAGGAGCGTATTAGTACTCAGTTATAAATACTACTACTCCAAGATGATTGCACATTCCTCCTCAACTCCTCATCCACAAAAACAAATAAGTCATTCACCATCGTTCCCTTGCGTCAGCCATGGCCAGCGTGAGTTCTGGGTCGAGAGATTGCCACCAGGGAGATGCGAGCATGGAAGCGGAAGCATGAGAGATGTCCCGCCTCGCTGTGAATGCAGTCGGCATGTCTCGCCACGCGGCCATAGCAGCACAGAGGTCCCGCCGCGCCGCCGAAGCAGCACGCAGGTCCCGCCGCACCGTTGATGCGACAGACTGGTCTGGTCACGCCATGGAAGCAGA
Source organism: Triticum dicoccoides (assembly GCF_002162155.2). Taxonomy (NCBI): domain Eukaryota; kingdom Viridiplantae; phylum Streptophyta; class Magnoliopsida; order Poales; family Poaceae; genus Triticum; species Triticum dicoccoides. Next base: position 163,522,781 of record NC_041390.1, on the reverse strand, counting down.
AGAGATGTCCCGCCGTGCCGCGAATGCAGAAGGGATGTCCTCCTGCGCCGCAGCAGCCTGGGAAAATGTCTCACGGGCAGGCGAGGACTCTTACAGGCGCATGCATGCGATCGTCCATAGCCAGATGGATCAGATCTCCGGCTGGGTGAGGTTGCACGACGACATGAAAGCCTCTTTTGTCGGCGTCATCCGGCAACTAAATGAGAGCAATGCGAAGCTTCGGTCTGAGCACGACCTGCTGAGGGCGAAGATCGTCGGAAGTGCAGAGTAGGAGGAGGAGACTACTGCCTTGTTGAAGAGGGCCGTCGTCATCGTTGAGAAACTTATGGACGAGAATGCCATGCTGCGCATCGAGCGCAGAAGGCTGGTGGAGGAATCCGTGGATGCTCTCAAGCAGCATCTTGAGGACAAGAAAGAGCTCATCGCCGCTTGCCACAGAGACTAGTTCCCTCGGCCTGCAGCAACGCATCAAGAAAGTAGAGATCAACGAGCCAGATCGTTGTCTTCCTTCTTCTTTTGCCCTTGTGTATTTCGGGCATTGCCGCATGTGGCTTTTTTAAATTATGTTCCTCTTTTGTGGGGATTTTAATTATGTTCCTAAATAAGACAATTATTATCCATTGTCATCGTCCTTATATTCATCATGCTTGCTATAAGTCGCAGTCGATGCTATATAGGTCCGTCGGATCTTACATCAAGAACCGTGCAAAACTTTCTTTCCATATTTTCAATTTTCTCTCTTAAATCTAAGTCTAGTGAGACATATAAGCACGTCGTAGAACAGAGGCTCGGGCGCCATTAATGGAGATGTTGGGTGGGAGGTGCGCGGCAGGTAGAGGTCAAAGGGCTCTCCTCCCGATGAGCACGCGCAGGGGTCTGATCGCACGCCTCCCGTACTAAAATAGCAACCCCGCACGGCACCTCCTAGCCAATAAAAAATGTGATGCGTGGCGGCACATAATTGGTAAGTAGAACGCCCACGGTTTCAATAATACTTGTGTTCCTAATTTGTAACGTGACATCACTTGTTCCAAAATGACTTTGCTGATTGTTAATGTGTGCACCTTCGCAAATCAGACAAAAAAATTACCATAGCATGTTAGTGCCATGTCATGACACCATGCCAAGTTTCATGATTTTCAGGCATGTTTTGGATTTACAGGAATTAAAAAAAACCAAGTTTCTCAATCTTTACGGTCGAGCCACGATGCCCATATGTTCGAATTTCATTCCCATTTCTTGCATGGGACCTAGAAATTCACCCAAGGACACACATGTGATTTTTCAACCAACTTTGGTGCACTCGAGCATGTGCTTGTAGTTTAAATTTGAATTATGCATATTAAATGCGCAGAAACTCAATTAATGTATTAAAAAAAGCCAAATGAACCTGGAATAATTCCAAAATTTAGCACGATACTTCTATTTGGTCTAATCTGCCTGTGTAAAAAAATTAAGGCGTGAGAAGGCAGTGTGCGTATGTCGTTTCGCACACAGAGGTGACACGTTCCCTCTCGGAACCACGAGCCTTCTTGAGGGAAGGCTCCGGTTTGCAAGAAGCTTACACCAAAACTTGTTCCAATTCGGCCAAAAAAATTACCACAGCATGTTGGTGCCATGTCATGACACCATGCCAAGTTTCATGGTTTTCAGGCATGTTTTGGATTTATAGAAATTAAAAAACCAAGTTTCTCAATCTTTCTGGCCGAGCCACAACGCTCATAATTGAATTTCATTCTCATTTCTTGCATGGGACCTAGAAATTCACCCAAGGACACACATGTGATTTTTCAACCAACTTTGGTGCACTGGAGCATGTGCTTGTAGTTCAAATTGGAATTATGCACACTAAATGCACAGAAACTCAATTAATGTATAAAAAAGGCCAAACGAACCCGGAATAATTCCAAAATTTAGCACGATACTTCTATTTGGTCTAATCTGCCTGTGTAAAAAAATTAAGGCAGGAGAAGGTAGTATACGTATGTCGTTTCGCACACGGAGGTGACATGTTCCCTCTCGGAACCACGAGCCTTCTTGAGGGAAGCTCCAATTTGCAAGAAGTTTACACCAAAGCTTGTCCCAATTCGGACAAAAAAATACCGCAGCATGTTGGTGCCTTGTCATGACACCATGTCAAGTCCCATGATTTTCAGTCGTGTTTTGGATTTACATGAATTAAAAAAAACAAGTTTCTCAATTTTTCCGGCCGAGCCACGATGCCCAGATATTTAAATTTCATTCTCATTTCTTGCATGGGACCTAGAAATTCACCCAAGGACACACATGTGATTTTTCAACCAACGTTGGTGCACTGGAACATGTGCTTGTAGTTCAAATTTGAATTATGCACATTAAATGCACAAAAACTCAATTAGTGTATAAAAAAGGCCAAACAAACCCGGAATAATTCCAAAATTTAGCACGATAATTCTATTTGGTCTAATCTGCCTATGTAAAAAAATTAAGGCAGGAGAAGGCAGTGTACGTATGTCGTTTCGCACATGGAGGTGACACACGTTCCCTCTTGGAACCACGAGCCTTTTTGAGGGAAACTCGTGTTTGCAAGAAGCTTACACCAAAGCTTGTCCCAATTCGGCCAAAGAATTTACTGCAGCATGTTGGTGCCATGTCATGACACCATGTCAAGTTTCATGATTTTCGGGCGTCTTTTGGATTTACAGGAATTAAAAAAACAAGTTTCTCAATCTTTTCGGCCGAGCCACAACGCCCAGATGTTTGAATTTCATTCCCATTTCTTGCATGGGACCTAAAAATTCACCCAAGGACACACATGTGATTTTTCAACCAACTTTGGTGCACTGGAGGATGTGCTTGTAGTTCAAATTTGAATTATGCACATTAAATGTGCAGAAACTCAATTAATATATAAGAAAGGCCAAAGGAACCCGGAATAATTCCAAAATTTAGCACGATACTTCTATTTGGTCTAATCTGTCTATGTAAAAAAATTAAGGCGGGAGAAGACAATGTACGTATGTCATTTCACACACGGAGGTGACACGTTCCCTCTTAGAACCACGAGCCTTCTTGAGGGAAGCTCCGGTTTGCAAGAAGCTTACACCAAAGCTTGTCCCAATTCGGCCAAAAAAATTACCGCAACATGTTGGTGCCATGTCATGACACCATGCGAAGTTTCATGATTTTCAGGCGTGTTTTGGATTTACAGGAATTAAAAAATCAAGTTTCTCAATCTTTCCGGCCGAGCCACGACTCCCACATGTTTGAATTTCATTCTCATTTCTTGCATGGAACCTATAAATTCATCCAAAGACACACAAGTGATTTTTAACCGAATTTTGGTGCATTGGAGGATGTGCTTATAGTTCAAATTTGAACTATGCACATTAAATGCCCAGAAACTCAATTAATGCATAAAAATGCCAAATGAATCCAGAATAATTCCAAATTTAAACATGACACTCATGTACTAGTTGCATGTTCATTGTACGTAAATGTTCTTGCAATTCAAACACCATCTTTTCCCTTCGTAACACCATTTTGTCTTTCAATACATAATGAAAAAATCAGGTATACCACAAACAGTTACTAGAAAGAATCGTGTGGGATGCGATATAAAATATGTTGGCGCACCGTCTTGTCTGGCTTACGTAGGAAGCTTCGTCGTCTACAGTCCACCACCCCCGCTTGAACCACACTTGCGCGCCAGTTTCTCGCGGCACCGAGCGATATTTTTTTGCCACCACGGAAATATCTATGTCCCCGCCCCTCCCTCCCACCAAAAGCCACATTTCCACTGTTCCTCCTTGCTTTCCAAGTTCAAACCTTCACTGCTGCTTACTGGCAGCTCAGCCTCCTCGCCGGTGACCCTTCTTCTTGTAGCGCCGCCTCCTCGTCGGCTACCCATCTTCTTGCAGCGCCGCTTCCTTGCCGGCGACCCTTCTTCTTGCAGCGCCGCCTCCTCGCCGGCGACCCTTCTTCTTGCTGTGCGGCCTCCTTGTCGCCGACCCTTCTTCTTGTTGCGCGGTCTCGTCGATATGGTCAGGTAATCCACACCCCACCCACACCATCCTCCTCTTTTCCCGTCCCACATGCCCGGACCAACGGCGTGGCACCTTCCACCGAAATCACTGCCCCTCCCTCCTCCAATTAAGCACCGCCCACATCCATTTTGCATGCAGTATAACGTGGAGCTCAGTAGCATGTGGCCGCACGCGCGCACGAGGTTGATATGGCTGTCATGCATGTCGACCGCCAGATCTTGGAGGAGCACCTCGTCATCGAGGCCATCGTCGACACCGCCACGCAGTTGTCTACTTTAAAATACAGTTCATGATGTTTTCTTGAGGCCACCGCCAGTGCCTTCTAGTAATTTGTCCTCTGAAATGTTAATATGCAATATGATGTTCAGTTAACAGTTTGGTCCTCTGAAATGTAATGTTCAGTTAACGGGGCTCACGAGATTTTCTACTTTAAGTTTTGTGTTGTGAAGTTTTCAAGTTTTGAGTGAAAGATTTGATGGATTATGGAACAAGGAGTGGCAAGAGCCTAAGCTTGGGGATGCCCATAGCACCCAAAGATAATCTAAGGACACCTAAAAGCCCAAGCTTGGGGATGCCCCAGAAGGCATCCCCTCTTTCGTCTAATTCCATCGGTAACTTTACTTGGAGCTATATTTTTATTTACCACATGATATGTGTTTTTCTTAGAGCGTCTTGTATTATTTGAGTCTTTATTTGTTAGCTTTCCATAATCATCCTTGCTGTACACACCTTTTGAGAGAGACACACATGATTCAGAAATTGTTAGAATACTCTATGTGCTTCACTTATATCTTTTGAGTTATATAGTTTTTGCTCTAGTGCTTCACTTATATCTTTTAGGGCATGGTGGTGGATTTGTTTTATAGAAACTATTGTTCTCTCATGCTTCACTTAGATTATTTTGAGAGTCCTACAAAACAGCGTGGTAATTTGCTTTAATTATGTTAGGCATTCAAGATTAATAAAAAATTTCTTATGAGTGTGTTGAATACTATGAGAAGTTTGATACTTGATAATAGTTTTGAGATATGGGGATGGTGATATTAGAGTCGTGCTAGTTGAGTAGTTGTGAATTTGAGAAATGCTTGTGTTGAAGTTTGTGATTCCCGTAGCATGCACGTATGGTGAAACGTTATGTAAAGAAGTTGGAGCATGAATTATTTATTGATTGTCTTCCTTATGAGTGGCGGTCGGGGACGAGCGATTGCCTTTTACTACCAATCTATCCCCCTAGGAGCATGCGCGTAGTACTTTGCTTCGATAACTAATAGATTTTTGCAATAAGTATGTAAGTTATTTATGACTAATGTTGAGTCCATGGATTATACGCACTCTCACCCTTCCAGCATTGCTAGCCTCTCTAATACCGCGCACCTTTTGCCGGTATCATACACCATATACCTTCCTCAAAACAGCCACCATACCTACCTATCATGGCATTTCCATAGCCATTCCGAGATATATTGCCATGCAACTTTCCACCATTTCGTTTACTATGACACGCTCCATCATTGTCATATTGCTTTGCATGATCATGTAGTTGACATTTTTAGTCGTGGCAAAGCCACCATTCATAATTCTTTCGTACAAGTCACTCATGCATCATTGCTATCCCGGTATACCGCTAGAGGCATTCATATAGAGTCATACTTTGTTTTAGTATCGAGTTGTAATCATTGAGTTGTAAATAAATAGAAGTGTGATGATCATCATTCATAGAGTATTGTCCCAAAAAAGGCCAAATAAAAAAGGAAGGCCCCAAAAAATATAAAAAGGGACAATACTACTATCCTTTTTCCACACTTGTGCTTCAAAGTAGCACCATGATCTTCATGATAGAGAGTCTCCTATGTTATCACTTTCATATACTAGTGGGAATTTTTCATTATAGAACTTGGCTTGTATATTCCAACGATGGGCTTCCTCAAAATGCCCTAGGTCTTCGTGAGCAAGCAAGTTGGATGCACACCCACTTAGTTCTTTTTGTTGAGCTTTCACATACTTATAGCTCTAGTGCATCCGTTGCATGGCAATCCCTACTCACTCACATTGATATATATTAATGGGCATCTCCATAGCCCGTTGATACGCCTAGTTGATGTGAGACTATCTTCTCCCTTTTTGCCTTCTCCACAACCACCATTCTATTCCACATATAGTGCTATGTCCATGGCTCACGCTCATGTATTGCGTGAAGATTGAAAAAGTTTGAGAACACCAAAAGTATGAAACAATTTCTTGGCTTGTCATCGGGGTTGTGCATGATTTAAATACTTTGTGTGCTGAAGATGGAGCATAGCCGGACTATATGATTTTGTAGGGATAACTTTCTTTGGCCATGTTATTTTGAAGAGACATAATTGCTTGGTTAGTATGCTTGAAGTATTATTATTTCTATGTCAATATTGAACTTTTTTCTTGAATCTTTCAGATCTGAATGTTCATACCACAATTAAGAGAATTACATTGAAATTATGCCAAGTAGCATTCCACATAAAAAATTCTGTTTTTATCATTTACCTACTCGAGGACGAGCAGGAATTAAGCTTGGGGATGCTTGATACGTCTCCAACGTATCTATAATTTTTTATTGTTCCATGCTATATTATATCCTGTTTTGGACATTATTGGGCTTTATTATACACTTTTATATTATTTTTGGGACTAACCTATTAACCGGAGGCCCAGCCCAAAATTGTTGTTTTTTGCCTATTTCAGAGTTTCACAGAAAAAGAATATCAAACGGAGTCCAAACGGAATGAAACCTTCGGGAACGTGATTTTCGGAATGAACATGATCCAGAGGACTTGGACCCTACGTCAAGAAAGCTACCAGGAAGGCACGAGGTAGGGAGCGCATCTACCCCCCCAGGCGCGCCGTCCACCCTCATGGGGCCCACGTTGCTCCACCGACGTACTCCTTCCTCCTATATATACCTACATACCCCCAAACTACCAGATACAGAGCCAAAACCCTAATTCCACCGCCGTAACTTTCTGTATCCACGAGATCCCATCTTGGGGCCTTTTCTGGAGCTCCGCCGGAGGGGGCATCGATCATGGAGGGCTTCTACATCAACACCATAGCCTCTTCGATGAAGTGTGAGTAGTTTACTTCAGACCTTCGGGTCCATTGTTATTAGCTAGATGGCTTATTCTCTCTTTTTGGATCTCAGTACACAGTTCTCCCCCTCTCTTGTGGAGATCTATTCGATGTAATCTTCTTTTGCGGTGTGTTTGTTGAGGCCGATGAATTGTGGGTTTATGATCAAGTTTATCTATGAACAATATTTGAATCTTCTCTGAATTCTTTTATGTATGATTGGTTATCTTTGCAAGTCTCTTCGAATTATCAGTTTGGTTTGTCCTACTAGATTGATCTTTCTTGCAATGGGAGAAGTGCTTAGCTTTGGGTTCAATCTTGCGGTGCCCTTTCCCAGTGACAGTAGGGGCAGCAAGGCACATATTGTATTGTTGCCATCGAGGATAACAAGATGGGGTTTACATCATATTGCATGAGTTTATCCCTCTACATCATGTCATCTTGCTTAAAGCGTTACTCTGTTCTTTGAACTTAATACTCTAGATGCATGCTGGATAGCGGTCGATGTGTGGAGTAATAGTAGTAGATGCAGGCAGGAGTCGGTCTACTTGTTTCGGACGTGATGCCTATATACATGATCATACCTAGATATTCTCATAACTATGCTCAATTCTGTCAATTGCTCAACAGTAATTTGTTTACCCACCGTAATACTTATGCTCTCGAGAGAACCACTAGTGAAACCTATGGCCCCTGGGTCTATTTTCCATCATATTAATCTTCCGTCAACAAGCTATTTCCTTTTCTGTTTATTTTGCTTTCTTTACTTTGCATCTTTATCATAAAAATACCAAAAATATTATCTTATCATATCTATCAGATCTCACTCTCGTAGGTGACCGTGAAGGGATTGACAACCCCTTTATTGCGTTGGTTGCGAGGAGTTTATTTGTTTGTGTAGGTGCGAGGGACTCGTGCATGGCCTCCTACTGGATTGATACCTTGGTTCTCAAAAACTGAGGGAAATACTTACGCTACTTTACTGCATCACCCTTTCCTCTTCAAGGGAAAACCAACACAGTGCTCAAGAGGTAGCAGTTTACCATCGAGGTTTGTTCAAGCAAGGTCCTTTGGCTAATAGCACATTATTGTGCAGTTGCAGGAATCATTCTAATATTTAGGTTTCTTACAATTTGGTCTTGCACATGTAGGTCCTGCTGTCAGAGGCTTAGACCCACTGTTCGACCCATTTTGCATATGGGGAAATGAGATGTCCATGAATATCAGTCAAGTCAAGAAACTCAGAAAGATTGTTAGGATGAAGAAACTTGCGATGAATAATAGCAAGATCTTTGTTTGCACAATGAAGAAGACATCAGTCAACTATAGGATGGTACTAACTCTTTTACCTTGTTTTACCCCTTGCGCCATTTCAAAATTTATAACAGTGATTTATGCATAGCTTTGTTTTCAGTACTTTCCAAAGTAGTTCACCCATGATTACCTCTCAAACCACCTGCATGGTCAAGAGGCGAGGAAGGTATTCATTCAACACCCACGGTACAATATTTAAGTCTTGCTGAAGAGGATGAAGGTTGGGCGGGCGATTATCCATAGCCACTGGCCTGAAGTTGCAAGGACATTCAACATCACTGAAGGCTCAATATTTGCCTGCCGCTTCTGCAGTTTCCCAGATGAGATTCATCTGTCTATTTACCATGTATGATGCTACTTTCCAAAGGTTCTTGATGTTGCATGTGAAACTTGGTGCTGTTGTGTAATGGCTTAACTGAGTGCCGAAGCTATCCGATGTAATTCAATTATGAAATCCTGGTTGCTGTTATACGGATATGAAATATCTTGTGTGTTTTATAATAAATATCAATTTGATTAATACATGGATTATCAATAATAGGCTAATTACCCTGCTTATTGGGGTTTTCTATTACAGACGATTACTCAGACAACACCGTGAGCGATGAACTCAAACAACCAGCAGGGTTTCTAGAAAGTAGGCGTGTTCAATCAACTAACAATCACACACGCCTTCCGGCAGCGAACTGTTTGCATTAGGCCACCTTGCACAAACGTTTCCACACAAAGAACTGTGTGTGATATACATACCTACGGAAATGTTTTTCTAGGATTCACCGTGTGGGATGTACATACCTATGGAAATGATTGGTTTCGATGCCTCGCCCGATCGCACACGAGCTCATTTGGTGTCCCAGGAGGGCCTATCCTCGACAGTTTCTGGGTCGTGTGGGAAGGACCCCCCTATCGCCCACACTCACTTGGCGACGGTTCCAAATGTCGTTGCGGAAAGGGGTTAAAAACCGTTTGTATAGCACGTCGTTGTACCAGTGGTTCATAACGTCCGGTGTTGCTCCTGCACCGGGTCTTACACCTAGTGGTGCTTCCAGGACGTAATTCTTCTGTGCAGCAATGAGGATAATCCTCAAGTTACAGACCCAGTCCGTGTAATTGCTACCATCATATTTCAACTTAGCTTTCTCTAGGAACGCATTAAAATTCAAAGGAGCGGTAGCACGGGCCATTGATCTACAACAACATAGACATGCAAAAACTATCAGGTACTAAGTTCATGATAAATTAAAGTTCAAGTAATCAAATTACTTAAGAACTCCCACTTAGATAGACATCTCTCTAGTCATCTAAATGATCACGTGATCCATATCAACTAAACCATGTCTGGTCATCACGTGAGATGGTGTAGTTTTCAATGGTGAACATCACTATGTTGATCATATCTACTATATTTATAAGTTGTTTTGTTTCACTCATATAGCTATCTAGTTTAACTTACCAACCCAAATACTACATAAGAAAAGGAATATAAATAGTTAATGCATTTTATAGGAAAAATATCTATTTTAACGAATCACACGTAGAGATATTGCTAGCACGCAAAAAGTTAATGGTATTTCATAGCTAATGGATTGAGCAGCAGCACATAGACCGCCTGAAAAAGAATATTTATTATTTGAGCTATATCCTGCCATAAGAAGACCAATAGGAGCTATACCTGAAATGGCAATCCATCAAAAAACATCAATACTAAGATCGGCTAAAACAAAATGATATCCCAAAGGGATAACTAAAAAACGTACCTTTCGGTCTCAGTGTTTCAAGGCCATATCTACATATGCTAGGCTCGTCAAGTTTAACCCAAGTATTCTGCACGTGCAAAACTGGCTTGCACCCGTTGTATGTGAACGTAGAGCTTAGCACACCCGATCATCACGTGGTGTCTCGGCATGATGAACTGTAGCAACGGTGCATACTCAGGGAGAACACTTATACCTTGAAATTTAGTGAGAGATCATCTTAAAATGCTACCGCCGTACTAAGCAAAATAAGATTCATAAAAGATAAACATCACATGCAATCAAAATATGTGACATGATATGGCCATCATCATCTTGTGCCTTTGATATCCATCTCCAAAGCACCGTCATCATCTCCATCGTCACCGGCTTGACACCTTGATCTCCATCGTAACATCGTTGTCATCTTGCCAACTATTGCTTCTACGACTATCGCTACCGCTTAGTGATAAAGTAAAGCAATTACATGGCGATTGCATTTCATACAATAGAGAGACAACCATAAGGCTCCTGCCAGTTGCCGATAACTTCTACAAAACATGATCGTCTCATACAACAATTTATATCTCATCATGTCTTAACCATATCACATCACAACATGCCCTGCAAAAACAAGTTAGACGTCCTCTACTTTGTTGTTGCAAGTTTTACGTGGCTGCTACGGGCTTGTAGCAAGAACCGTTCTTACCTACGCATCAAAACCACAATGATTTTTCATCAAGTGTGCTGTTTTAACCTTCAACAAGGACCGACCGTAGTCAAACTCGATTCAACTAAAGTTGGAGAAACAGACACCCGCCAGCCACCTGTGTGCGAAGCACGTCGGTAGAACCAGTCTCATGAACGCGGTCATGTAATGTCGGTCCGGGCCGCTTCATCCAACAATACCATTGAATCAAAGTAAGATGCTGGTGGTATGCAGTATGACTATTATCGCCCACAACTCTTTGTGTTCTACTCGTGCATATATCATTTACACATAGACCTGGCTCAGATGCCACTGTTGGGGAACGTAATAATTCAAAAAAATTCCTACGGTCATGCAAGATCTATCTAGGAGATGCATAGCAACGAGACGGGAGAGTGTGTCCATGTACCTTCTAGACCGAAAGCGGAAGCGTTTAGTAACGCAGTTGATGTAGTCGAACATTTTCACGATCCAACCGATCCAAGTACCGAACGTACGGCACCTCCGTGTTCAGCACACGTTCAGCAGGATGACGTCCCTCAAGCTTGTGATCCAGTAGAGGTTCGAGGGAGAGTTCCGTCAGCACGACAGCATGGTGAGGGTGTTGGTGATGTGATCCGCGTAGGGCTTCGCCTAAGCACTACGACAATATGACCGAGGTGGTAAACTGTGGAGGGGAGCACCGCACATGGCTGAGGTACAATTGATGTCCTTTGGGGTGCCCCTGGCCACGTATATAAAGGAGGTGGAGGAGGAGGCTGGCGGCCAAGGAGGGCGCGCTAAGGGGGAAGGAGGGAAGGAGAGGGAGAGGGAAAGGAAAGAGGGGGCCACGCCCCCCCTAGTCCAATTCGGACTGCCTCGGGGGGATCCTTCTGGCCTGCCCTCTCCTACTCCCTTATGGCCCATTAAAGCCCATAACTTCCCCGGGGGGTTCCAGTAACCCCTCGGTTCCCCAATAAATATCCAAAACGTCCCTAAATATTTCCGGTGTCCGAATACCTTCATCCAATATATCAATATTTACCTCTCGACCATTTCGAGACTCCTCATCATGTCTGTGATCTCATTCAGGACTCCGAACAAACTTTGGTCACCAAATGTCACATCCCTAGTTCTGGTATGCACTAGGCTAGCCCTTCATGTGAGCATCATGTTTAAATTCAAATGAAATTTGAATTAAGGAATTTTCAAAAGCCTCAGAAGACCTCTAAAAATAACCAACATTTAAATCTCATCAAATGAGTCCAAGAAAATGTTCCTGTAATCTCTGGAAATATTGGCAAGGGATAAAATTCAAACCAATATTTCTAGAATCTCAGAAACAATTATTTTGGGCCTTTGAAATAATCCAATAAATATTTGAATTGGATCTATATTTGTTATATAATAAATATATGTTCAATAATTCTGGAAATTGTTGTGTAGCTTTGGATAAGTCCATTTAGTTCACACAATTATTTTCATGAATTTTGAAAATGGTTTGGTCTTTGAACTAAATCAAAACATAATAGCAAAAATAGAAAAAGAGAACAAATTAAATAACAGAGAGAGAGAGAGTTAGTACCTGGGCCACTTACCTGTGCGGCCCAGGAGCCGGCCCAGCCCAGCTGGCCGATGCCAGTCGTCTCCCTCCTCTCGCCAGAAGGACGAGGGGTGTGTGCCAACTGCGCGCGCCCACGCGCCTGGCCACCTCCTGCTTCCCGCCGCTGCCTCGACGCCCAGGACGTCACCGCGCACCCCCCGGACCCTCTGCACCTCTCCCCTCTCTCGCTGGACCTCCTCTCCCTCCTCTGCCTCTTCCCGCGGCGCCACCGAACACTGCCGTCGCTGCCGCTTGCTGCTGCCGTGGCCACCGCCTCCTCCTTGACCCCTCGCCATGCCTGCGAGCTCCGTCTCGACGTCTCCGACCTCCTCGACGAGCCACGAAGCCCCGGACGCGCCGCAACGCCACCACCGCCGCCGTTTCCCTCGTCGGACACCGAAGATCGTCGTCATCGATTTGCCGCCTCCCGAGCGTCCCCAAGCCCGCTAACCATCCCTACGGATCCGCTGTGAGCTCCTGCTGCTTCTCCTTTGCTCGCCCCCTCCGTTCCCGTCCCCTAGCTCGGTCTTCCACCACGGCCGAAGCTCGCCGCCGCCGTGCCTCGTCGCCGTCGTGGCCAGAGCCACAGTGGCTCGAAGCCGAGCACACTGCCGTACTCCACACCTCACCAGGAGCACGTAGCACACACCAGCGCCTCCCCTAGTGCACTACAACGCCAAGCCTGTCGTTGTCCGAACTCCGGTGGCCGCAAAAGAGCTCGCCGCCATTGACTCCGTCCACCCCCACTCGAACCACGACCACCCACAGATGCGCCATGCTTCCCTCTTTCAAACGCGCCCTTCCGTGCATCAAATGGTGGCCTGTAGGCGAAACCGAGCCACTCCAGTGCGCCTCTGCCGCGTTTTGGTCGCCGTCGGCGTAACTCCGGCGAGGGTGACGTGGCAGGTTATTTAGGTCTAATGACGCACTTAGTCAACACCTAGTGACACTGACAGTAGGGCCCCACTGACTAATTAAACTTAGATTAGTTTCTTCTTAGTATTAACTAATCACAGTGGCCCCACGCGTCAGCATTGACCATGCTGACGTGGCCATTGACTCGGACCACATGTCACTGACCCTAACTAGCACCGTGACACTGACTAGTGGGACCCACTGGTCAGGTTTGACCTAGACCGTCTTTGTTGACCTGCTGACGTCACACTGACGTCATGCTGACGCAGTAAATCATTTTCTGGATTTAAAATAATTAGAAAATTCCAGAAAATGTCTAAAACTTCTAAAAATCATAGAAATTAATCTATAACTCAAAATGAAATAATTTATATATGAAAAATTATCAGAAAAATTCAAGGAATCTATTTGTACCATTTTCATGCATGTTTAAACAATGTTTGTCCTCTGTTTTGGACAAAACAAATAAAGGGCATTTAAATAATCATATATGGAGTTGGAATTTGAATCATGTATTCAAACCAACTTCATTTAAATCATAGCTAGATGCATTAGCTCAAATCACAGCACATTGCCATGTCATGATCATGCATCATATTGTGGCATTGCATTGATTGTGTTCTTTCTCAGTTGCCGGTGTTTGTCCCCTCTCGATAGACGTGGTTCCGACGATGTGATCGATGACACCGATGAATAACTATACTATCTTCAGAAGTGCCAGGCAAGCAAAACCCCCTTGTTCATTCCGATACAATCCCACTCTCTTGCTCCTGCTCTCTTTTACTGCATTAGGACAACAACGATTCAACTGTTACGTGCTGTGGTAGTTGAACCCCTTTCCTCTACATGACCTGTCATTGCCATAGTAAATAGATGAAACCCACTAGCATGAGTAGGAATTGTTTGAGCCCTGATGTGCCTACTCATTCATGCTTGTTGTCAGGCCTACTACTACTTAGAGTTGAGTTAGGTCTGATTCATATGGAATGAATTGGAACGTGGTGAACATGTCCTACCGTTGAGAGCTAAGTGTGTGAACATGATTTGGTAAAGGTAGCGATGAGAGGCCATGTAGGAGTACATGGTGGGTTGTCTCATTGCAGCCGTTCTCAGGAACTGAGTTCTGTGTTTGTGATCCATGAATAGTTACTAACACACATTGGGTTCCGGTAACTCGGCCCCTCTCGGCTTATTAATCATCTCGATCTCTGTCCAGGAGTTGCAACTAGTTTCTGCTATTTGTAGGTAGTGTTAGTAGTCTACCAAGTGGCACCCGATACAGGTGGGCTTGGGACAGACTAGGCACAGTGGCACGGTGTACCAAGTGGCACCCGGATGGTGGGCTTGGGAACCCTGCACACATCATTTGGGGCCGTGAGCGACACCCCGGCCGGATCTCCTTGCGGATGGAACCCGAATAGGCGATAAACCTGGATGAGAGACTTTTGTGGTTAGTCAGGTCGTGGCCGACTCCCTCGCCAGGCTTCCGCTTGAAGGTTACCGAGGTACACGACATGTACATGGTGGTAAGTGGCGAGAGCGTGTGTGAAGAAGTACACCCCTGCAGGGTTATCATTATCTATTCAAATAGCCGGATTCCTCGGATATGGAAACTTGGACCCCTTGCATCGTTCATAGACAAGTGAAAGTGGATACTCTAAAATGCACAAGATAAGCGTGAGTGCTATGGATGGCATTCTCGTAGGGAGACGGGAGCGGATCCATAGTGGTGTATTGATATGGTGAATATGTGGACTCATGTGCGCCACCTCAAAGAGTTATTTGCAATAGTAGTTCAGGTTAGCCACTGAGTCAAAGTTGGCTTGCTGCAGTTAAACTCCACCACCCTTTTGTTGCTACTAATGCATATGTAGTTAGTTCTGATGTAAGTCTTGCTGGGTAAATTTGTACTCACGTTTGCTTAATTTATGTTTTGCAGAGAGACTTCAGTCTCTCTAGTAGTTCCACGTGGACTTCGACGTTTAGCTTGATACCTCAGCTACGATCTTGTGCCCTTGGCAGGATCTGGTAGATAGTCAGGCTTCTCAGCCTTTTTCATTTGTAGAAGTCTGTTATCAGACATGTTAAGCTTCCGCATGTGCTTTGACTTGTGTGATTTGAATGTTGGGTCATGAGACCCATGTTTGTATTATCTGGCTCTTCGGAGCCTAATGAATAAATACTTGAGTTGTAGAGTTATGTTGTGAGGCCATGTTGTATTTACACATATCGAGCATATTGTGTGTATGATTGAAATGCTTGGTATGTGTGGGATCCGACAACCTAGTTGTTCATCCTTGGTAGCCTCTCTTATGGGGAAATGTAGTCTTGTGCTTCCATGAGCCATAGTAGTCCGTTACAGCCCGGTTCACCGAAGTGCTGCTAGCCCAGCACTACTGCTCTGGAACACTTAGACTGGCCGACATGTGATTCACTTTGTTCCTGTGTCTGTCCCTTCGGGGAAATGTCACGCGGTGACATCCAGAGTCATGTTAGCCCAGTTGCTACAGCCCGGATTCACACGCTGCTGACCAACATGCTCGATGTTGATTCATGTATGCCTGTCCCCATAAGTTAGTGCCACTTTGGGTTCACGACTAGTCATGTCGGCCCGGGTTCTCTGTCATATGGATGCTAGTGACACTATCATATACGTGAGCCAAAAGGCGCAAACGGTCCCGGGCCATGGTAAGGCGACACCCGTGGGGATTCCGTGCGTGAGGCCGCAAAGTGATATGAGGTGTTACAGGCTAGATCGGTGTGACTTAGAATCGGGGTACTGCAGCTTTGGTATCAGAGCCTGACTGCCTCTAGGATTACCAAGCCAAGCTTGTCGAAGTCATGTCTAGAAATGCTTTAGTTATATACGGGAATTGATTGTGGATGGGAACGTAAGGCTCTTTTTACTCCTTATCCTCATGACCTTCTGATCTGAGTCAACCTCTTCTTTTCTATGGGGATTAAGAACTAGGCCTTATCATCTATCTATCAGGATGACGTGTTACTAATCCATAGACTTATAGGATTGATGGATTCAAGTCTCAGTTCAGTTTATACTATTTCTGTATGTTCATAGCTGGCCTCAGAACCTTGATATTGTGATGCTAAGTGGTCATGCCACCATTTTTGCAGGTTGTCTCAAATCTTTTTGAGCAATTACAGCCATTATGCTGTCCGAGTCATCCCAGGTCTCTAAATAGTCTGATGCATTTGCAAATCCTTCCTTCTCGTTCCTGATGTTCCTTTGAGCCAGATTAACCACACTTCGGTAAGTTGAGGTAATCCATTGCCTCGACATATATGTTGGAGCTATTATTATGACCCTGGATATATTAGGGAACCACCTATTACCCTAGCCATGTGTTGTATCCCCAGTGTGATAATTCTGGCCATCATTCTTGAAAGCATCCCGTGATGCCATCTAGTTTAGTAGGTATTCTATCCATGGGTTCCTGAAACCCATGAGTCATTCTGCATATCTCTGTTGATAATGTTTGCTCGTTCCTTTAGGATATTAGCAACCTTGTGATAGCCTTCCAGGTCCGTGGTATATCATTCTTCCAATACCATGAACCATCCATGGCAGGCGTTCATCTTGAGCGAAAGGATCGCGATAAGAGTGCTCTTGATGAGTTCTCTGTTATAATTGTGACTCTGCCAGTTCTACCTTTCTACATGGGTTATCCGGAAGAAATATGTTGAACTCGTTCGACATAATAATCTATGCACCACAACTCAGAAAACTATATGTTCCTTTTGAGTTGTCCCTTTTAGTTATATCCCAACCCTAGTCTATCAATTGATAGTCAAAAGTATGTCCGCATTCGTTCATCGATGCCTTTTACTCTTGTGGTCCATCAAGTCATTCTGCTTCAGAATGACTAGGAGAAACAAACTCCAGTACCTCGTCCGTTTCTTGGATTGGGTCAAAGCAGTTGTATCGCAGATCAAAATGCCAATCCAGCTTCTGATTCTGTTCTACCTTGAAGTATTGCCCTCTTGATGTCAGAAATGTCATGATAATTTCACCAACTCTTATGAATTCTTGATATAGTGATACTTCTCGCCATCATCATTCGTTCCCCGGTTCCGTGTTGTTGCAACCAGAATACCGACAAGTGAACCGTGATGTGTGAAATCAATACTCCTAGCAACCCCGTTGCGTGGTGGTTAATGGACAATAACCTCATTCTTAGCGTGTTGATTTTTGAATCATCACCCTAAGGCTGATCGTGCTACCTAGCCTTATTTCTAGTGCACTTTTCGATCAATGAGTTAGTATAGTGCCAATCCTTGCTTATTTGATCATATTTTCTTGCCTGAGAAGCAAGATTGTTCCCGAGCTTAGTGACATATCGGTGGTTCGTGATTTTCCGAATAGCTTCTCGGAAGTATTACCAGGTTGTCACCTGACTGCTATGTGGAGTTCATGATCAAGTTGGTTTTTCCATAAACCACTCCTTCTCTAAGAATGTGTGTTGGATACCCCTGAGCTAGTTGGTTAAGCCAAACAACAACTTGGAGAGTTGGAAGATAAAAGCTTGCCTAACTTAGTTTGTTCCAAAAGGATATCCATGTGTTTGTGTGTTAGTTGAAGAAAGATGATATCTTCGTCGATTGGTCCCTTTGATCAGTTGTTGGACCTATTGTCTTATCAAAACTTTGATTTGAGTATGGGCTATCACCAAATCAAATCAGTACCAATGATGTCGTAATGTTGTCTTACTTGTGGTTGATCCCTCGAGCATACATCATTACATCTTTTGGCCTGATCAATGCTATCATATTGTTCACATAACCATGCAACCCCATCTTATGGAAATCTTGATAAATTGTTGTTGAGCCCATCGACAACGTCTTTATCTCCTCCATGATTCATGTTGAACATTAAGCTAGTGTTGGAAACTTTTGAAAGCATTTCTTCATGCTAGCTCATGAAGCATATGTTTGGATGAAAGAAGTAACTGCCTCTAATTCATGTGCATTTGATGCAAGTTGCCGCCGTGAATTCAAGAAAGTCTATTTTTGCCTCCTCTGGAATCATCCCAAGTTAGTCATGCACGTGCGAAGTGCTCTATGGTTTGATAGGTTGGCCGCCTCCACTCCATATGTGTTCCTAGCACACCAAGCCACTGATTGATTTTTTCGAGGGAAAAGGAGTTGATGTGCGAATACTAGTTCATGTACAAGATTCCAATATCCTCGATGGTGGTTCCCAACTAAAACTCGGTAGTGTTTTGTTGTAAGACTACCATGTGGTCATGCTTGTCTGGGACAGCGTGTTCACATGTTTGTAGCAGAACCAACTCATGTTTTGGAGCTTGCTATCATAGTTCATTCTCGAGAATCTCGCAATGCCATCTCGTCAATTTGTGTTGCTACCTTTCTTTTTCCAAACATGCGATCTGAAATATCCTGTTACTAACCAGATCTGAATCTCAGGCTGGTATGATGGTTGGGTCATTCCCAACATTTGCATTTTGTTTCCAGCTTGCACCCGTCATTGTGTCAGTCTGCCATGGGTCCCTTCCATTTCCGATGATAAGCAGAAATCATCCATCGGGTTGTCTTCAACAAGGTAGTCCACATCATCCATTCGAACTCCGCCAAACCATTGTTGTGATTTGCCTTAGGCTGGTATAAAAAGTTTCAATGATCTAGATATCAAAAGTAATTCTTTTTGCCACTTAAGGGAGTAATTCCACGAGTCACCTTCCCTGAGGTACTCCATTATGGAATCATGGCAATTTTTCCTTGCTACTTTGAAACCCTCGTCAAAGTGTTTCTTCCATCCCTCCTGATGCATGTTTTGCCTCTCAGCTCCAGAGATGTTTCTATGTCTCATTCCATGAGTTGATCTTGTGATCATTAAGATAATCCTAAGTTGCTCGAACCTCAGGAAGATCTATTCTTCTAAAATTCTCCCTTTCTACTCGTTGTCATGTTGGATGTAGTTCTCAAAGCAAGACGTCCAGATCAAGGTGATGCAATGAATCAACATCCTCGAGAAAGACATTTGGATTGTGAAGATTGTGTTAGCTTGTGTCCCTCTGTCTTCCTATCTCACGACTTGAATCTCAGGACGGGATTCTTGTTTAGTAGGGGTGAACTATCACATCCCTAGTTCTGGTATGCACTAGGCTAGCCCTTCATGTGAGCATCATGTTTAAATTCAAATGCAATTTGAATTGAGGAATTTTCAAAAGCCTCAGAAGACCTCTAAAAATAACCAACATTTAAATCTCATCAAATGAGTCCAAGAAAATGTTCCTGTAATCTCTGGAAATATTGGCAAGGGATAAAATTCAAACCAATATTTCTAGAATCTCAGAAAAAATTATTTTGGGCCTTTGAATTAATCCAATAAATATTTGAATTGGATCTATATTTGTTATATAATAAATATATGTTCAATAATTCTGGAAATTGTTGTGTAGCTTTGGATAAGTCCATTTAGTTCACACAATTATTTTCATGAATTTTGAAAATGGTTTGGTCTTTGAACTAAATCAAAACATAATAGCAAAAAGAGAAAAGAGAACAAATTAAATAACACAAAGAGAGAGTTAGTACCTAGGCCACTTACCTATGCGGCCCAGGAGCCGGCCCAGCCCAGTTGGCCGATGCCAGTCGTCTCCCCCCTCTCGCCAGAAGGACGAGGGGCGTGTGCCCACCGTGCGCGCCCATGCGCCTGGCCACCTCCTGCTTCCCGCCGCTGCCTCGACACCCAGGACGTCGCCACACACCCCCCGGACCCTCTGCACCTCTCCTCTCTCTCGCTGGACCTCCTCTCCCTCCTCTGTCTCTCCCCGCGGCGCCACCGAAAGCTGCCGTCGCTGCCGCTTGCTGCTGCCACTGCCACCGCCTCCCCCTCGACCCCTCGCCATGCCTGCGAGCTCCGTCTCGACGTCCCCGACCTCCTCGACGAGCCACGAGGCCCCGGACGCGCCGCAACACCGCCACCGCCGCCGTTTCCCTCGTCGGACACCGAAGATCGTCGTCGTTGATTCGCCGCCTCCCGAGCGTCCCCGAGCCCGCTAACCATCCCAATGGATCCGCTATGAGCTCCTGCTGCTTCTCCTTTGCTCACCCCCTCCGTTCCCGTCCCCTAGCTCGGTCTTCCACCACGACCGAAGCTCGCCGCCGCCGTGCCTCATCGCCGTCGTGGCCAAAGCCACAGTGGCTTGAAGCCGAGTACACTGCCATACTCCACACCTCACCAGGAGCACGTAGCACACACCAGCGCCTCCCTTAGTGCACTACAATGCCAGGCCCGTCGTTATCCGAACTCCGGCGGCCGCAAAAGAGCTCGTCGCCGTTGACTCCATCCACGCCCACTCAAACCACGGCCACCCACAGATGCACCTCGCTTCCCTCTTTCAAACGCGCCCTTCCGTGCATCAAACGGTGGCCTGTAGGCGAAACCGAGCCACTCCAGTGCACCTCTGCCGCATTTTGGTCGCCGCCGGTGTAACTCCGGCGAGGGTGACGTGGCAGGTTATTTAGGTCTAATGACGCACTTAGTCAACACCTAGTGACACTGACAGTAGGGCCCCACTGACTAATTAAACTTAGATTAGTTTCTGCTTAGTATTAACTAATCATAGTGGCCCCACGCGTCAGCATTGACCATGCTGACGTGGCCATTGACTGGGACCACATGTCAGTGACCCTAACTAGCACCGTGACACTGACTAGTGGGACCCACTGGTCAGGTTTGACCTGGACCGTCTCCATTGACCTGCTGACATCACATCGATGTCATGCTGACGTAGTAAATCATTTTCTGGATTAAAAATAAGTAGAAAATTCCAGAAAATGTCTAAAACTTCTAAAAATCATAGAAATTAATCTGTAACTCAGAATGAAATAATTTATATATGAAAAATTATCAGAAAAATTCAAGAAATCCATCTGTACAATTTTCATGCATGTTTGAACAATGTTTGTCCTCTGTTTTGGACAAAACAAATAAAGGGCATTTAAATAATCATATATGGAGTAGGAATTTGAATCATGTATTCAAACCAAGTTCATTTAAATCATAGCTAGATGCATTAGCTCAAATCACAGCATATTGCCATGTCATGATCATGCATCATATTGTGGCATTGCATTGGTTGTGTTCTTTCTCAGTTGCTGGTGTTTGTCCCCTCTCGATAGACGTGGTTCCGACGATGTGATCGATGACACCAATGAAGAACTATACTATCTTCAGAAGTGCCAGGCAAGCAAAACCCCCTTGTTCATTCCGATACAATCCCACTCTCTCGCTCCCGCTCTCTTTTACTGCATTAGGACCACAATGATTCAACTGTTACATGCTGCGGTAGTTGAACCCCTTTCCTTTGCATGACCTGTCATTGCCACAGTAAATAGATGAAACCCACTAGCATGAGTAGCAATTGTTTGAGCTCTGATGTGCCTACTCATTCATGCTTGTTGTCAGGCCTGCTACTGCTTAGAGTTGAGTCAGGTCTGATTCATCGGGAATGAATTGGAACATGGTGAACATGTCCTACCGTTGAGAGCTAAGTGTGTGAACATGATTTGGCAGAGGTAGTAGTGAGAGGCCATGTAGGAGTACATGGTGGGTTGTCTCATTGCAGCCGTTCTCAGGAACTGAGTTCTGTGTTTGTGATCCATGAACAGTTACTACCACACATTGGGTTCCGGTAACTCAGCCCCTCTCGGCTTATTAATCAACTCGATCTCTGTCCAGGAGTTGCAACTAGTTTCTGCTGTTTGTAGGTAGTGTTAGTAGTCTACCAAGTGGCACCCGATACAGGTGGGCTTGGGACAGACTAGGCACAGTGGCACGGTGTACCAAGTGGCACCCGGATGGTGGGCTTGGGAACCCTGCACACATCATTTGGGGCCATGAGCTACACCCCGGTCGGATCTCCTTGCGGATGGAACCCGAATAGGCGATAAACCTGGATGAGAGACTTCTGTGGTTAGTCAGGTCGTGGCCGACTCCCTCGCCAGGCTTTCGCTTGAAGGTTACCGAGGTACACGACGTGTACATGGTGGTAAGTGGCGAGAGCGTGTGTGAAGAAGTACACCCCTGCAGGGTTATCATTATCTATTCGAATAGCCGGATTCCTTGGATATGGAAACTTGGACCCCTTGCATCGTTCATAGACAAGTGAAAGTGGATACTCTAAAATGCGCAAGATAAGCGTGAGTGCTATGGATGGCGTTCTCGTAGGGAGATGGGAGCGGATCCATAGTGGTGTATTGATATGGTGAATATGTGGACTCGTGTGCGCCACCTCAAAGAGTTATTTGCAGTAGTAGTTCAGGTTAGCCACTGAGTCAAAGTTGGCTTGCTGCAGTTAAACTCCACCACCCCCTTTGTTGCTACCAATGCATATGTAATTAGTTCTGATGTAAGTCTTGCTGGGTACATTTATACTCATGTTTTATTAATTTATGTTTTGCAGAGAGACTTCAGTCTCGCTAGTAGTTCCACGTGGACTTCGACGTTTAGATTGATATCTCAGCTACGATCTTGTGCCCTCGGCAGGATCTGGTAGATAGTCAGGCTTCTCAGCCTTTTTCATTTGTAGAAGTCTGTAATCAGACATGTTAAGCTTCCGCATGTGCTTTGACTTGTATGCTTTGAATGTTGGGTCATGAGACCCATGTTTGTATTATCTGGCTCTTCGGAGCCTAATGAATAAATACTTGAGTCGTAGAGTTATGTTGTGATGCCATGTTGTATTTACACATATCGAGCATATTGTGTGCGTGATTGAAATGCTTGGTATGTGTGGGATCTGACAACCTAGTTGTTCATTCTTGGTAGCCTCTCTTATGGGGAAATGTAGTCTTGTGCTTCCATGAGCCATAGTAGTCCGCTATAGCCCGGTTCACCGGAGTCCTGCTAACCTAGCACTACTGCTCCGGAACACTTAGACTGGCCGGCATGTGATTCACTTTGTTCCTGTGTCTGTCCCTTCGAGGAAATGTCACGCGATGACATCCGGAGTCCTGTTAGCCCAGTTGCTACAACCCGGATTCACACGCTGCTGACCGACATGCTCGATGTTGATTCATGTATATCTGTCCCCGTAAGTTAGTGCCACTTTGAGTTCACGACTAGTCATGTCGGCTCGGGCTCTCTGTCATATGGATGCTAGCGACACTATCATATATGTGAGCCAAAAGGCGCAAATGGTCCCGGGCCATGGTAAGGCGACACCTGTGGGGATACCGTGCGTGAGGCCGCAAAGTGATATGAGGTGTTACAGGCTAGATCGGTGTGACTTAGAATCGGGGTCCTCACACCAAAACACATAACTCATAATACAAATCGTCATCGAATGTTAAGCGTGCGGACCCTATGGGTTCGAGAACTATGTAGACATGACCGAGACACATCTCCGGTCAATAACCAATAGCGGAACCTGGATGCTCATATTGGCTCCTACATATTCTACGAAGATCTTTATCGGTCAAACCGCATAACAACATACGTTATTCCCTTTGTCATCGGCATGTTACTTGCCTGAGATTCGATCTTCGGTATCATCATACCTAGTTCAATCTCGTTACCGGCAAGTCTCTTTACTCATTCTCTAATGCATCATCCCATAACTAACTCATTACTCACATTGCTTGCAAGGCTTATAGTGATGTGCATTACCGAGAGGGCCCAGAGACACCTCTCCGATACACGGAGTGACAAATCCTAATCTTGATCTATGCCAAATCAACAAACACCTTCGGAGACACATGTAGAGCATCTTTATAATCACCCAGTTATGTTGTGACATTTGATAACACACAAAGTGTTCCTATGGTATTCGGGAGTTGCATAATTTCATAGTCAGAGGAATATGTATAAGTCATGAAGAAAGCAATAGAAATAAAACTAAACGATCATAATGCTAAGCTAACGGATGGGTCTTGTTCATCACATCATTCTCTAATGATGTGATCCCGTTCATCAAATGACAACACATGTCTATGGTCAGGAAACTTTACCATCTTCGATTAACGAGCTAGTCAAGTAATGGCATACTAGGGACACTCTGTTTGTCTATGTATTCACACATGTACTAAGTTTCCGGTTAATACAATTCTAGCATGAATAATAAACATTTATCATGATATAAGGAAATATAAATAACAACTTTATTATTGCCTCTAGGGCGTATTTCCTTCAATATAGACGCCGGAGGGGCCCAAGGTTGTACAGAGTCGGTTTACCGAAGAAGGAAACTATACATCGGGATGCTAATCTTGCCATCCACGCAAAGGAGAGTCCCATCCGGACATGGGGAAAGGCCTTCTACCTTATATCTTCACTGCCCATCATTCTGGACCATATCACACAACCCAGACACCTGAGGAACCCATAATCCAGGACTCCCTTAGTAGCCCCCGAACTGGCCTTCGGCGACGATGCAGTATCCGGATTATGCCTTCAGCTTTGCAAGGCGGGTTCTTTATTATATTTTGGACCAATGACAGTCTGGCCGTGACCTTGACGTTCCTGCCTCTTATGCTTCCTCCCTGTTGCCGCTTTTATTTCCGTGCGCTTGAGTGAATACGAACGGTCCATGATTTTTTGCAAACAGGCCCCTCACCACACTCGGATGGCATCTACATAAGGGGATGTGGATCCCCTAATGCCATTCCAAATCACGCAAAAAGCAAAAATGCCAAGTTTAGTCATGAACAAAGCCTTCCGTCATGGACAGTGACCCAGTCTCCTCTTCGCGCCCCCATGGCCCTCAAGAGGGCGACTGGCAGAGTTGCTCCATGCCTCATCTTCAGCTGAGCCGACTCCAGACGCAGGGTTATCTCCCCCTCGCGGATCTAGTCTCCATTCGAGCGGGATTGTACTCAACTGGTAACAACGCGATGGGTGAGAACTCCCCCAACCCCAATAAGGAGGTGAGGGTGTGCTTCATGATAACCCACAAGTATAGGGGATCGCAACAGTTTTCGAGGGTAAAGTATTCGACCCAAATTTATTGATTCGACACAAGGGGAGCCAAAGAATACTCTCAAGTATTAGCAGCTGAGTTGTCAATTCAACCACACCTGGAAACTTAATATCTGCAGCAAAGTATTTAGTAGCAAAGTAATATGATAGTAGTGGTAACAGTAGCAAAAGGTAATGGTAGTAAAAGTAATGTTTTTGGTATTTTGTAGTAATGATAGCAATAGCAACGGGAAAGTAAATAAGCGAAGAACAATATATGGAAAGCTCGTAGGCAATGGATAAGTGATGGAGAATTATGCCGGATGCGGTTCATCATGTAACAGTCATAACCTAGGGTGACACAGAACTAGCTCCAGTTCATTGATATAATGTAGGCATGTATTCCGAACATAGTCATACGTGCTTATGGAAAAGAACTTGCATGACATCTTTTGTCCTACCCTCCCGTGGTAGCGGGGTCCTTATGGAAACTAAGGGATATTAAGGCCTCCTTTTAATAGAGTACCGAAACAAAGCATTAACACATAGTGAATACATGAAATCCTCAAACTACGGTCATCACCTGTAAGTATCCCGATTATTGTCACTTCGGGGTTAACGGATCATAACACATAATAGGTGACTATAAACTTGCAAGATAGGATCTAGAACACTCGTATATTGATGAAAACATAATAGGTTCAGATATGAAATCATGGCACTCGGGCCCTAGTGACAAGCATTAAGCATAGCAAAGTCATAGCAACATCAATCTCAGAACATAGTGGATACTAGGGATCAAACCCTAACAAAACTAACTCGATTACATGATAGATCCCATCCAACCCATCACCGTCCAGCAAGCCTACGATGGAATTACTCACGCACGGCGGTGAGCATCATGAAATTGGTGATGGAGGATGATTGATGATGACTATGGCAACGGATTCCCCTCTGCGGAGCCCCAAACGGACTCCAGATCAGCCCTCCCGGGAGGTTTTAGGGCTTGGCGGCGGCTCCGTATCGTAAAACGCGATGAATTCGTCTCCCTGATTTTTTCTCCCCGAAACACAATATATAGAGTTGGAGTTGGAGCCGGAGAGGCACCAGAGGGCCCACGAGGTAGGGGGCACGCCCTAGGGGGGCAGGCGCGCCCCCACCCTCGTGGAGAGGTGGTGGGCCCCCTAGCCTTCATCTTTTGCATGTATTTTTTATATTTTCCAAAAAGTTGCTCCGTGAAGTTTCAGGTCATTGCGAGAACGTTTGTTTCTGCACATAAATAATACCATGGTAATTCTGCTGAAAATAGCGTCAGTCTGGGTTAGTTCTATTCAAATCATGCAAGTTAGAGTCCAAAACAAGGGCAAAAGTGTTTGGAAAAGTAGATACGTTGGAGACGTATCAACTCCCCCAAGCTTAAACCTTTGCTTGTCCTCAAGCAATTCAGTTGATAAACTGAAAGTGATAAAGAAAAAACTTTTACAAACTCTGTTTGCTCTTGTTGTTGTAAATATGTAAAGCCAACATTCAAGTTTTCAGCAAAGATTATAACTAACCACATTCGCAATAACGCTCAGGTCTCAAGTTTACTCATATCAATAGCATAATCAACTAGCGAGCAATAATAATAAATCTCGGATGACAACACTTTCTCAAAACAATCATAATATGATATAACAAGATGGTATCTCGCTAGCCCTTTCTGAGACCGCAAAACATAAATGCAGAGCACCTTTAAAGACCAAGGACTGACTAGACATTGTAATTCATGGTAAAAGAGATCCAATCAAGTCATACTCAATGTAAACTAACAATAATGAATGCAAATGACAGCGGTGCTCTCCAACTGGTGCTTTTTAATAAGAGGATGATGACTCAGCATAAAAGTAAATAGATAGGCCCTTCGCAGAGGGAAGCGGGGATTTGTAGAGGTGCCAGAGCTCGGTTTTGAAACAGAGGTGAATAATATTTTGAGCGGTATACTTTCATTGTCAACATAACAACCAAGAGATGGCAATATCTTCCATGCTACACACATTATAGGCGGTTCCCAAACAGAATGGTAAGTTTATGCTCCCCCTTCCACCAACAAGCATCAATCCATGGCTTGCTCGAAACAACGAGTGCCTCCAACTAACAAGAGTCCCAGGGGGAGTTTTGTTTGGAATTATTTTGATTTAGTTTGCATAAAGCATGGGACTGGGCATCCCGGTGACCAGCCATTTATCTTGTGAGTGAGGAGCGGAGTCCACTCCTCTTGAGAATAACCCGCCTAACATGGAAGATACATACAACTCTAGTTGATACATGAGCTATTCGAGCATAGAAAATATGATATTTATTTGAAGGTTTAGAGTTTGGCACATACAAATTTACTTGGAACGGCAGGAAGATACCGTATATAGGTAGGTATAGTGGACTCATATGGAATAACTTTGGGGTTTAAGGGATTGGATGCACAAGCAGTATTCCCGCTTAGTACAAGTGAAGGCTAGCAAAAGGCTGGGAAGCGACCAGCTAGAGAGCGACAACAGTCATGAACATGCATTAAAATTAATCAACATCGAATGCAAGCATGAGTAGGATATAATCCACCATGAACATAAATATCGTGAAGGCTATGTTGATTTTGTTTCAACTACATGCGTGAACATGTGCCAAGTCAAGTCACTTAAATTATTCAGAGGAGGATACCACCCTATCATACCACATCATAACCATTTCAATAGCATGTTGGCACGCAAGGTAAACCATTATAACTCATAGCTAATCAAGCATGGCACAAGAAACTATGATCTCTATTGTCATTGCAAACATGTTTATTCATAATAGGCTGAATCGGGAACGATGAACTAATCATATTTACAAAAACAAAAGAGGTTGAGTTCATACTAGCTTTTCTCATCTCAGTCAGTCCATCATATATCGTCATAATTGCCTTTCACTTGCACGACCGAATAGTGCGAATAATAATAATAGTGCACGTGCATTGGACTAAGCTGGAATCTGCAAGCATTCAATAAACAGGAGAAGACAAGGCAATATGGGCTCTTTTGTCAGATCGACATTTATGCATATAAGAGCCACTTCTACAATTTAATAACGGTCTTCTCCTATCGACCCCCAAAGAAAAGAAAAGAAATAAAACTATTTACACGGGAAAGCTCCCAACAAGCAAAAGAAGAACAGGAAATATTTTTGGGTTTTCTTTTTAATTACTACTACAAGCATGTAAATTAAACTAACTAAAAGCTACAACTAATTTTTTTGGTTTTTCTTAAGGTTTATTAAACACACAAGAAGAAAGCATAAAAAGGAAAATAAACTAGCATGGATGATACAATGAAAAAGTATGAGCACCGACATCTAGCAATGAGTGTGTGAACATAAATGTAATGTCGGTGGGAAATACGTACTCCCCCAAGCTTAGGCTTTTGGCCTAAGTTGGTCTATGGCCACGGCTGGCCTGGCAGATATCCATAATAGTAGTTGGAGTCGTACTGAGATGAAGAAGAGGAAGACTCCGATTGCCACTGGCTGACAATCATCTCCGGATCCCACTAATAATTAGACTGTCGTGGAGGATCAACTTGTGGTTCCGGCTCTGGCTCCATGGCTAGGTTCCGATAGGCGTGAATAGCCTTTAACAGAACAAGGTACTGGCCTACAGATAAATCAAACAAAGAAGGAGCAGGCAGGGTAATAGTCTCAGGATGATGTTTATTAAAGAACAATTGGTATTTAAGCTCCCCTTCCCTATTCTTAACAATAAAATCATGTGCCACCATACTTTTATAATCTAGATAAACACAAGGCAACACCTTTTCTTCCTTCTCATAATGCCTAATAGGTATATTAAAATGTGCAGCTAGGCGTGAAGCATAGATGCCTCCAAAGATGGGGCCCTTGGTACGGTTCAGACTTAACCGTTTGGCAATAATACCGCCCATACTAACAGAGTTGTCACCGTATAAACCGTGGAGCAAAATAATAATATCAGGGACACTAAGGTGTCCACAGTTTCTGTGACCAATTAAACAACGACTAGCAAATAATGCAAAATAGCGTAAAACAGGAAAAATGTATGCTAGTGATTCGTGAATCGGAAACCTTCCTTGTTTCCCCTACAGTGATAGTATCAATAAACCCGTCCACATCATCGCGATATGGTTCTTCTGTCTTGCCCTCAAAAGGGACTAAACAAACCCGACAAAAATCATAAAGTGACATCTCCTTATGCTCATCATATAAATGAAACTCCACCATAGGTGGTGAGCTCCTAGAATGGAAATGAAAGTTTCGCACAAAGGTATTTGTGAGTAAGAGATACTGATCGCATTGGTCGTGGAGGAAAGCGGTGAGGCCTGCATTCTTAGCCAATTCATGAAAATCTTCATAAATACCGGCAGCTCTCAAGAAATCATCGGAAGGCCATTCACACGCCCCAACCTCCGTGGTGCGAGGCAGATTATACTTAGGCTTTGGTGCCTTTTCCTTTGAGCTTTGGCTCGATGAGCCCCTCAAAAGTCTCCTCATCATTTTCTGAAAAATTCTGAAATTTTTAGTAGCTTCAAAATAAAAGTAAACCAAACTCAATAATATTGACAGCAACTACTCCTACAAGTGCCTAGGGCCTATATCATGCATCAAAACTACTTTTGACCATATAAATTTGACATGCAAGCTCAAGAACAGGGTCACCTAAGCAGCAAAAATGCGCAATGAATAAAGCACTAGAACAAAAACTAATTGGACTAATGGAGGAGTCACATACCAAGGAACTATCTCCCCAAGCAGTTTTGTGAGAGATGCTTTGAGCAAGGAGATCGAAAATGGCAGCAAGATGAGCTAGAACTCGTGCTTGAGCTGGATATTCGTGTTTGTGGGGGGAAGAAGAAGTGTGTGGGTGCAGGAATAAGTGGAGGAGGGCCACCGTCGGCCCATGAGGTAGGGGGGCGCGCCCAGGGGGGTAGGGCGCGCCCTCCACCCTCGTGGGCAGGTGGTTGACCCTCCTGCTGTGTTCTCAGTGCCAAATATTCTCAAATATTCTAGAAAAAATCATATTTAAATTTTAGGACATTTGGAGAACTTTTATTTTCGGGGTATTTTTATATTGCATGGATAATCAGATAACAGACAGAAAAATATTTATTTTTATTTTATTTAATATAAATAACAGAAAGTAAAAGTGAGGTACAGAAGGTTGTGCTCTCTAATTTCATCCATCTCATGATCATCAAAAGGATCCACTAACAAGGTTGATCAAGTCTTGTTAACGAACTCATTCCGAATAACATGGAACCAGAGAAATTTCGAATAACACTATGTTACCTCAACGGGGATATGCACATCCCCAATAATAGGAATATCATATTTCTTCTTGACAGTAGGAAGAGGAAATTCAAAACCTCCAAATATAATCGATGGAATTTTTCCAATAGAGTTGATACTATGAACTTGAGGTTGTTTCCTCGGAAAGTGTACCGTATGCTCATTACCATTAACATGAAAAGTGACATTGCCTTTAGTGCAATCAATGACAGGCCCTGCAGTATTCAAAAAGGGTCTTCCAAGAATAATAGACATACTATCGTCCTCGGGAATATCAAGAATAACAAAGTCCGTTAAAATAGTAACGTCTGCAACTACAACAGGCACATCCTCACAAATACTGATAGGTATATGTAACGCCCTAGGACCGATGTGCCAGGTGCCGTCCAGTTATTCACTATTGTTGCGTTGTCATTGCTTGCGTGTCATGCATTGTATAGCATGTCATCATGTGCATTTCATTTGCATACATGTTCATCTCATGCATCCGATCATTTTCCCCGTTGTCCGTTTTGCATTCCGGCGCTTCGTTCTCCTTCGCTGGTCATTTCTACCTTCCTTTCATGTGTGGGGATTAAACATTTCCGGATTGGACCGAGACTTGCCAAGCGGCCTTAGTTTACTACCGGTAGACCGCCTGTCAAGTTTCGTACCATTTGGACTTCGTTTGATACTCCAACGGTTAACCGAGGGACCGTAAAGGCCTCGTGTGTGTTGCAGCCCAACACCCCTCCATTTTGGCCCAAAACCCACCTAAGCCTTCTCCATCATCTAGAGCATTCGATCACGATCGCGTGGCCGAAAACCGCACCTCATTTGGACTCTCCTAGCTCCCTCTACCTATAAATATGTGGCCTCCCCCGAAATTTTCGCGGATGAAACCCTAGCTTCGTCCTCCTCGCGCCCGGACAAATCTTCCTCGCCGTCGGACATGTCCGCGCGCCGCACCAGACCAATCCCCGCCTGCCACGTCAGCGCGCCGCTCCTTCTCTCTCCTCCCCGCCGCCGGGCCCGAGGGAGCCCAGATCGGGCCCGCCCCGGGCCAGATCGGGTCGCCGCCGCCAGCGCCCGCGCGCCGCCCGTGCCTGCTCGACCCCGCCGCCAGCGCCTCGTCTCAGCCGCCACCCGCCGGCGTTCGCCGCCTCGCCGGCGTCGCTCCGCGTCGTTCGGCCACCGCCTTCGCCCGGGATCTCCGCCGCATCCGCCGCCGCGCGCTTCACCGCCGGACGCCGTCCCCGCCACCCAACGCCACCCGCGCCGCGCCGCTCCGGTCGCCGGCCGCCGCCGCCATCGCCGGAGCTCACGGAGCTCGCCAGAGTAGACTCTGTCCCGGATCCACTCGGAGGGGACCAGATCCACCCGCTCGCTCAACCAAACGGCGTCCTCCGTCCCGGATCCGCGCCGTCCCGCTCCACCTCGTCCGCCGTTGACTTTTTCCGCGGGGTAATATTTTCACCAAGTCCCGAAATTTCAGATCCAAGTGCTCATGTTCATAGCTCCGTGACTTTGCATCCGTAGCTCCGATTCATGCATATAGCATATCAAAATGTTCATCTCAGAGGGTACATCATTTCATTCCATTGCATCATTTTAATTTGAGTTCATCTTGATGCCCGAAATGCTGTTATAAGAGGGCTACTTGAGATAATTGTCAGATCTGCTGCTCCATTTAGCTTTTTGTCATTTTTGTCATGATTAATGTGTGCATGATATGCTCCTGTGCTCTACATATGTTTTGTGAAGGGTTTTGTCATCTTTTCAGAGGTGCAAACCATGTATTTTTGTGATGTGTGTGGTGACTAGTGCAAGCTTGCAAAGTGGTGCACTTGGTAATGCTGATTTCAGGGACTTAGCATTTCCACTAAGTCCTTGATCTGTTTATCTCATGATGCCATATGTTCATGTTGTTTCCTTGTGATCCGTGCCTCTTTTGAGGATGATCAGTAAGGATGATTTGTTAATCTTATAGTGCTCTATCCATTCATGTCTTTGTTTGCATTTATGGAGCACCCTAGCTTGAGTCAATCGAGCTCTACTTTTGCTACTTTGTGAATCTGGGCAGATTGTCAACTTGTTTGCAATTTTGCCGATGTTGTTGTAGTTGATCCGTGCATGCTATGCTATTGCTCTTGCCATGTCTAGCTTGATTTTTGTGTGTTCTTGATGGGTGTATGCTTAGCTTGTCATGACTTGCACCGTAGTGAGTGCAGCGAGCTCGTTAACATGCCTACTTGAGTTATATTTCAGCATGTGCCAGTTTTCACTAAGTCTGTGATCTGATTATGTTTTTGCTATGTTCACATGCTTGCAATTGTATTTTCTGATCCCTTTTGGCTCAAGGTCACAAAGGAACTTTTGTTAAGCTATTTGAGTAGCTCCATGCCATGCTTTACTTTGCCATGTTCAGTTCCTGTAGCATGTAGTTTTATTGCTCTGAAGAGTGCTACCTGATCTGAAATTCCAGACAAGTGTTAATTTCACTAAGTCTGAGATCTGTTTGCCATATGCATTTTTGCCATGCTTGTTTGAACCTTTTAATGGATGATTTGGCCATAGCTCAGTGCTAGACTTTTGTTAAGCTTCTTGAGTGGATCCCTGCCATGTATTTTGTTGTCATGTTTGGGTGTTGTAGCATGTTCATCTCATTGCATTTAGATGGCTACTTGCTGTAAATCGCAGACCGTGGTCATATTTGAATCGCTTGCCATTTCCAAACCGTAACTCCGATTCCGGTGATCTTTATATCGTTTTCAAGCGATTTCATCTCATCTTTCCAGTGGCACGCTTGGATTTCCAAGTTGAGGCCAGGTTCATGCATTCCTTGTCCAATCATGCATATGCATCGCATACCGCATCCCGTATATCATATCATGTTCATGTGTTGGTTGTTTACTATGTTGTGTGCTTCTTTCCGGTGTTTGCTTCTTCGGGTTGGTTCCGATAACGTCGCGTTTGTGAGGACCCGTTCGTCTACGTTCGTTTGTCTTCTTCATGGACTCATTCTTCTTCCTTGCGGGATTTCAGGCAAGATGATCATACCCTCGAAATCACTACTATCTTTGCTTTGCTAGATGCTCGCTCTTTTGCTATGCCTATGCTGCGATACCTACCACTTGCTTATCATGCCACCCATATTGTTGAACCAAGCCTCTAACCCACCTTGTCCTAGCAAACCGTTGTTTGGCTATGTTACCGCTTTGCTCAGCCCCTCTTATAGTGTTGTTAGTTGCAGGTGAAGATTGAAGTTTGTTCCTTGTTGGAACATGGAGAGGCTGTTCCTTGTTGGAACATGTTTACTTGTTGGGATATCACAATATATCTTATTTAATTAATGCATCTATATACTTGGTAAAGGATGGAAGGCTCGGCCTTATGCCTGGTGTTTTGTTCCACTTTTGCTGCCCTAGTTTCCGTCATATCGATGTTATGTTCCCGGATTTTTGCGTTCCTTACGCGGTTGGGTAATAATGGGAACCCCTTGACAGTTCGCCTTAAGTAAAGCTCTTCCAGCAATGGCCAACATTGGTTTTACCATTCGCCGCCTAGCCTTTTCTTTTCCCTTGGGGGTCGCGCGCCCAAGGGTCATCATTATTTTAACCCCCCCGGGCCAGTGCTCCTCTGAGTGTTGGTCCAACCGACCGATGTCCGGGGCTACCAGGGGCAACTCTGGGCTGGCCTACCCGACGTCTGGCTCATCTGAGTGTGCCCTGATAAAGAGATATGTGCAGCTCCTATCGGGATTTGTCGGCACATTCGGGTGGTGTTGCTGGTTTAGTTTTACCCTGTCGAAATGTCTTGTTGTACCGAGATACCGAGTCTGATCGGAATGTCTCGGGAGGAGGTCTATTCCTTCGTTGACTGTGAGAGCTTGTGATGGGCTAAGTTGGGACACCCCTGCAGGGATTTGAACTTTCGAAAGCCGTGCCCGCGGTTATGGGCAGATGGGAATTTGTTAATGTCCGGTTGTAGAAAACCTAAACTTGACCTTAATTAAAACGAATCAACAACGTGTGTTACCGTGATGGTCTCTTTCCGGCGGAGTCCGGGAAGTGAACACGGTGTTGGAGTTATGCTTGACGTAGGTTGTTTTAGGATCACTTCTTGATCATACTTTTATCGACCGTGCTTTGCCTTCTCTTCTCGCTCTCATTTGCGTATGTTAGCCACCATATAT
Source organism: Triticum dicoccoides (assembly GCF_002162155.2). Taxonomy (NCBI): domain Eukaryota; kingdom Viridiplantae; phylum Streptophyta; class Magnoliopsida; order Poales; family Poaceae; genus Triticum; species Triticum dicoccoides. Next base: position 163,487,958 of record NC_041390.1, on the reverse strand, counting down.
GCTAGTCGCTTGCTGCAGCTCCACCTCATACCTTTACCTTACCCATAAGCTTAAATAGTCTTGATCGCGAGGGTGTGAGATTGCTGAGTCCCCGTGACTCACAGATACTTCCCAAACCAGCTTGCAGGTGCCGATGAGTCCATGCAGATGACACAACCAAGCTCAGGAGGAGCTCGATGAAGATCTTGTCCTTTGCGTTGTTTCGTTCTAGTTGATCAGTAGTGGAGCCCAGTTGGGGTCGATCGGGGACCTTTGTCGCATTTGGGGTTCTTCTTTTATTTTGGTTCCGTAGTCGGACCTTGATTGTATTTGGATGATGTAATGCTTTACTCATGTATTGTGTGAAGTGGCGATTGTAAGCCAACTATGTATCTCTTTCCCTTATGTATTACATGGGTTGTGTGAATATTACCTCACTTGCGACATTGCTTTCAATGCGGTTATGCCTCTAAGTCGTGCTTCGACACGTGGGAGATATAGCCGCATCGAGGGCGTTACAATATAGCAGTTGATTTATCAGCCGTTCGCAAAGATATTTTAGTAGGTGTGAACTTATTCAAATCAAGTCTATGATATAAAGAGAGAGGCATAACACTAACACCGGCTCCAAGATCACATAAAGCAGTTTTAACATAGTTTCTTTTAATGGAGCATGGTATAGTGGGTACTCCTGGATCTCCAAGTTTCTTTGGTATTCCACCCTTAAAAGTATAATTAGCAAGCATGGTGGAAATTTCATCTTCCGGTATCTTTCTTTTATTTGTGACAATTTCTTTCATATACTTAGCATAAGGATTCATTTTGAGCATATCAGTTAATCTCATACGCAAAAAGATAGGTCTAATTATTTCAACAAAGCGCTCAAAATCCTCATCATCCTTTTTCTTGGATGGTTTGGGAGGAAAATGCATGGGTTTCTGAACCCAAGGCTCTCTTTCTTTACCATGTTTCCTAACAACAAAATCTTTCTTATCATAATGTTGATTCTTTGATTGTGGGTTATCAAGATCAACAATAGGTTCAATTTGTACATCATTATCATTACTAGGTTGAGCATCATCATGAACATTATTAGTAACATTATCACTAGTTTCAGGTTCATTACCAAATTGAGTTTCAGCATCAGAAATAGAAATATCATTTGGATTCTCAGGTGTTTCAGTAATAGGTTCATTAGAAGCATGCAAAGTCCTATCATTTTTCTTTTTCTTCCTTTTAGAAGGACTAGGTGCATCTATATTATTTCTCTGAGAATCTTGCTCAATTCTCTTAGGGTGGCCTTCAGGATACAAAGGTTCCTGAGTCATTCTACCACCTCTAGTCATAACTCTAATAGCATTATCATTATTCTTACTATTCAATTCATTGAGCAAATCATTTTGAGCTTTAAGTACTTGTTCTACTTGAGTGGTAACCATAGAAGCATGTTTACTAATAAGTTTAAGTTCACCTTTGACATTAGCCATATAATCACCCAAGTGTTCAAGCATATTTGAATTGTATTTCAATTCTCTACCAAAATAAGCATTAAAATATTCTTGCTTAGCCATAAATTTATCAAACTCATCTAAGCATGGGCTAGCAAACTTAGTAAATGAGATTTCAGCTTTATCATATCTATAGAGAGAATTTACCTTTACTACCTTTGTGGGGTTATCAAGACCATGATTTTATTCATTAGGTAAGGGATTAAGATCGTATGTTTCTTCAACAGGCGGTAAATTAAGACCATGTATTTATTCAATAGGAGGTAAATTCTTAACATCTTCAGCTTTAATACCTTTTTCTTTCATAGATTTCTTTGCCTCTTGCATATCTTCAGGACTAAGAAATAGAATACCCCTCTTCTTCGGAGTTGGTTTAGGAATAGGCTCAGGAATTGGCTCCGGAGGTGTCCAATTATTTTAATTTGTCAACATATTATTCAATAGAATTTCAGCGTCATCCGGTGTTCTTTCCCTGAAAACAGAACCAGCACAACTATCCAGGTAATCTCTGGAAGCATCAGTTAGTCCATTATAAAAGATATCAAGTATTTCATTTTTCTTAAGAGGATGATCAGGCAAAGCATTAAGAAATTGGAGAAGCCTCCCCAAGTTTGTGGGAGACTCTCTTCTTCAATTTGCACAAAATTATATATATCCCTTAAAGCAGCTTGTTTCTTATGAGCAGGGAAATATTTAGCGGAGAAGTAATAAATCATATCCTGGGGACTACACACACAACCAGGATCAAGAGAATTAAACCATGTCTTAGCATCACCCTTTAATGAGAACGGGATTATTTTAAGGATATAAAAGTAACGAGTTCTCTCATCTTTAGTGAACAGGGTGGCTATATCATTTAATTTAGTAAGATGTGCCACAACAGTTTCAGATTCATAGCCATGAAAAGGATCAGACTCAACCAAAGTAATTATATCAGGATCAACAGAGAATTCATAATCCTTATCAGTAACACAGATAGGTGAAGTAGCAAAAGCAGGGCCAGGTTTCATTCTAGAATTTAGAGATTGCTTATTCCATTTAGCTAATAACCTCTTAAGTTCGTTTCTATCTTTGCAAGCTAAAATAGCTAAAGAAGCTTCCTGATCAAAAACATAACCATCTGGAATAACAAGTGATTCTTCATCATCACTTTCATTAGTATTATCAGATTCAATATTTTCAATCTCTCTAGCCCTACCAATTTTTTCATCAAGAAAATCACTAAGTGGCACATTAGTATCAGGCATAGAAGTAGTTTCATCATAAGTATCATGCATAGCAGAAGTGGCATCATCAATAACATGCGACATATCAGTAGAAATAGCAGAAGCAGGTGTAGGTGTCGCAAGCTTACTCAAAACAGAAGGTGAATCAAGTGCAGAGCTAGATGTCAGTTCCTTACCTCCCCTCGTAGTTGAGGGATAAATCTTGGTTCTTGGATCTTTCAAGTTCTTCACAATGATAAGCAGATATAAATCCCAAGTGACTCAAAGAATAGAGTTATGCTCCCCGGCAACGGCGCCAGAAAATACTCTTGATAGCCCACAAGTATAGGGGATCGCAAAAGTTTTCGAGGGTAAAGTATTCAACCCAAATTTATTGATTCGACACAAGGGGAGCCAAAGAATACTCTCAAGTATTAGCAGCTGAGTTGTCAATTCAACCACACCTAGAAACTTAATATCTGCAACAAAGTATTTAGTAGCAAAGTAATATGATAGTAGTGGTAATAGTAGCAAAAGGTAACGGTAGTAAAAGTAATGTTTTTGGTATTTTGTAGTAATGATAGCAATAGCAACAGGAAAGTAAATAAGCGAAGAAGCGAAGAACAATATATGGAAAGCTCGTAGGCAATGGATCAGTGATGGAGAATTATGCCGGATGCGGTTCATCATGTAACAGTCATAACCTAGGGTGACACAGAACTAGCTCCAGTTCATTGATATAATGTAGGCATGTATTCCGAACATAGTCATACGTGCTTATGGAAAAGAACTTGCATGCCATCTTTTGTCCTACCCTCCCATGGCAGCGGGGTCCTTACGGAAACTAAGGGATATTAAGGCCTCCTTTTAATAGAGTACCGCAACAAAGCATTAACACATAGTGAATACATGAACTCCTCAAACTACAGTCATCACCGGTAAGTATCCCGATTATTGTCACTTCGGGGTTAAGGGATCATAACACATAATAGGTGACTATAGACTTGCAAGATAGGATCTAGGACACTCATATATTGATGAAAACATAATAGGTTCAGATCTGAAATCATGGCACTCGGGCCGTAGTGACAAGCATTAAGCATAGCAAAGTCACAGCAACATCAATCTCAGAACATAGTGGATACTAGGGATCAAACCCTAACAAAACTAACTCGATTACATGATAGATCCTATCCAACCCATCACCATCCAGCAAGCCTACAATGGAATTACTCACGCATGATGGTGAGCATCATGAAATGGGTGATGGAGGATGGTTGATGATGACGATGGCGACGGATTCCCCTCTCCGGAGCCCCGAACGGACTCCAGATCAGCCCCCCGAGAGGTCTTAGGGCTTGGCAGCGGCTCCGTATCATAAAACGTGATGAATTCTTCTCTCTGATTTTTTCTCCCTGAAACACAATATATAGAGTTGGAGTTGGAGTCGGAGAGGCACCAGGGGGCCCACAAGGTAGAGGGCGCCCCCCCACCCTCGTGGAGAGGTGGTGGGCCCCCTGGCCTTCATGTTTTGCAGGTATTTTTTATATTTTCCAAAAAGTTGCTCCGTGAAGTTTCAAGTCATTCCGAGAATGTTTGTTTCTGCACATAAATAATACCATGGTAATTCTGCTGAAAACAGCGTCAGTCCGGGTTAGTTCCATTCAAATCATGCAAGTTAGAGTCCAAAACAAGGGCAAAAGTGTTTGGAAAAGTAGATACGTTGGAGACGTATCACTTCTTCCCATTCCTGTTGCGGGGCCTCAGATTTCCAATCCATCCCTTTCTTAGGGAGTTATTGGAATTTTACGGCATCCAACTAAACAACCTCACCCCAGGTTCGATTCTGCACATCTCAGGTTTCGTTGCCCTCTGCGAGCTATTCTTAGGCATTGATGCCCATTTTGAATTATGGAGGAAGTTCTTTTGCCTCGTTCCCCGCCACCGAGGAGGTTCGATATTTGAAGTGGGTGGTGCCGAAGTGCGGCATATAGCCGGACCCGAATACCTCATAGGAACACCTAAAGAGGTATACCCGCAGTGGTCTTCGGAATGGTTCTATATGGACGACGTTCCGCTATCGGATCCAGTTCGGCACGGCCTCCTTGAATTTTCCAGCGCTCCTTTGAAGAAGCGCCTCAACTAGCGTCCCCGAAGGCCCAAAGAAGAGGACAATGCGGAGATAAAGAGGTTGGTTAGCAAGGTCAGGTTGCTAGCCCATACTAAACTCTCGATAGTTGAGGTCATGGTGATCGCAATAAAGAGGTGCGTTCAGCCTCTCCAATCCAGAGTAACTCCCTTATGGTGTTACAACGGAGAAGACAACGCGTCCCATCACAGACGGATGGTCTAGATACCCCAGCCAAACTAGCCTCAATGTTGACCGAGTTGTATAAGGGCGAGAAAGAAGATTTTCTCTGGTTAAACTGCCGGGAGGGTTATTCCATGTACACCCCTATCGAATGGGTAAGATTTCAATCATCCATGTTTATTTTATTGCCATTACAGACACTGATCAAACTTGCCGTTTGTTTCCACAAACAGTCACGGAGGAAGATGACCGAGGACGTCCACTGTCCCGCTTCCCAGCCAAAGGATCATAACCATGATAAAGACCCCAGCTTTTGCAAGGATCCAGACATATATATAGAGTTCGACGATGTTTTTTTACCAAGCGAGCCTTGACGGTTTGGAAGTGGCTATCACCGCCGACTACCCCCGCCTCTATCCCTTCTGCATCATGAGTATTCGGAGGGTTCTTCAAAAGGAAATCATTGTCGGCAATTCTACCTGTTGTTGTTGGTGTCAAAACCGGAGGATCTCGGGTAGGAGGTCCCGAACTGTGCGTCTAAGGCAGATGGTAACAGGAGGCAGGGGACACGATGTTTTACCCAGGTTCGGGCCCTCTTGATGGAGGTAAAACCCTATGTCCTGCTTGATTTATTCTTCCTGATATGAGTATTACAAGAGTTGATCTACCACGAGATCGGAGAGGCTAAACCCTAAAAGCTAGCCTATGGTATGATTGTATGTTGTCCTACGGACTAAAACCCTCCAGTTTATATAGACACCAGAGGGGGCTAGGATTACACAAGGTCGGTTACAAAGGAGGAGATATACATATCCGTACTGCCTAGCTTGCCTTCCACGCCAAGTAGAGTCCTATCCGGACACGAGACGAAGTCTTCAATCTTGTATCTTCATAGTCCAACAGTCCGACCAAAGGATATAGTCCGGCTTTCTGGAGACCCCCTAATCCAGGACTCCCTCAGTAGCCCCTAAACCAGGCTTCAATGACGATGAGTCCGGCGCGTAGTATTGTCTTCGGCATTGCAAGGCGGGTTCCTCCTCCGAATACACCACGGAAGAATTTGAGTACAAGGATAGTGTCCGACCCTGCAAAATAAGTTCCACATACCACCGTAGAGAGAATAATATTTCCACAGATCTAATCTGCTGACTTGTTTTGGCAACATGACATTATGCCATGGCCCGGTGATTATTCGAACCGTTTCCTTTAACTAGCCCCGCACATAACGCGAGGCAGTTTCTTGACACGTCTTGTCAAAGCAGAGATCGTGTTCCCCTTATTACGGGATTCTCATCAATATGGGCGTGGGTAACCCAACTACGCCTAGGACTCCTAGATTTTAGGCAAGTCCCAAACGGCCACGAGGAGGACGCTTGATATTCACCCTCTTTATAAAGGGTCAAGGCTTTCACTTTTTCCTCCCGTGCTCAATCGAATCCCTCCCTCGCCTCGAGTTCTAACACTGAAAGCCTAGATAAGGTGCTTCAGATCTTCAATCATGTCCGGATCCAGCCTCTAGGGCCGGTGAATGCACTACAAAAAAAGACACATCCGTGACATTTTGGGCCGAACGAATTTTTTTTCTGTCATACATATGACACTTCTATGACAATAATTGTGACCAAACCCGGTATCATCATAGATGTGGTGGGCTCCTACTTCTATGACAAAAAATCATGACAGAAAATGGGCTTTTCGTCTTGGGCGGGCCGGAGACGCAGCTGCATGACATTCTTTGGGCCGTCCATGACGGAAAAAACCATGATAGAAGCGAGGGGGAGGAAAATTTCGGGGAGTTCCCGGTTACGGTGGGAGGTCGGGGGCCGAGCGATGCGCGTTTCTCTCGTACTCGTACGCGCGTGTGTGCGAGGCGTTGGCTCTAACTGAACCCGAGTGAGGCATTGGGCTCTAACTGAACCCGAGCGATTGCACTACAGGCTACGCGTTACTGAACCCGAGCGATCGATCGATGGCTGTTAACTGAACCCGATCGAGCGATTCCTTCGCTACTGCTACTAACTGAAGCTGATCGATGCTGCCTCTGGATGAACAGTGGGCGTTGCGGGGGGGGTGGGTGGGTTGGATGAACAGTTCCCGGTGGGGGTGGATGAGCAGGACCCTGATCGATCGAGCCGGTTGGGGCTAGATGAACAGGACCCCGTGGAGGGCTGGATGAACAGGACCACCCCGTGGAGGGCAGGATGAACAGTAGACGGTGGAGGGCATGATGAACAGTAGACGGTGGAGGGATGGTTGAATAGGAGCCCGTGGAGAGGGCTGGTTGAACAGTAGCTGGTGGAGTAGCGCGCGGTGGAGGCTGGATGAACAGGAGCCCGTGGATGAACAGTCGCAGGTGGAGGCCGGAGGAGGTCGACGGTGGATGAATAGTAGCTCGTGGAGGCTGGAGGGGGTCGACGATGGAGATGAACAGTATCCCGTGGAGTCCCGTTTTGCGGTACGCCACACCCCTCCCGATGAACAGGACCCCCGTTTCGACCGTAGCACTCCAACACAAGTCCGCTTCATCCGTTTTGCGGTATGCCACCCTCTCGATCAATAGGACCCCCGTTTCGACCGTAGGAGGTCTGTTTCCTCCATTTTGCGGTACGCCAGACCCCTCCCAATGAACAAGATCCCGTTTCGAACGTGGCCGGTCGAACACAAGGCCGTTTCCTCCGTTCTGCGGTACGCCAGGCCTCGTTTCCATCACCTGTTCCGTCCAAGCCCTCCCGATGAACACGACGCATTCCGTTGCCTCCCCATGAACACGACGCATTCCGTTGCCTCCCCATGAACACGACGACGACGTTGTTTCTCTGTTCCGACCCAGCCATGTACACGAACCCTGGCCGTACGTATGCACGAGTAGGCGTTCGAGACCCCGCCCGTATGTACACATACGTGGCCGTACTTTATTTCTTGCACCCTGGCTGCTGTACGTACATGTACATGCTACGTGCGCCTCTACTACGACACGTGCGCGCCTATACATTGACCAGTATATATGTACGTACACGTTCGCGACTAGAATGACAACGCTACGTACGCTTCGATCAGGTGGGTCCTGACTGCCAGGCACTTCCTTGCGTGCGAAGATGTAGCTGGTGGGTCCCAGCAGTCAGAGGGACGAATCATTTTGTTTTTTCTGCCCGGACGCACTTCCTTGCGTGCGAAGGTGTAGCTGGTGGGTCCCAGCAGTCAGGGGGGAAACGTTTTTTTTTCACAAAATATGGTGGCCCATCCGGTGGGTCCCCGCTGTCAGGTGGAGGAATAATTATTTTGCACATAATAAGGAGGCACTTCCTTGCTGCGGCCGTGGACCCAGCTGTCAGCCTCTCCATGTATAGTCCACGTCCAATGGAAGTCGTTCCTTGACCACGTTGACCACGCTGCGCCGAGAGCACCAGGGCGGTGGACGACGGCGAGGCCTAGGAAGGGGACGACATGGAGCCGGGGAAGACGCGTCAGTGGAAGCCCGCGCGGAGAGGAGTACGAGGGTTCACTGGTTCGGCTATGGTGTGAGGCTGTCGTCGCCGCAGGGCCTAGCCAGCAGTGGGAATAGTAGGGGCGGTGAGGCCTCCGCGGCAGCACAGCCGGCCATGGGAGGCAGGAGCATGCGGCACGACCGGCGCTGCTTTGGGCGGCTGGAGCAAGAAGACCAGAGGTTGAAGAAGCACTACGACCGTTGGATGGACGTTGTATAGTCACTGGAGCTAGAATCGTTCATATTGACAAAAGTTGACAAAGGCCCCCGTCCCAGTCAACTTAGTAGGCCCACAAGTCAGCCTCCCACCATGGTGGGTCCCAGCTAGGAGGGGGAGTATTCATTTTTTTATGCGTAATAAGGAGGCACTTCCGGTGGGTCCGAGCTGACAGCGGGGGGAACGTTTTTTTCACGAAATACGCTGGCCTGTCTGGTGAGTCCAAGCAGTCAGGGGGGAAACGTTTTTTTCCCGAAATAAGGTGGCCCGTCCGGTGGGTCCCTGCTGTAAGGTGGATGAATAATTATTTTGCGCATAATAAGGAGGCACTTCCTTGCGGCCGCCTGGACCCAGCTGTCAGCATCTCCATGTAAAGTACTCTTCCGATGGAAGTCGGTCGTTGACCATGTTAACCACGCCGCGCCGAGAGCACCAGGGCCGTGGTCTAGACGACGGCGAGGCCTAGGAAGGGGACGACACGGAGCCGGGGAAGACGCAGCAGTGGAAGCCCGCGCGGAGAAGAGTACGAGGGTTCACTGGTTCGGCTGCGGCGTGAGGCTACCGTCGCCGCAGAATAACAGGGGGTGTGTGTGAGTGGAGGGATGGCCTGGCCAGCGGTGGGAGTAGTATGGGGGCGATGAGGCCTCCGCGGCAGCACAGCCGGCTATGAGAGGCAGGAGCAGGCGGCACGACCGGCACTGCTTTGGGCGGCTGGACCAAGAAGACCAGAGGTTGAAGAAGCACTACAGTCGTTGGATGGACATCGTACGGTCACTGAAGCTAGAAACGTTTATTATTGACTAAGTTGACAAAGCCCTTGGTATGCTCCAACTTAGTAGGCCCACAGGTCAGCCTCCAAAACGGTGCGCCCCAGATGTCAGGGGGAGGAATCATTTTTTGGGCGGTCGAAGCTAAGAATATCCGAGATTGAAGAAGAAGCACGACATCCGTTGGATAGACATCCAACGGCCACTGCTGCTAGAACCGTGTGTTGACTATAATAAGTTGGCAAAGCCTTGCATACGCGTCAACTTATTTTTTTAGGGGACACGTCACTTAGTAGGCCCACAAGTGTGTGGCTAAGAACTTATAGCCCATTTGCGTTTTGTAAGAATGTACAGCCCATTTTGGAATTCTAATGGAATTTACAACAACCCATTTACAGTTTGTTAAAAGTACAGCCCATTTTCTAGCTAGGAGAATGATTAATAATTTCAAACAACCATTGAAGACAGAATTCAATAAAATTTCCCACATTTTGATGGGCTCCGAAATATTTTTATCTCGAAATTTCTAGTCATATTAAATATAAATTTGTATTACATAAAAATCCAACGAAACATTGCGCGTGCAACAATGAAAATTTAAGATTTTCAAAATCCATAAATAATATTTTATAAACTAATTTCGTGTGCATTTTTTATAGTTATTGCCCAGTTTTTATAATTACATCCCATTTATTATGTTTTAAAGCCCATTTTCCTGTTAAGCCTAATGCGTCCCTCCTAGGAAAGATTTGCAGCCCAGCGGGGCGGAGAATAACAAGTTGACCTTGCCTGGGTATTCCTCAAAAAGACGTATAGCTGGGCTAGCCATTTTCATCTTGAAAAAATTAGTATCTGGGCTGGATATCTGGCCTGGGCTAGATGGGCCACAGCCCGCCCAGTTAATACCCTGCTCTCCTCTGAACAACAACAAAATCATCGCCAAGAAAAACTCTGCAGTGCTCACGCCTCAAAAACACAAATACTGCTCGAGCTGCTTGCTCCCAGCTATCGGCCGCACCTTGTGCAATTCTCTTGTTTATATTGACTACATAGGTTGACAATGGTGTGGGACCGTGATGTCACGAAACCAGGAGAAAGCAAAAAAAATATAGTTGTACATAATAAGGAGGCACTTGCGTACGTACGGCTATGGCCCTAGTGGGTCCCTAGTGTCATCCAGTTAAAATAAAGTCATCTCCTGAATCCTCATGTTCGTTGACGATGTTAACAATGCTCAGCGCCACGGCGAGCGCAACAACTCGAAGGACAACGGAGAGGGCCTCGCGGGACCTACGGATGGTCTGATACAGCGCCCGCTACTCATTCAGGAAGCTGGGATCATCGGACACCTATGAGCACCTTCGAGAAACTGAGACGGCATGAAACGGTAAGGCCACACTTGGGAGCTCTGGTTTATTTCAAACATGTATTAACATACAAGTGTAACTTACTCGTCATCGAAAACAACGCGTAAAATATAGGCGTAATGAAACCGAGGGCCCGAGGTCTGTATGTAAAACCGGCGGGTTACGCATGTAATTTGAGAGACCAGTGTATATTTTACGAGCACTGCTATATGGACGACATTACCAGACGATACATGCACGACGTGCGTATCATGCCATCCATGGGCAAGGCTGAAACAATAGCTAACGGCTGGATTAGCAATCGTCCGAGTGTCGTTCAACATTTTTATCGTGTGTCAAGTACTTCTGATATTTTACTAGTCGAAATCGACCAACCAAGTGCCTTCGCCCGAGACCATCTGCTTTAATTTACAAGTGTCAGTTTTACAAGCGGTGTTGGTTGGAAAACGATGATCCAATCACGGCCTAATATCATGAGTTGGTCGGAAGATCATATGGTTTCACGTCTAACCTACCCGACTTGTCATATAGGCTATGAATGAAACATCAGACGATGAACTTCTGAAGCACGGAAACAACAGAAGAGGATGATCTTCTTAACAAGCAAATCACTGGCATTAGATCGACATGCAAAACAATAGGAAGAATTATTCTCAGGAGGCACGATGAGCAACTCGTAATGCCGCATGCCACAACATTCCAAGCTCAACTTTGCAATCAAACACAAGGCCTGGCATTACATAGACAATATTCAGAACAAACTCTTAACACAGGAATATCTCAGCAGAGTAACTATTTACTTCTAAACTAAACACAGGAATAGGAAAAAACACTCGATGCTGCTCACAGCAAGGGTGTCCCACTCAAAAATATCAAATGCATGTCTTCTGGCTAACATCAATGAGCAAATTTTGACAAGGTTTTCCAATTCCAATATATTAAACTAACATCTTCTTGCTAACATCAATGATTAAACTTTGACAAGCTTTTCCCATTCAAAATATGTAATGCCTATGATCGTGGAGTCCTGTCATAGCTTTTATACTTGTTTGGGCACTTTTTGCCCAGGGCACTCCACGTATTGTTAAATTGCCAATGGTCTCTGCAGACTAGTCATGTCACCGGTGTCTAATAATACTCTATAAAGCTTCTCGGTCATTCCTTCTGTAATGTAGCACAGACAGTGACTGCTTCTTTCTGCAAAGTGGAACGACCAACTAGACCCAGTAATGCAGCAGTTTGCCTTACACATTGGCTCCTTTTGTGCAATTCAACTAAAATCGAAGTCGGAATAAAACCGAGCTTTAATTTTGATATCCCTGTAAGCAACAATAGGTATAAGGGAAACAATTACTAAGAAATAACGGTTGATGACTTGTACTCCCAGAAGAAAAGCATCTACTGATCTACTTTATCTTAATGGGAAACAAAGCAGGAGAGTAGCAATTCTCCATCAGTGTGATTCATTCATATTGACTGAGACATTATCTTAACAATGCCTTGTTTCAACATGTATAAAGAACGACAAAGCTTATAAAGGGGGTGATGCTGAATTTGTTGTAACAAAGCAACAAGCATCATGTCTGGGTTGGTCCCATTTTTGTTCACTACTTAATGGGAAAAGACAGCAATACAATAGCTTCAATTCATCATTTATTTAAAATAGTACCAATACAAGTAGCACAACATCTCAAAACACACTGCACGATCATGTGGATGAAGGCAAGTACCAACCTGTCATGACGCACACAAGATCACGTACGAATCTGCCAACTCAAATAGGAAATCCAATCTCATTTTGTGCAGTTGCACTGAAATCAAGCAAAGTGTTTCGCGTAGCGAAGCAAAATGTCACAATAGCAACAAGTTGAATAGATATCCATGTATAAACAGAGGCAAAAAGGAATCAATTACTGGCTAATAAAGGAGGATGAAACATGCGGCCACAAAAATGGTAATCCCGCCAATCCCTAACAAGTGTTGCAGTTTTGAAATAAGATTCAGTAGTTAATTCTGAGAGTGGCATCAATTACTGGCTTATAAAGGGGGTGATGCTGAATTTGTTGTAACAAAGCAACAAGCATCATGTCTGGGTTGGTCCCATTTTTGTTCACTACTTAATGGGAAAAGACAGCAATACAATAGCTTCAATTCATCATTTATTTAAAACAGTACCAATACAAGTAGCACAACATCTCAAAGCACACTGCACAATCATGTGGATGAAGGCCTGTACTGACCTTTCATGAGACGACCAACATAAAATACGAATCTACCAACACGAATAGGAAATCCAATCAAGTTTGTTGCAGTTGCACTGAAATCAAGTAAAGTTGCCGATGTGGCATTTAAGTTTTCTATAGAAACAAGTTGAATAGATATCCCTGTTTTAAGAGGCAAAAAAGAAAACAATTACTGGCCAATAAAGGAGGATGAAACATGCGGCCACAAAAAGAAGCATCTACCTTATCTTGATGGAAAACAAAGTATAGGACAGTGGCATTTCTAAAACGGTTGCATTGATTCATATTAACAGAGAAATTCTTTTAAAACAGATCAGTAGTTAATTCTGAGATTAACAACAGCAAAATAGCTGCATGGGACATGCCAGCACCATGTGCGTCCACACGTATAAATGAGTGATGCAGAGTATGTAGCCAAGCAACATATATGCGTTGGTCCCATATTTGTTCTCTTTGAACCTTCTTCCTATGTGAGGGCAGCAAATCTAGTCATGCACAAACTACCCGACCCCCCAGTTTCTTTCCCTTTTCAACAAAGAGATCGGTTCCTTACAGATGTGTGTACTGGGTTACCCCCTTTTTCCCTTTTCGACCTACAAAGCGACTGGATAGCCAGTCTATACTACTTTCCGCCCCTCCTTTCCTCATTGAACCACGTCCTAGATTCTTGCTCCAGCCCACCGCACCCTTCATTCCTCTTTGAACCAAGACCTAGATTCGACTACAGATTGAAAAAGATCCACATGCAGCTAGAGCAACGACGGTTTCAAAGAAACTTATACCTTAGGGTCGTCGGGATGTGGCAAGGCGTGCGGTGGGAGGCCGGATCTGCCCACACTAAGTACGACAGTGAGGAAGAAGGGGTTGGTGGCCCTCTAGCACAGGCGCTGGGTGAAAGAGAACAGCGCAGCCGACAGTGGATTGCCTCCCTTGCCGAAGGCGACAGAGTGAACGCTGCACCTCCTCCCCTTCCCGGTGCGACGGGATATGGACGCCTCCTTCACCAGCTCTGAGGGGGGAGAGAGAGACAAGAGGCCAACACAGTCTTGTTTAGATCTGGTGAAGAGAGGGTGAGAGACTGTGAATATAGCAAACCCTAGCAAATGTATCTAGACTCATTTTAGTGCTAGATACCTCCGTATCTAGACAAATCTAAGACAAGTAATTCAGAACGGAGGGAGTAACATATATGTAGTGTGGCGAGCGTGTGGAGAGTGCAAACCCTAGCGAACAAGCGCTGAGGCTCCCGCTTATATATATACTACTGTAGTACGGACTGAGCTCCGGTGCCTTCACTGCACCTGCTTTTGGATGTATGACAGGTGAGCCAACCACATTTTGGGCCCACCTGTCGTAAAACCCTAGCGAAAATTGCACCAACGTGAAAGACAACTGCGTCTCCAACGCAACCAAGGTGAACTGACGAAGGATATCATCTTTGTGTGTAACAAGCAAAGAGCACTGATGGAAGACAACTTGTTTTTCATCAAAAATCGATTAGCTTCACCAGCTGACGCAACCATGAGGCGCAACCATGAGCATCGATAGGTCATCGTGGTGATGCATCATCCATTTGGCATCAAGTTTGGGTGAGGCACCTAAGAAGTTTGACAAATCCTCACTGTGGTCTATTTCTTCTTAGTAATCAAGCTCGAGGAAGGAAGAACCACGTGGCAGAGGATAGTGAGGCGGAACAACAATGGCCATCCAATTTTGTGCAGTTCCACTAAAATTGAGGAAGACATGCCCGGGTATGGAGACACGCATCGCTGTTTCCAAAAATATAAAAAAGGGTTAGCAACGACATCTCAATTATCAATAAGAATTAATGAAAAGTACACCAACAAACAGAAGCATCATAATTATCTTGATGGGAACTAAACCAGGATACCCGAGAAAAAAAGCATTTCTTCATTTAACCAGTGGTAGTACTACCACCATATGGACAATGACCGCACAACCACCATGTACTTTTTGTCGAAACAACATGTATACCTCCACCGAGGCATAAATCAAGACAACTTTTTGAGTGGCATTTCCTCTATAATAGTACTAGTAGGTGATGTTGGACCAGCCAACGAACCCTAGCTACTATGCATGGGGAGCTGAGGAGTAGTCGAATAGAAGAAAACCCGCACGCAGCGACCTGGGTAGCTGGACCAGTACAAGAAGTTATACCTCAGGTGGGCGAGATGTCGTTTAGGAGGGCGGGCGGGATCTGCCCACACGACGGCAGCGAACAAGGGCGCGGAGGATCTTCGTCCGCGCTAGCGCCGGCTCCGAGAGGATGGTGCGCATCGGCTTCCTCCGTCGCCGACGGCGACAACGTCAACGCTGCACCTCCTCACCTCCCGCAGTGGATGGGATTCGGCCGGATCTGTGACCACCGGTGAGGAGAGAGATAGAGTGGACACTGTCATCTTGTTTTGATATCGAGAGGGTGAGAGAGAGAGACGCAAGAAACTCTATCAAACAAGAGGCTATAATGGAGTAAAAAAATCTCTCCATAGCAGTGGTTTTAAATAGAATACGCACGTTCCCGGAAAAAAGAAACGAAAACTGGCGGACAATTTTTTAAGGGTCTGTCTTGGACACATCTAGATGTGACATAGTTATGTCACATATAAGTTGATGTCCACTCTGTTTGTGGTCTTTTCCTATTTTTTTTGTTTCTTGTTGCTACATTATATACTTGTGGGAGCTTAGATGTGATATCCTTAAATAACATCTAGATGTGAATTAGACAAACTGATTTTCTAATGTACCAAGAAAGAAAACTCGATTAAAAACACGCCCCCGCTCCAGGTCACGAGAGTCGTCGCGCACACACACATAGACATAGACATGCATATCCGCGTTTACGTAAAATTCCATTTCCATCTCCATCTCCAATCATATTTGTCCAACTGGCACATTATTTATGTTGTTAATTATATACGCAGCAATATTAACGTACAACATCTCTTGTTTGCGCACGTCCGGACCGCTGCCACGGCCAGTCCTGACCAACCCGAACCCTCTTCATCACTCGCGCGTGCTTCCCGCCCGAAACGGCCAGTGCCGCATTCATGCCCGGCCAGAGCGAACACGACCTCTCACTGGCGCCGACATTGATTGCGGCGCGCTGGCCGAGAGAGCGTCGCCCGCGCCGCTTCCGGGTGCACGCGGCTGCTCCGCGTTCAAAGGTCACATAGCCGGCTACAACATGCGCGATCTCTTCCAGTAGTAAGTTCTTGGGAGTCCGTGCTACAGCTAGCTGTCCTCCCCCAACTCGTCAATCTCTTCCAATAGTGCTAGTACTCCATGGCGAGATCCATCGACAAGTAGGCGGGAAAGTTATGGTATACTAGTCGGTTTGCGGTGAGTGGAATGCCGAGCGACCGTGTGGGGTCGAGCCGTGGAGGAGGGTGAGAAACGAACACGACAGACGTGATTTAAATGTTGGTTTTGCTCGATGGCGCGATCCAACGAAACGAAACATTGGTTTCTCTCCGTTTCCATTTTTTCTTCGGAACAACGAAAACTTTTCCACTCCATTTTCATTCCTATTCCAAGGTTGCCCCGTTACAACATTCCATCAAATACAAAGGAAAACTAACACGCATGCTGATGCATCTCAATGTTTCACAGATCATAGCCAATATTTACTTCACAACTAAAGAAAAAAGTTGTGAGAGTGTGTACGATAGAAAAACTACTGATGGGGTCACTATGACTTAAACCCTAAACCCTAAACATAATTTAATTTCCTGGCCAGGTAGAACCTGTCGAAGGAAAGACGGCTGGCATCCTCGGATCATACGATGCTTTTGTGCAGTTCCACTAAAATCGACCTGAGCATCCCTGATGGCAAAGATATTGAAGACGTGTGATTAGAAAAATAGTACTGACACTAGTTCATGAGACATAAACTCATCACAAGTAGAAGCCGGTAGAAGTAGAGAAAGATCGACATGGAGATGGAGCTACGACAGTGGAGCAAGCCAGCTCCAAAAGGAAGATGGACTACCTGGGATGTCGGGCTGTAGCTAGAAGGGCGGTTGGGATGTGGCATCGGCCCATACCGCGGTGACCCCCGATTGGGATGCACCGACTGTGGGTTTTCTCCCTCGCCGATGTCGACCGCATCTACGCAGAACATTGTTCCCTTCCCCCAGCTGCGGGATCAGGCCCGTCGTTCTATGCTTGTGAAGAGAGCAACCTAAGCAAGCAGGCTTGTAGCTTAGGCTCCTGCTAGTGTATATATAGTGGTTTTCTTTTTCTCTCCATATCAACCATTTTATATTGCGTACGTGTCATTCAAGAGTGAAATGATGGTTGCTTCTGCCGACTAACTTACTGTGTGATTTGACTGCTCCTTAGTGGCCCCTACACGTACCCCCCCTACGTGTATGCAACAGTCACACGTACACATGGACGCAAAAACGCGCGCGACGCCCTAATGCATGCATGTCCGAGCACACGACGGAACACACACGGTCACGCTCAAGTGCTCAACCTACACGTGCATGCACACACATACTCAGTCAGGGTGAGCTAGTGACCGTATGAACACCGGAATATATATATATATATATATATATATATATATATATTGAGTGCAATGAGCGTATTATGAAGTCCACTGACTGTATTTTACAAATATACAGTGACAGACAGTGTATTTATCTCGTTTGAAATTAAGCCATATTAACCGGAGAGGAGGCAGCATGGACTAGCATTACTTTGCTGTGTCCCGTCAACTTGCCGAACAAGGAGAAGGTTGCAGGGCGGGAGAAGCTTGCGCGCGGTGGCTCGCAGGATAAGGAGAAACTTTTGACTAATGCAAGCTCTCCCTTGCTCAGGCGGTGGACGTGCAACAGTTAATTCGGTGTCAGATTGCCAGAAGCATACACTATACTACTAGTGCTATTATTGTTCGACTTCCCGAACAGCCAAGCGCAAAGTTTACTAGTACTACTACTATAGTCCATAATGGTATGTACTATACTAGTACTAGGAACCGGATGGAGGAGCGTCTGCACTCTTATTATAATTTTAAAATGTGATAAAGCAATCTTCAACACATTTGGTTCTCTTCGAGGGTTCTCGCATGTGATAATGGAAGTTGATTGCATGGAACACTCACCACAATTCTCGCTTAATTCTGGCTCATATCCTGTTACAAATAGTAGCGCTCAGTAATATTTCCTCTTTTTTGTTATTCAGCATGTAAACAGGTCAGCAAACCTTGCGGCGCATCTTCGTGCGAACCGTGCTTGCTGCACTTTGAATGTGGCCGAGGGCTGGCTTGATGAAACACCTCACTTCCTACTTCTTTTTTTGTGGGGTACATCGCTTCCTAGTGACCAGTGTCTTGGCTGATCGTCCTAAGAATGCTTATATGAATAAAGCTCTCTCATTTACCTGCAAAAAATATTAAGCCATATTAACCGGAAAGGAGGGAGTATGGACTAGCACTACTTTTTGGTGTGTCCCGTCAACTCGCAGATCGAGGAGAAGCTTGCAGGACAAGGTGAAGCTCGCTTACGCCTTTTGACTAATGCAACCTACCCTCGGTGGACATGCATCAGTCCATTCGGTGTCAGATTGTCAGAGGCATACACTGTAGTACCCAACATGCAGAGTACCATCATTGTTCGACTTCACGAAGGGGCGAAGAGCCGAGCGCAGTAGTACGCGTACTTGGTTTTGCACCTTCATACTACTCCTCCCTCTGTCACAGCTTACAGGGCGCGCTTCATTATGATGCATTTCTCTCAATGCATTTCCACCACCAGAGAGATGTTAGACGCTTTTGGTATAATGCTCAATTAATTAGGGCGTGGTAACCGCAATCAAGTCCACAATTTTCTCTCCATGTACTGTACTACTATGGAGTGCATGCATGTGTGTACCCGGGGTGGAAGCACTGCATGCATGTGTGTACGCATTATTCCCTGTAGTAATAGACGCCGTGCTATAACTACCAATGCTATTTTTCAGGCCGATCGCTAGTCGCCTTGGTCCCACAGTTTTTTTTCTTTTTTCTGAAGCGCGCTGTATAAACAGTGACATATGGAGTAGTATGAGCAGATTCAAAGAAGAGCGTATTGATGGTTGCTTCTTCAGAGCAACTTACAGTGGGAAAGGTGGGGCTTATGATTTGACTGCTCATTACTCACTATTAATGCGGCGCAACGACTGGGCTGAGTCTCCCATGCGGTTGTGCACTGTTCCCTCGGTTCTTATATATACTCCAGAGTATTTGTCTTTATAGAGATTTCAATGAGTGACTACTCTCTCTCTCTCTCTCAAATATTTGTCTTTTTAGAGATTTCAAATGGACTGGCACATACAGATGTATATAGACATATTTTAGAGTGTAGATTCACTCATTTTGCTCCGTATGTAGTCACTTGTTGAAATCTCTATTAAGACGAATAGAATATTTAGGAACGGAGGGAGTACACATACATAGCAAAATGAGTGAATCTACACTCTAAAATATGCCCATTTGAAATTTGTAAAAGACAAATATTTAGGAACAAAGGAGTATAATTTTGTGCATGGCACATGGACCCGGATGATGAAGAGGCTTCTGGCAATGCTATCAAGCTTCCATCATTTGTTTACATAATTGACGTACTATACAAATAATTTTCCAGTGACATGAAATTGTACAATGGTGTGAGCTTTCAGCTTTTGTTTCGCGTGTCTTGCCATCGATGCTCTTTCGGAAACAATAAAAAACTAACTTCCTTGCTAATGCATGTCAATTATTAGCAGATCAGAGCTAATAATTACATCACAACTGAAGACAAAGTTGTGAGAAGGTGTTAAATTAAAATTGATCCATGCTTTCATTGGCAGCAACGTCCCCCAGCTCTGTCTAAATCAACAAGGCATGTTGGGAAAAAAGTAGCTGTCTGGAGCATGCAACATTCCGATCATTTTGTGCAATTCCACTAAAATAGAGCTGAGCGTCCCTGTTCCAAAGATATCAAGTGTGATTACGATAATAGAGGACTGCTGATGAAACAATAAACACACGAATAGAAGCCGGTCACCTTTGCAGTCTCTCTTAAGACTAACTAGTTGGAGAGGATTAGGCTCGGAGTTGGATGAGGAGGATAGAGCAAAACCAATCTCCCTTTGTGCAGTCGCACTGAAATGTAGAGACGTTGCCCGTGTGACATTTTAGTGCAACTGCACAAAACACTCTTAAGAAAAAATTGATTTGTGTAGTTCACCAGAAGGTCGCAATAGCAACAACGTGAAATGGATAGCCCTGTTTGCAAAAAAGAGGTAGAAAGGAAACAATTACTGGCCAATAACAGTTGATGACACATGCGACAACAAAAAAGAAGCATATTCCTTGTCCTAAGGGAAGATAACAACACGGTTGTGTTTGTCTAAAACGGTGTGAGGACGAGAATGCAATATGGAAAGTACGCTGGACGAGCGACGTTTTGGGCGAAGAACTATGGAAGATCCACATGCAGCGACGTGGGAAAACGGGCAGTGGAGCAAGGCCGGAGGGGATACCTGGAGGTCATCGGGATGTAACTAGGTGAGCGGCGACGAGCGGAATCTGCGAGCAGGTGGCGTAGGCCCTTCCGGGCCGGAGCTTGGTCAAAGAGAACGACGTGTACCACAGATCGGGACGTGCTGCCTCGGCGCCGTCGAACGGAGAAATGATGCACTTCCTCCCTTTCCCCCGGCAGATGGGATGCGGTCGGATCAGTGACCAACGGTGAGTGAGAGAGAGGCCACCGCACTCCCTTTCCCCCGGCGGACGGGATGCGGCCGGATCAGTGACCAACGGAGAGAGAGAGAGAGGCCACCGCACTCCCTTTCCCCCAGCGGACGGGATGCGGCCGGATCAATGACCAACGGTGAGAGAGAGAGGCCACCAGAGCCTTGTGTGAGATACTCTGAAGAGCGGGCTACCTTTTCCTCCATAAAAATTGTTTTATATTCTGTGTACGTGCCATTGAGCGCTATAAATTTATCTAAAAATAACGCGGCAACGCGTCAAGTCGAACTTTGTTTCGTGCACACATGGTACACGACCTCCCTAGGTAAACAACCGCTATAGGAGTTCAAATTAGCACGTGGGCTGCCATATCGTAAAGAAATGAGCTCCACCGTGTACCCGCGCGGGTGTGGCTGGGCACGAAGCGTGAGTACATGCACGATGCACCTATTCTCTTCTTGTATACGTACACCACTTGCGTGGGGTTGTGTGAGAGAGATACAAACCTAGAGAGGTATAGTGTGTGGGTTCTTGAGAGTATTTGGGGGGGGGGTCAATCAAAAAATTTAACATATGCAATGTGTGTGAAATAGAGTCATGGATATAACATATATATAGAGGGGGTGATCCACGAGAAGAGAGTGGAGGTATCATCGGCTTGAGGTGTCCATAGAATCGAAGAAAGTGATGATGATGTGTGTGTGTGCGCGCGCGTGATCGATAAAGAGTGCCATCGAATTTGTGTGTGCCCACGTCAAAGATATAGAGTGGTTGGCCTACTGGAACGTGAGATGGGACATGTGCAGTTTGTCTCTGTAGCATGGATACCTACCTGCAGTGCTCGACTATCGGTGTGTGGTGGGGGAAGAGGGAGGCCCAATTAACTATAGAGGTACAATGGCTGGTATATGCGTGGAGGAGGAGAGAGGCCTACCTCATGTATTAAGGAGATCGATCTGCCTCATGTATTAAGGGAGATCGATCGACATCCATGCATATGTGCAGGAGATGAATAAGGTTGGGAGAGAGACAGAGCTAGAGTGTTGGAGGGGGTGGTAGTGGAGTTGCTTCTAACAAATGGTGGGATAGGCTTGCTAGACAAACGGAGGGCACGCTCGCAATATCAATAAGAGAGGAGATGGCTACTTGTTGTCTGTGCACGTGCATGTGAGAGACGGGTCAGGAGGCATGCACGAATGATGAGGGGGGACGATGTGGCTGTGGTAAGCAGACGTAACTACATAGGAAGATCAATCGCCCTTTGTAATATAAAGGAGAGACATAACTTGTGAGGTACGTCGATCGATGGAGGGGTAGTAAAAGTCGATCTAGGTATATGTTGGGAGATCGATCGGTATGCATGCATGTGTGTGTTAGAAGAAAATGAGGCACGAGGAGAAGGATAGAGAGAGAGGGATGCATGTAGGAGGTGGTACGAGAGGCATACTATAATGAGGGGGAGGAGTGTGCGAGTACGAGAACGATGAAAAGAGTGGTGGGAGTGAGGCATGGACGATGACAAGAGAAGAGGGGAAGCTTGTGTTTGTGCTAGGCACACCTGGCTAGAGAGGCATATCGATTGATGTGTGCCGTAAAGGAGCTGGGGGGGCCTACACACACTGTGGGTGAACGACCTAAAGTGAAAAGACGAATTTGCGCGATGGAGCTAGAGAATGCTGAGGGAGGGTGAGAGGGATGCGGGCGTGTGCATGCACAACAGAAAGTTAGCGCTAGCTACAAAGATAAGAGGGTTGTGTGAGTGTAAAAGACAAATAGAGATCATATATACTTCATTATAAAAAGCGAATTCGGATATTTGAAGAATTTATCATAGTGTTTCAAACCGACGGATGTGTGAATATATATAACGGTGATACACATGGTGTGGTTATGAACATGGTATACTACATTTAATATGTTTTATCTCTACTCTTATAAAAAACGGAGTTGTTGATGATGGTGTGCCTGCCATCCTGCATTATAGTCCGTCTGATTTATATCTGGCGGATAGCAAGGAAACTATGATGGTTGAAGTTGGCAACAATCATGATTGTAGATTCTTATTGAAATAGAGAAACGAATTCAAATTTAGTTCGAATTTCCACGGTAGTATAGACATTTGGAATGCACTAAAATGTTGGTATGAGTAGGTTACATGCATTATGCAGCAAGCGAAAAAAATTAATCGGACATAACATGGATTCATACTCCCTCCTTCCATCTATATAGGGCGTAATGAGATTTTTAAGACCGCCTTTGACTATTGACAAGATTAATAGTACATGACATGCACAATGTGAAAATTATATCATTGAAATAACCTTTCACAGACGAATTTACGGTGTGCTTTGTGTAAGTTGCATGTTATATATCATTGCTCTAATATTTGGTCAAAGTTAGCATCGAAAAACGCATTAGGCCCTATATAGATGGAAGGAGGGAGTAGCTTTGAATAGCATTTGTATAGTAAAACGGGGCAAGACTCTCTCTTCGTGTGGTGTGAATAGTTTTATTTTTTCGTTTTATTTTTGGTTGAGGGAAGTGCGAATTGATTTGGTACGTACAAGTACAATATTACTACACGTTAGGCTTGTCCCTAAAATTCAACCCGCGTCTTGTTATATCCCGAAAATTCAGATATCGTGCTCCCAAAACTGGCTCCTTCACAACCCGTGCCTTGCTATCCCAAAATTACAACGCGCGCAAAAAGTCCCTCCAGCTGCCAAATCCCGACACACGAAATCCCCCTTCTAACCCTGAGCCGAAAGGGCCGCTAGTTCAAATCGGTGGGGGTATTTTTGTAACACACCCTACATTTTGGACAAGCGCGTTCCTAAGTCATGCTTCACCCCCTCCCATCGCCCCCTTTTTGCAATTCGAAATCCCAGGCCGCCATAACCTCTCCGCTCCAGCCGTGAAACCCCACCCTCCTCCGTCCGCCACGTCACTGATGCCCAGCCGGAGCCTCTTCCCCGACGACGTCGTCCAGCGCAATAGCTCGACGTCCCTCGTCCACCTCCCTGGATGAGGATCCGTCGTCCATCTCGCTGTCCTGCCAGTTCAGCCACCCCATCCTACACCTCCAAGGAGCTGCTCCGACGATCACCTCGTCTATCGCGGCTGCTCCATCCCCACAACGCCGCCTTAACCTGCTCCACCGGAACCGCAACATCCTCACCGACTCCTCGGACGAAGCCGAGGCCTACTCGGCGCCACTAAAGAGGTTGTACACTCATCGCATCACACCTTCTCCTTAACTCGACCTCCCGGCGCCGACGAAGCTCCATCCCACACCCCCATGGAGTGGCTACCTTGAAGCCGGCGCCGCGGGCAACATCTCCACGGCAGCTCTCCCCTAGTGTGAGGTCCCTTCGGTGGCGGCGTCCATACCAACCGGATCTGCTGCTACTGCTCCGGCTCTCGCTCGATCGCTCACTCGCCCAGCTGTTGCTGCTGGTCTCCCCCTCGCTCGTGCTGCTACTCTACTCCGATTAAGCCACACTTCAGTCGACTGAATCGACTTTTGGGTCAGTCGATTTTC